>NC_088363.1:29261849-29289349 GCF_034508935.2 Berghia stephanieae
AAGAAGCCGAAGATATGAAATATGATCTTGAGAGAGTTTCTCTTGAAGTGGACGCGAAACAGAAGGTGGACAACTCAGAACACAACCAAATAAATGGACCCCTTAGGAGAAAAAGACGTAAGTTTATGTTGAATTGAACGAAATCTTCAGAAAAATCATACATAAAATTAAGAGTTGATACTATAATTATATCAAGTGAGAAGAGTACGTTTTGCTGTGTTTGGAGATGAGGATGCACTTATGCTTTTACTTATTTGTTTTGTTTGTTTTTAAGGGTTTTACGGCGCTCTTTTAATTGTTGAATTCCACACGAAATGGAAGTAAGGTAGATTTAACACGCATCGGGGGCCCCGATAGCTCAGTTGGTAGAGCACTCACTTCACATGCAAAGGGAACGAGATCAATCCCATATGCAGTCGAGATGTTTTTTTCTGACCCCCTCCTGTCCACAAAGCAGTGATGGGTAGCTGGGTCTCTTAGATCTGGTGGAAAGTACTTTGTGATAGACAAGTGCCCTATCCAAAGGGTAGCAAGCAATTGCTTTTTTCAATTTCCCGCGATAGAAATCTGAATAAACTCCGGCTCCATGGCTCCGGAGGACCAGTACGAAGGGATAATGATATTTTTCTTTCAAACCAAGCTCGAAACCTGCATTTAGTCATCACTTTATGCGGCTATGTGGTCTTGTGGTATGACAATCGCTTTAGGATCGAAACGTCATGGGTTAGAGCCTCGCTGGGCGCATAGTTGAGTCCCTTGAAAAGGCTATTTACTCACATTTTCTCTCGTACCCAGGTGTAAAATGAGTACCAGGCCGTCAACAGCGTTGTCTCTGTCAGAAAAAAGTATATTATCGCCTAACAGCCTTATGTCTCGTTCTACGTATTGTTGTTGGTCAGGGCGCTTTGAGCATGTTTAGTGGATATTGCTCTATATAAAAGCTAGATTTTGTTTAAATCCTTTAATCTTTTTTTCTGCTTTAGTCGATCTTTTCTGATTTTGAAAGGTTCAATCTTAAAACTGTTAATCAAATCTATTCGTTTTTCGTCACCGAAGGCTAAATTGATAATAAATATATTTTAACTTCCTGGAAATTGATTAATTACCGTATTCAGAGAAAACATCGACAACCATTTTGGTGATTAGTTCTCATTAAAATATTATATCAATAAAACTATAAACGTTCATGGTTACGCATAGGACCAATAAAAATGTCGTTCAGAGCCATAAGGCCATCGGGACTCTAGTTTATCCCGGTTTCTATAGCGTCAAACGAACAATAGGAAATTTCGCACATTTTATTAATTTAAAATAAGGTGTAAAAAACAGCTGATTTGCAATTAAGAATAAGCGTTTGGTGCGCATGCATACAAACCAAACGTTTTATATTTTTTGGTCAAATTGTCATTCAAGCGGATGGAAATAACACAAAAAATGGCGAATCGAAGTAGATACTTACTACCATACAATTGGTTCCAAGAATATATGAATCTTACAGGGAGGGGTGGAATTAACGCCATACTTTTAGTTCTTTGTATTTAATAAATTTGATGTTTTTTTTCATGTAATAACACAACAGATTCACAAGCTTTATTTGGCACAATATGAATAACTCGTTTAATAAATGTTGGTACAAAGAAATGAAATAATCGCACATCAAATAATTTCTTAGATTGGAAAAAAATCTGGTATATCTTATCATTTCAATGCTAAATTCACATTCAGGGATCCGATTTAATCCGACTTAATAAACACAAAAAACAAACGAGCATTTATAGAGAGAAAAATCCATCAACTAAACGTGCTCAAAGTGCTTTACTAGAGGTCCTCAGCCATCAGCAACGCTTAAAATGTAGGACGAGGCATGACGCCTATTAGCGATAATACATATTTCCCGACAGAGACAACGCTGTTACCTGCCAGGTACTCATTTTACACCTGAATACGGTTAGAAAATGTGACTAAAGAGCCTTTTCCAAGGACTCAACTATTCGTGGCTCAGAGCGGGACTCGAACCCAGGACCGTCCGATCCGAAGGCGAGTATCACACCACTAGACACATAGCACAAATACCGTTTTGAGACGATGCATGAAAGCTTATTACTCTCTTCATGTCTTTGTATTTGTTTCATTACAGAGATCTACTCAGTTACGATCGAACTGATCGCCTACTTGGATGCCAACTATGTGAACTTCTTGGTTTATGAATTGAACCTCGACACTAAAATCAAAATTCAAAATTTTATCATTTCTAAATGGGGAACGGTAAGTTTAAAAATTAGCTTAAAGAGCCATCTTTATCTGTAGTTAAAATGATTAACCCTCTTCATACCAACTTACAGAAAATCGCCACATTCGTTACGATGTAAATACTATTTTTCTTATTCATATTTAGTTTTATAAATCATAGAATTTGAAGAAAAATCTTTATATTTATTTACAGAAACTTAATGCTGATTTGTAAAACTTGGTTTACTCAACAAAATTATGAATAACATGTACTTACTGCTTTTGAATTTATTTTAAAAATTTCAATTTGTTTGGTGCGTCGTATGACATTTCAGTAAAAAATATTGAAAATGACTGGTACGGAGAGAGTTAAAATATTATGAACCTTTACATAACATGATATCCATATATTGTGCTCATATATATATATATATATATATATATATATATATATATATATATATATATATATATATATATATTGGGACAGAAACAACTTTTTTAATTATAACTGAGCACACTGAGAGATTGTGAATAAATAACCTTTTCCAAGGAGTCAAATTTGCGCTGGCACAATGGGACTCGAACAAGAGACCTGCAGGTTGGAAGGCGAGTGTAATAAATATTAAAATTCCACAAAGCCGAATTCCGGACATAAAATCCCATTGTTTGTATGGATGATGTTGTGTAGTTATAACATCCATACCTCTATTTGATCGTTTCTTTTGTTTGTATTAACTGTTGCAAAAACAACAGGGCATTTTAAGGTCTTTTGATCTATGTAACCCATAATGATGATACTAAGCTGCTGGAAGCTATGGATTGTAAAAGTTAATAAACAAAAAATGAATATAACAGCTTCAAAACAGAACAAAATACCAAAACACGTAAAGTTTCGGACTAAAGACCCTTCTTCAGCTAACAACAACAAAAAAAAAAACCAATAGAAGGGTTTTTTTTAACCCGAAACGTTCCGTGATTGGTATTTCGCACTTTTATTAAAGCTCTTATATTCATTTTTGTTTATCATTGATTATTATTATGATTTAAAAAAACCCAAAAACTTCAGCTTCGGCTATTATATAACTCAATATCAACTAAACGTGCTCAAAACGCTTTACAAGGGGCCCTAGCCAACATCAAAACTTAACATTAATGACGAGACATAACACCTGTGAAGCGATATTACATTTTTTTCTTCAACGGAGACGACGCTGTCAACGACAAGGTACTCATTTAAACCTGTGTACGGTGAGAGTATGTGAGTGAAGAGACTTTTTCAAAGACTTAAGTGCGCCTCCCAAAGAAGGACTCGAAACATGACCTCCCGAGTGCCATAGCATTAGACTACAAAAAACTGTGGCTTTTTAAAAACATACATTGTAGACTGTCAAATAATTCTGTATTTTGCTCTCATGTAGGTCCAGGGTGTTTACAGTGATCCAGTGAAGATCGGGGCAAACGTAAGGATCCAACTAAAAAAGATTATGATTTGGTGGAATAATCCGGTAAGATCCATTCTATTTTTACTGATATCTTTGTTAACATAGACCTCGAAAAAAAGACGATGAAAATGATGATGATGATGATGATGATGATGATGTCGATGATGATGATGATATTGTTAAAGACGAAGATAAGGAGAAAGAGGATGGCGTTGATGATGGTAATAAATTAATTATGATGTTGTTGTTGTTGTTGTTTTTGTTGTTGTTGTTGTTGATGATGTTAATATTTATAACGACGAAATGATGATGATAATGATAATGATGATGGCAGTGGTTGAGGTTGCGGTATTGTCGTAATGGTAACTATAAATAAATTTGGTCCCATTTCAGCCCGGCTATCCTGAAAACTCAATAGGAATTCAACAACGTCTTAGATGGTTCTGCCAGAATACACCGGACAATGAGTACGACCAGAAAGTATTGTACACCAAGTAAGTATAACCAGAAAGTCTTTAACACAACTAAGTATAACCAGAAAGTCTTTTACACAACTAAGTATAACCAGAAAGTCTTTTACACAACTAAGTATAACCAGAAAGTCTTTTACACAACTAAGTATAACCAGAAAGTCTTTTACACAACTAAGTATAACCAGAAAGTCTTTTACACAACTAAGTATAACCAGAAAGTCTTTGACACACTAAGTATAACCAGAAGTCTTTTACACAACTAAGTATAACCAGAAAGTCTTTTACACAACTAAGTATAACAGAAGTCTTTTACACAACTAAGTATAAACAGAAAGTCTTTTACTCAACTAAGTAAAACCAGAAAGTCTTGTACATTAAGTAAATATAACTAAATAGTGTGTACTCCTTAAGTATAACTAAAAAAAGTCTTTTACATTAAGTAAATATAAAGTTTTATACACTTATGGTATAACACTCGCTTTCCTATCCAAAGGTCTTGGGTTCAAGCCTCGCTCGGCCCATAGTTGGGTCCTTGAAAAAGACTCCTTACTCACATTCTCTCACCGTACTCAGGTGTAAAATGAGTACCTGGCCGTTAACAGTGTTGTCTCTGTCAGAAAAAAAAATATTGTAATATCGCCTAACAGGCGTCGTGTCTCGTTCTACATGTTAAGTATTGCTGTTGGCTACGGACCCTTTGTAAAGCGCTTTGATCACTTTAGTGGATATTGCGCTATATAAAAGCTCAAGTTTTAAAAAGCTCAGGCTTAGTTCATCCCAATATTATACCGTTTTGATACGGTGGGTCACATTTTTCCTCTCTCTCTCTCTCTCTCTCTCTCTCTCTCTCTCTCTCTCTCTCTCTCTCTCTCTCTCTCTCTCTCTCCTCCATCTCTCTCCTCCACTCACCTATCATACACACACTTTCTCCCTCATCACCAGGGGAATCGCAGACCACCATGAGTTGCCTACTAAGGCAACGTGTGATCCACACGTAAAGTGTATTATTACGAGTCACAATCAGAATGTGGTGTTATTCATGAGATGAAAGTAATTTTTTGATTGATGCTGTCAATAGTGAAAGAAACTGTATTATTATTATTATATTATTATTATTATTATTATTATTATTATTATTATTATTATTATTATTATTATTATATTATTATTATTATATATTATTATTATTATTATATTATTATTATTATTATTATTATTATTATTATTATTATTATTATTATTATTATTATTATTATTATTATTATTATTATTATTATTATTATTATTATTTTATTATTATTATTATTATTATATTATTATTATTATTATTTTTTATTTTTATATTATTATTATTTATTATTATTATTATTATTATATTATTATTATTATATTATTATTATTATAATTATTATTTATTATTATTAATATTATTAACATCATCATCATCATCATCATCATCATCATCATCATCATCATCATCATCATCATCATCATCATCATCATCATCATCATCATTTATGAACCATGGTTTTATCTTTTTTCTGAATGCGGGTTAGCTATTTTCAAATACACAATAGGCATAATGTTTTACATATTTATCCCCTCCCTTCCCTCTCCTAGCATCGGGTTCCCTCACGACCCACAATTCGGCGACTGTGGCAACGAAAAAGGATTCATGGGATGGACAAACACTTACACTTATCTGCCTTGCTACAAGCGTGCATTACAAGAGAATCTTGGGTAAATAGCTCTTTATCAATTAAATACTGATAATAATGACATATATCAATTATAACAACAACGAAGATTATGATGATGATGATGATGATGATGATGATGATGATGATGATGATGATGATGATGATGATGAAAGGAGGAGGATGCTGACGATGTTAATCATTAGAATAAGGATAATAAAGAAAAGAACGATTCACTTACAATGGGTTCTGTTGTATTTGCCTGTTTTGTGATTTTTTTCTCTACTGATGCCTTTATTTTTTGTTTTTAATGAGTTATAAAGCAAAATCGTGTGTAAGTTGTAGCCTGTGGGTAATCCGGCAGATTACTACTAGGATTTATTCTAAAATCGGCCTCCCTTTCCCATTCTTCCTATTTTCTTTTCTTTCAATTTGTGATCACAGATCGTTGCTGGCATTGAACGCTTAATCAAACTGTGTGTCCTGTTACCCAATAAAACTAAAAACTAAGAGAGCAAAAAAAAAAAGAGTTAAAGAAAACGTTAAGAGTAGAAACTTTGCCCCTGTTGCTCACTTGGTGGCGCTGCTCTGCGGCTAACGCCAGGTTATCAAAGTGATTTATCTTGAGAGAACCTAAAGAGAAACTTTCTCCGAGGATAAATGAAGGGAATTTTAATGTTTTATTAATGTGTTATCATTATTTTATTTTGCTCTACCTGACATTTTACTGGCAATTTTACCTTTTTTTTCTCAGAAAAAAGTCCTTCAGATGTCTATTTGAGAAAAATGTCAATATAACTGAGCCCCTTCAGATAGAAGAACCCGCCGAGGAATCAACAGCAGTTCAAGAAATTGTCGAATAATTTTAATGGTTATGTTTTCCTCTACACTAATCAAGTCGGGTAAACTGGCCACTCAGGAAATCACCCTTCCCGAGGTGCACACATTTGCATGTCTGATAACTGAGCGCTAGTATGGGTATGATTTAACATTTTTGTAAAGGAACAATATTTTGCGTTGGTTTGAGAGTATTTCCATTACAACAAAGAGCCCTTACTAATTCGGGTTATCAGACCTGCATAAAAGTACGCGTCGACTCCTCCCCTCTCTTTTGTGTCAATTTTATAATTATGATATTTTATTAATTTATTTATCTGTGTTAGTTGTGGAATCTCAAATGTTTGCATTGTATTATAGAAGCACTTGTCCTGATACTTACAAGATATTCTTATACTACTACTACTACTACTACTACTACTACTACTACTACTACTACTACTACTACTACTACTACTACTACTACTACTACTACTACTACTACTACTACTACTACTACTACTACTACTACTACTACTACTACGACTATGTACATTTAAGATGCGCGACTTATCCCATTAAATAAAGATATGAAAATGTGTATGAAACACCAGAAGAGAGAGAGAGAGAGAGAGAGAGAGAGAGAGAGAGAGAGAGAGAGAGAGAGAGAGAGAAGAGAGAGAGAGATACATGAAAAGAACAATCTCAAAAAAGCAGACTGTCTCCACTGAGGAGCTAACCTGAGACCTCCCGAGTACAAGCGTACGCGTTTCCGCTGTGAACATCTCGCTATGAGGGTTATAGGCAATACATCGTCCCACCTACCGGTGGTGGTATGGTTGCATGTCTGTAGGTAATCCAGAGGCTTGGCGTTCAATCCCCAGTCGAGGCAGGCTGATTTGTTGGGATGATAATATCAAAATATTATATTCTTGTATGTTTCTCTCTGCTTAGCTTGACACTGATTCATATTTACTTCGCAGCGTTTGTGTGTGTTGATCTCATGTCCTCGAGAAGTCGGGGAGAGAAGGGCTCTAGTCAGACTTACGTTTGAAGCGACTTTTTTGGGGTCGTGGGTAGCTCATACGGCAGAGTCACGATCTCCCCGGCCAGACGGAATTGTCGTACCAGTAAGACCGCGGGTTCCAGCCCCCATCGCCGCCGCGAAGTTTTTATTCTCTGTTGTCTTCTTTCCTACTCCCTTCATTTCTTGTCACTGATTCATACACACTTTTACAGATTTTATCTTACACCAATACTTGCTAAGTTGTCACTCATCCCATTTATCCCCCAACGAAGGGTCTCTGGGTACTGATGGAAAAAAATGACTCATAATGCCCAGTTAGTTCCTTCCATTGAATAATATATTTTATGATTTTAGACATGAGTCTGAGACGTGTATGCTTACATAACAACTCTTTATTTTATGCCTCTTGTAACTGTTTGCGTTGGGTCGAGAGTATTTCTATTGCAACAATGAGCCCAAAACGATTTGGGTTATCAGACCTGCATCTAAGTACACGTCAATCATGACCATTTCTCCTCTTTACAATTTCATATTATTATCTATGATTAAATTGCTTTAAAAATATGATTGTGGATAATAAAATCGATTGTTAAAATCACATGGTTTGACCAACTGTTTGTATTTGTTTCGTATTGTGTTTGTGTGTGTGTGTGTGTGTGTGTGTGTGTTTGTGTGTTTGTATTTGTGTATTTGTGTATTCGTGTGTGCGTGTGTGTGTTGTAATGAAGCCTATTCCTATAAAAGAATAAAGATGACGACATTAAGCTCTTTGCTATTGTTTTGGGCCGTCAGTTGAGCTTTGAGGTTTTTAAAAAAAAAAAAATATATATATATAGAGCAATACCAACTAAACGTGCTCAAAGTGCTTTACAAGAGGTCCCCGGCCAACAGCAACACTTAACATGTAGGACGTGACATGACGCCTGTTAGGTGATATTACAATTTTTTTCGGACAGAGACAACGCTGTTAACGGCCAGGTACTCGTTTTACACCCGATTACGGTGAGAGAATGTGAGTAAAAGGTCTTTTCCAAGGACTCAACTATGCGCCGAGCGAGGCTCGAACCCAGGACCTTCCGATCCGAAAGCGAGTGTCATACCACAAGACCACACAGCCGCAGTTGGGTAATTAGCTCTCATTAAATTATATTAATCCGACAAGATATATATACGCAAAAGGTTACACATAATTTTCTGTTAGCACGTTCCGTTGGCTTTTCAACAAATGTCATTATTAAAGAACATTTGTGAAAAATAGTGAACCATGTCCAGAATCTGGAGGACGTATTTTGGCATGAACGTATTGATGCAATTTGTTTAGGTGAAATACTAACAGCTACCCGCCAAATGACTCCGACCAACACATAAAATTATATGTAACCTTATGTGTCTATGTGGTTTTGCGGTATGGCACTTGCATTTTGGATCGGAAGGTCCTGGGTTCGAGCCTCGCTCGGCGCATAGTTGAGTCCTTGGAAAAGTCTCTTTACTAACATTCTCTCACAGTACCCATGTGCAATATGAGTACCTTGATGTTAATAGCGTTATCTCTGTCGGAAAAAAATTGTAATTTCACCTAACAGTAACAGGCGTCATGTCTCGTTCTACTTGTTACGTGTTGCTGTTGATCAGGGACCATTTGTAAATCGCTTTGAGCACGTTTAGTGGATATTGCGCTATGTAAAATCTCAATATTTTAATTAAATCTCAATATTTAACCTTAAACGTTTCCTTAAAAATACAAACAAACCTTGAGAATATTATATTAAGAGCAATATCCACTAAACGTGCTCAAAGTGCTTTACAAAGTTTTCTCAGCCAGCTGCAACACTTAATATGTTGGACGAGACATGACGTCTGTCAATCGATATTGAAATTTTTTTTCGACAGAGATAGCTCTGTTAGAGGTCAGTTACACATTTTACACCTGAGTGCGGTGAGAGAATATATGTAAAGAGACTTTTACAGGGACTATGCGCTCCTCAAAGCGATCCGAAGTCGAGTTTCACACCACAAGACCACATAGACTGTTTAAGGGACTTTAGTAAGAACTAATCGCTAATAGGCGACCAATCGAAGATAACAATGTATTTGGTCTATGTGCGGCTATATGGTCTTGTGGTATGACACTCACTTTCGGATCGGGAGGTCCTGGGTTTGAGCCTCGTTCGCCGCATAATTGAGTCCTTGGTAAGGGCACTTTAATCACATTCTCTCACCGTACTGAGATATAAAATGAGTACTTGGCCGTACTCAGCGTTGTCTCTGCCCGAAAATAATGCAATCTCGTCTAACAGGCGTCATGTCCCATCCTACTGTTAAGTGTTGCTGTTGGCCAGGGACCCCTTGTAAAGCGCTATGAGCACGTTTAGTGGTTATAAAAAAGCTCAATTTGAATTTGAAAGCTCAATTTATGTTTGCCGATCAGCCGGAATTTTGGGCCCTCCGTAACCTGAACTATTTTTACAATTTTTATTTTACAAAACCGAGTTAGAATGCATAGGATTGGACAAGGTTACTGTGCAATTATATGCGTTCTTGTGGCTAAACTAGTGCTAAAATACTAGAAGGCTATCCTCCTTTGTAAATTCATAAATAGCACTGACCCCCCCCCCCCCCAACACACACACACAAAACAAAACAAAAACAAAAACAAAACAAGATGAGGCTTGTTTTTCTGGGGCAAAATGGGTTATAAGGAGCATTAGTGCATTTGTCTTTTTATTCCCCCGTGTAATCTACGAAACAGATTCGTAAGACCGGCTGATAAACGCATCGGGTTCAATTTCTAACTCATGTTGTTAACTTGTATTATTTTTTATTAGCTTTCTCTCTATATCAGCTTTTTATAATTTTAATTCAGTGAGAGTGGTAGACATTATTGAACGAGAGAGGAAATGCGAGAGAGAGAGAGAGAGAGAGAGAGAGAGAGAGAGAGAGAGAGAGAGAGAGAGAGAGAGAGAGAGAGAGAGAGATGGGGGGGGGGAGGAGGAGAGATTTTATAATGTAAATTACAAAGCAACTCGACGAAGTAGATTATATTGTTTTTATTACCAACGATTGTACAGCAGTATTGTTCGTAAGTGAAAATTATATGGAAATGCTGATTATCAATATAAAGTAAATGTGAAATATTTAATACAATGCATTATTATGAATCGTATTCACAAGAGCAAAATATATTCATTCATATGACTGCAAGATGCTGTTTACACTTTGCAAGTAAAATATACAAAATAGTTACATTTATTATTAGTCTTTAATTAATGAGAATACGCCATTATATACATGCATAAGAAAAGTGTGCACCAGAATGTGTTTGTCGAACTATGAATGTTTCTCTTTGTGAAATTAGGAGCAGACAGATAAAGATCTGATAAAGTGTATATTATGAAACAGGTCAAGACGAAGCAAGAAAGATGGATCTCGCGAGGCCCCAGATTTGAGCGTTCTTACCGAGAAAAGGGTCATTTAAATCGACCGATACTTGAAGGACGAGTTTTCTGGCCAAAGACCTAAATTATACGTTGTTTTTCTAGAGTACGGCAGTTAGCTTGTGCATACCGTCCCAATAGTCTTTAAGTCAATCAACTTTCATTCTTACTCCCCAATTGCCATTTCGATTTCCTTCGCGCTGATAGTCCAGTCCACGCCTTGATATCGTTCAAGCAGGCCATTCTATTTTAAACGAACCGAAACTTCTCTTCCACTCTACATGACATCAAGAATATCTTTTGACAGACTAATGATGTTTTAACTAGCTGAAATAATGGAGAGAAAAAACAGAATATAGAAGCTTCGAAAAAGAACAAAATACCAAGACCCGGAACCTTAATGTTTAAAAAATTATTTTCCGATCAAGACCAAAACATTAAAAACATTAATACATCACTTCAAATCCAGACAGGCGGCAGAAAAGTATTTGGTACGTCTTGTAAATAAATAACAATGTGAAATTGAATGAAAGCTTCAATTTAATATACGAAAACAGATAAAATGGACGTTGCAATCTTGTAGGCAATCACGATCTCGAGAGGGTTTTGAGCTCGAAACGTTCAGTGTTTGATATTTATTTTGTTATTTCTTGAAGCTGTTAAAACCACTTGTGTTCCCTAAGTTTTTAACAGTCCACAACTTCTAGCAGCCTAGTATCAATTAGCCAAAATGCTTTTTAGTCTCAATGATCTGTATTTACTTTGCTCTGACGTTTAGAATGCCTTTTTTTGTTTCCCCACATTCCTTCCGCCTTATGCTACTCACACAGCGATAGGTCATAATATATCATATCCTCATTTTAAAACAAACAACCATATTTAGAAGTAAATAGAAAAAAATGTAGTCTTTAATGAGTAGGAGATCAGTATTATGATAATCTAAAAATGCTGGCATTCACATTTTATGACATTACACTGGAACTGGAACTAGATCTATAATCGATTGAAGTTAGTAAAATCATGATTGGTACTTTGATGTAAAGTGTCAGAAAACGCGATCTTTAAAGGGAACTACAACAACCTTCAGGACACGCATACCAGCCTGATTGGGTGCCCTCCATCATATGACAATCCATTGCACACAGAAATAGAGTTGCACACAAATTTGCATTCTAACACATTACGATATCGTGTATTTTAAACTTGCCTGTGTCAAGAAAAAAATTCGAAAAGTATTTAGAATTTGGATATCTCACAACCTCGGTCTGGTGGGCATGTACATTTTCAAGACCGATATATCATGTAGTTGCGCAATCACGTTTTAAACTCTGCATTACAAAGAAGTGCTAATGGTTTTCTAACCTAATAGCACATGACACCATCCAGCAGAATTGGTAAGGTTTTTTACTAACACTTCGGCATAATATGTGGTACGGTAATGACACACCCACTGGCATCGTTTCGAACAGTTATGTAATCTTTAATACTGTTCCACTGGGCAGACATCGTAGACCTATTTCCTGTTAGATACGTTGAACCAGGACTATAATTGTTACCACGACTATTCGACGTAGGGCCAACAAAATTGTTGTTTGCCTTAGCATTGTTACTAGAGGGAACCAAAGGGGGCAATTGTTGTCCTGTTTGGTCAAAAACATCAAAGACATGTCTGTTACTATCTTGTTGTGTGGCTTTTGTATTTATACTGTTCGTGCTAAGACCGGCTGTCATTACATCACTAGGAACGAAATTTTGTAAGAAGTTAGCCACAAATGTGTCGAGTAGTTGGCCCATGGCGTTACAGTCGATGACCCTAAACGTCTTCCATCCTGAAGTGGCAGGAAGAACGGAACAAAATCCTCACCTCGAACCACAGTACAAGCTGGGGATTAAGAAACGTGATTTTTTGTTTTTTGTTTTTGTTTTTGGTTAATAATATTATCATCATGATATTCCTGATAAAAAAAAAAACAAAACAAACCAAAAAAATAAAGAAAGAACAGAAAAAAAAACACACACACACAAAAAAACCCCCAAACAAACAAAAGAAAAAAAACAAACAAACCCCAAAACAAAATAAAGCAAACCGGGCTATTTGCAGGGAACGTCATCGAAAGTCCATACGTTATTTTGGTCATATAAATCATAGAGATAACATAATGTTGATAAGAGACTGGTTAAACGTTTTAGATTATTGATAAGCACAGACATTTATAACATCACTGAGTAATCGGCAACTGCATCGGTATTGCTAAGCTCTTCAGGGCACATTTTAGATTTCAGAAGGAAAATAAAATCAATCAAACGCTAGACTAGTAACCGCAAATTTAATTTGACGAAGGAGGTTGCTTTGCGCATGCTTAAGGTAGCCATATTAATCAAGATGAAAGGGAAGCCTTCGTTTACTTATAGCCTAACATTTACCTACAAAAATTGTCACAATAAAAGACAATGATAACTAAAAGAAAGTGAAAAGGTTTTTGTATGCTTAAGCAAACAAATTATGTATCATATGTTGAACTGTGAATAGAGCTCACTGTTTGCTTTTTATTTGGTGGTCGTTGACTTCAATTATGAGATAATTTTTTGTCATTATTGGGGTATGATCCCAATTCATCTGTAGGAAATAATTTGTTATAATTCTAACCCTTTTTAAAAAGAAAATTGAGGAGAAATAAGCATGTCACGTGTTATGGTGTACAGGTTGTTCTCAAATGACATCTTTTATAACTTACTTCCACCACCACGGCCAGCTGCTCTGGTTATCCCAGTGCCTTGTCTAGATGATAATGCTTCCGGGGTGAGGTAGCTAGTCAGATCGTTTCCTAGCAACTGACGCAGCGTCTCTTGAATGTACGTGGAGCTTGGACGGCTATTGGTGGATGGCTGTGGCAAAGACATTGGCGTGAAAGGTGACAGGAATACCAAATTGATGCCCTGGCGAGAAGCTGAACCTGAAAATATCATAGTAAAATGTTCATTTTTTACGAGACATTTTGATAAAATTAGGGCTGATCATATTTTCCTTGAACATAATACATTAACATTAAACTACCAAAAGTTCAACACAATGTTGCACTCATTGAGCTCGACACATGCCTTTTTGTTAAGTAATGTCAGAATTCTTTTGTTTTTAATGTAATTTTTTTTTCATCAGCCAGCGGTTTATCTTGATTGTATGGAATGAATAAAGTTGATATCACGTGGCTGTTTGTTATTCTTTTTAGATCACGAGTTGGGCAACTAGTTTTTATTACGTCCCTCAAACAGATTATGAGCGTGAAAGGTAAGGTTAGACACGTCACAAAACAAACACACACACACACACACACACACACACACTCACACAAAAACACACAGACAAGTACACACATACACTGACGGAGAGAGAGAAAGATAAATAGAGAGATTATATTTAACACAATTACAATGATTCACCATATAACGCACGCATGCACTCACACAACAAACGTACGGGCACACACACACACACACACATACACACACACACACACACACATACAAACATTCTTGTTTGATTGTGTAATCTTTCATTTCTCTGCCCAAATCACTCTTTTTCTCTTGAAAATCGTCTCCCTAGATCTCACCATCCAGTGGTGTCACCAGTGATCGGGCCGTTACCCCTCCTCCTCCGCCTACGACTCGAACAGGCGCTGCTGTTCTAGTTCCTACAAAGGAAAATAAACAAAACTTGTAAAAACTATTATCTTTAAGAGCATAATATTTATCATTGCATAATTTAATTTATGATAATGTGATAATGCAAAGTTATAAAATTAGTTGTGTTGTCTATATGTAAATTTGTTCGTCTGTGGGTTTGATTGGGCCATAGATAAAAAGAAAAAAGTTTGTGGAAGACACAAACACACGCACATATTATTCGCATGTATGCATTCACACACACATACGCGCGCACACGCAAACACACACACACACACGCACACACACACACACATAGACACACGCACGCGCGCAGATAGAATGAGAGAGAGAGAGAGAGAGTCTGACAGAGAAAGAGAGAGAGAGAGAGAGAGAGAGAGAGAGAGAGCTTGTGTGTGTGTGTGCGTGTGCGTGTGTGTGCGAAGGGAGAGAGAGAGAGAGAGAGAGAGAGAGAGAGAGAGAGAGAGAGAGGAGAGAGAGAGAGAGAAGAGAAGAGAGGGGGGGGGGTGAGGAGTATAGCAGTAAGTAAATATGATATACTCTTTTTTATCCATAAAATGACCGATAATGATCAATTCTTCAACAAAGACAATCATATATCTCATTATATTCTATCTAGCATTTATATAATATATATATATATATATATATATATATATATATATATATATATATATAATATATATATAATATTGTATATACATACATATTTCAAGTCTAATTATGATCAACTTCTACAATATTGTTTCGAGCGAGCGAGATGAGAGAGAGAGAGAGAGAGAGAGAGAGAGAGAGAGAGAGAGGGAGGGGAGAGAGAGGAGAGGAGAGAGGAGAAGAGAGAGAGAGGGAGGAGGGAGGGAGAGAGAAGAGAGAGAGAGAGAAAAGAGTAGTGGAAATCAAGGGTGATAACCGTACCGGGATATACCAGGGTAGCCGGAACATATCTTCGGGTCACTGAATCAATGTAGCCAATAGGAAGTCCATTTGCAACGTTCACGACTTGACCTGTCGGAGAAAGAAAGAGAAAAAGATCTTTATCTTATTACATATTTGGCAAATTGGATTTTCAGTAACCCTAAGGCTCCGAAACTACTGGACCAATCGTCACCAAACTTTGCAACTTTACATGGTGTTTACAATTGACATGAAGATGGTTTACTTGTATTATGAGACTGATTAGACATCGTGATGATATTATAAAAAATTCAAATTTTTTTCTCCGTCAAATCCCATCGAAAACAGACGCCACTTTTTAGGACGTTGGTTGTGTGTCAACCTTCCGGTTAGCGAATATGACAATGAGGTGGAAGTACTTGCATTGAATCGAAGCTAGTTAGTGGTTCCTCTCATTATTTTGAATACGACAAACTTCTAAAAGAAATTATGAACCATGTTTCGTTGTTAACATTGGAAAATAATTCTATGATAAGTGAGCGAAAGATTAAGATATTAAATGCAGAAAATATCGAGCGTTTGAGCTTTTAAATATAGCAATATCCGCTAAATGTGATCAAAGCGCTTTATCTCTCCGTGACCAAATAAAAAGCTCTCTGAAATTCTCTTTTGAAGTAAAAAAGATGTGTGGTCTAGAGTACAATAAAAATGAGTTCAAATTCTATTTAACATGATGATGATGATGATGATGATGATGATGATGATGATGATGATGATGATGATGATGATGATGATAATGATGATGATTGACGATGATGATGATTTTGATAATGATGATGATCATGATGACAATAATGACATTTTAAAAAATGAATATAAGTAATGACCATTAATATTATTTGGAAAATATTATGTTTTCATTGTCGTCAGTATCCTTTGTATATAATTTTTTCCAATTATTTTTCTCTTTTCAAACTTAATCATAATATTGCCTAAATCTCTTCTGGGCCTAAGTATCAAAATTGCTCAATCAGGGACAGGATTGGTTGGGCTCTAAATAGTACAATAGTTTAAAAGTGTGTGTATATTACCTGTGTATGTGTATGTGTGTGTGCGTGTGTGTGTATGTGTGTGTTTGATGTAATGTACATGAATATAACACCTACAAAAAGAATAAAATACCAAGCTTTTAAAGTCTCTATAGTCTTTTGTATGTGTACGCTACTTTTTACAACAGTCCACAGCTTCTAACAGCTTAGTATTCACTCTGTGGGTGTGTGTGTGTGTGTGTGTGTGTGTGTGTGTGTATGTGTGTGATTATGCGTGTGTATATGCGTGTGTGCATTGTGTGCATGTATTTGAGGTGTGTGTGTGTGTGTGTGTGTGTGTGTGTGTGTGTGTGTGTGCGTGAAGCGTGAATTTTGGTTAAGAGCTTATAATAATATAAGTTACATAATCTATTTTTTAACTTAAAAACCGTCAAGCACTTATTTCCAGGTCTGATAAGCGAACGTTATTATGGGCTTGATTTCACATTGTTGGGCAATATGTTAGCTTGGTTTGAGAGTCATTAAACCAAGGAGACCATAACAAATTCAATTATCAGACCTGCAGATATGCATACGTCATTTAAAACCAAACAGGGTAGAGAAGTTGTGACGTCGAAGACTGAAATAACGCAGGCGTCAGCCGCAGTGCAGCGCTCCAAACTGACTAGGGCGGGGTGACTTGCTCAGTCCTCGAACTCGCTACTTTTCGGTTATGAATCAAAGACCGTACAGCTGAGCCACGCTGTCCCCGTGAATTATAAATAATGGATAATTATGAACTCACCATTAGGTAAGACGGCAGCGTTGGCAGGGGTTACTACTGCTCCAGTTGATGGATCAAATAGGGTGACCGGTTGACGATTGTCCGCGCGGAGGATTCGATTGGTCTCCAGAATTATAGTCGGAGCGAACCTGACAGGGGGGTTAGCAGTCGGCGATGGCCGTTGGTTGGAGTTGCCGAGTATCCGTTGTAACAGCAAAAACTCCATCATGTTGAATCCTTTATCACCACCTTTGTTATAGGATGTTCCTCCTAAAGTGATGATTTGATAAACAAATAGAAAGTGAGTATGAAAAGGATTCCTCTTTGTTGAGGAAAATAGATTAAATGGAAAAATGTCAAATATGACTTTTGTCTCAAAACGGTATCATATCTGGTAGGATCTGATGCTAAATATTGATTATTAAGCAAGTCATTCACTTTGAGTTAGTTAGAGGAAACAGCATTATTTTGGAAGAAGACGTTTTCCTTCTCAAACTCTATTCCACCGTATCTGAAAAATACGTTTTTATAAATTTTGGCCAGAAATTTCGTCTTCAGATATCACTATCACTAAATTAAAATGACCCTCATCTTGGCAAAACTCTCAAATCTGGAACTTCTCGAAGTCGTAAGTCCAGGTTTGAAAGATTTTTCCAAGATGAGAGTAATTTTAATCAATCGATATTTGAAGGACAAGTTTTCTGGCCGAAATGTAAAATTCTGTTGGGTTTTCCCCCTCTCAATTGGATGACATTATTACGAGGGTGAGTCAAAAGGTAATGGGACAAATAAATGTTCTCTATTGAGTTCATTTCTTTTGTATGTTACGTCATATTTGGCTTAATCAAACTTACACATGTACTCTTTAAACCAAAAGATGAAAATTTGAATTCTGTCCAAGTTTGACAAAGTTGTGGCAGTTCAAAATGGCTTCCCCCAACGAATGCCCGTCAGCGTCAGGAAGCTGTTATTTAATTTCTTGTATTCGTAGAAGAAACCTCGAGTAACATTTCTAAACGCAGCATTTTGTAACATTCATCATACTTTTTAGGTAGGTTTAATGTGTATCTCGTCATTTAGAAGAAATGGAGATGCCATCCAACGCCTAACCTGAAACCCCCTCAACCATGTCTTTGTTGACAAATATTTTGAAGGTCGCCGTCCAATTCGCATCAACTCAGTGAATCAAATAATGACAGAAGCATTGATCAGATCTGATAGAAGAACTTATCTTGATGAGATAGCAGGTACAAATAGACATTGATAGGACTGAAAACAAGAATTCGTCGAGTTAGACCGGATTTGGAGATGTGGAACGAGTATTGTTTCTTCATGAAAATGTCCTGATTCCACACGCAAGTGTCAGGAAAAGGGAGGTTATCGATGGCAACGCTGTCTCACCCTCCGTATTCACCAGACTTGACACGTTCAGGCTTCCATCGTTTTGGTCCACTGAAGGAAGCAATGAGGGGACATGGCTTTGAAGATGATGAAGACGCCAAGAGAGTAGTGAAAAAATGGCTGAAAGTTCTGTCAACAAGAGGACGGAATACATGGCCTTACAAAGAGGTGGACTGTGGCTACCGACAGAGGCGCAGACTGTATTGAGAAGTAGCATTCTACTCGGCTAATGCCAAGCTTTAATTTGATGTATGATGCATGTTACTGATTCAATTAAAGGTATAAGCAGAGCCCATTTACTTTTTGACTCAGCCTCGTATTACAGATATAATAACAGATGTAGTAATATCAAGTCAACACGTGAATTTTGACAACAACAAAAATTACGATACACAAACCTTTGTTCAATGAACCCAAGAGCTTGGACATCATTATCGTCCTCAGACCTCCGGGACTCATGAGCAGGAGAGTTTTCAGAAGACCGTTTAATCCACCCTTTTGACCTCCTCCATATCCTTTGACATAATAACTGTCATCCCCTTTCACGGGATAGAACACAACATCTCCCTTGTCGCCTTTTGCTGGATGGTTGTAGTGGACGTATTTGATCACTTTTTTGGTGGGGCCTTTGTCTTTAATGTAATGGTGATGAAAATGAACCAGATTCTGATTAGAGGTCAACCCTTTGAAGGCTTTTCCGAAATATTGAGGGCTGAACAGAGCTCCGCCTTTGAATTTCTCTTTGCTGTGTAATAATGTCAAAAATGGACTTGATTGTTAATCCTGAATGATGAATGGAACAGCTGCATACCGACACAAACACAAATAAACGCTTAAACACACATACTCATATACACACAAATGCACACTTATCTTTTCATGTAAATTGAAAAAAAATATTAGTAATAATCAAAAGAAAACAAACAAACAAACAAACAAACCAACAACAAACTGCAGTTTAGATTCTTCTGCGTAATAACTCTCCTCAGTCAAATAATGAAACCTTTTAGATGCTGTTCATTCGTGAAATCATTGACAGACTACTACAACAACAACAACACCAATAACATCTACTACTACTACTACTACTAATACTACTACTACTACTACTACTACTACTACTACTACTACTATTACTACTACTACCAACAACTTCTACTACTAATTACGTATGACTTTCTCCCCAGACATAATATTATAATATCAAGACACCGAAATACGACTCGTCTATCCGATGATTACTGTTTCCTTAGAGACCAGCATCAAAATTTACTGATAATTCGATTGTTTTATTATTTTCAATATTAAGTTGTTACTGCACTATGGGAGTCAAAGTTTAATGATCACGTTTTGATTTCTTTTTCTTTTTGCACTGTTTACATTTTACTTACTAATTACTATATATATTTTCAAACATAAAAGCAGCTACTCTCTAAGTATTGTATCGATAAGATTAAAATTACTTACTTGTACATCGATGTGTCAATGTAGTTTTGTAGAACGTTTCCCCCTTTATTATTATTATCACCTTTCTGAATGATTAAAACATCTCCTTTTTTGTCTTCCCCAGAGTAATCATGATAATACATGTCATCATAATTGTCTCCCTTGGTAGAGTCGTAATAGTAAATGTGGTCATCGTCACCTTTGACACTGGTTTAGAGGGGGGAAAAATAACAGAAAATGCGTTTTTGTTTAGTAACATATTATTGGCTGCTTATACCTAGACATAGAATGAAAATGATAGAAAGGAATGACAAGTTAAAGGTCTGACACAGAGTGTATGAAATAGTGCCGAACAAAAGAAAAAGTTGTTAGGAACGGGACAGGGGCGGGCAATTAATTAATTTTTGTTGTAAGATTTATGATTATGTTGTTCACAATAATGATGATGATTATAATGATGTTGGTGATGATGGTGGTGGTGATGATGATGACGATAGTCATGATGATGACGGTGGAGACTATAATGAAAGCAACTATTCACACTTACCCATGATGCTGGTTCTTGTCTTCAGTGTGGATAATGATTTTATGTTTTGGAACTGGATTTTCCTTCACTATTTTCACAATTGGTTTTTGGACCACTGGGTTATCGTCATGGTGAATAATAATCTTTTTCTGGTACGTTGGCTGCTGATCAGTGTGGTGGACAATAATTTTCTTCTGAATCTGCGGGCCCTTGTTGTAGCTTGTTTTTGGGTAGGTTTCTATAGTTTGGTATCGTTGGGGCATCATTGTTTGAGGTTTACTATTGTGCCAACTTGGTCTCATCGAAGACATAGCCATAAGCAGATTGGAGAAAGCTGACACCATAGGCTGGTTCATTTGATTTTGGTGGCCCGAATCTTTGGTCCAAAGTTTATGTTTTTGAGGTGGTTGTGGCTGAGATGGTTTGTATGAGTAGTGGTAATGAGTCACGAACTGTGGTACCTGGGGATTGGAACTGGGTTGTGTCCCCTTGGTTTGAACAGAAACAAACTTCTGTTGATTGTTTTTATAATAGACTTTGCCAGTATCCGTGACATAGTATCTTTCTGGGTCGTCTGGATAATATCCTTTGTTTCTGTCAGAAGGTTTGTATCCGCCTTTAGTCGTTGCCTCGTTAGAATCGTCGTCGTCGTTGTCGTCGTCGTCGTCGTCGTCGTCGCCGTCATCTCCATCATATGATTCGTATGATTCGCTCTGGCTCTGATAAAACATAGTTATGAAATACGATGGGTGTTAAGGACAAGTGGACAATCCTGCATTATAAGAATAAGTTACATGGATAGCATTTCTAAAAACTATATAATGCCTTTTCTACTTACATATCATTCATTTAATTTTTCTTAAGATTAGAAGGGTTAAAGTAAAATAATGAGATTGTGTGTTGAAAGGAAGCGTAGCTGTTGACATTTCAAAGAATTTAATAGAAAACTGTGAGGTACATATATATATATATATATATATATATATATATATATATATATATATATATATATATATATATATATATATATATATATATATCACAGTTTTCTATTAAATTCTTTGAAATGTCAACAGCTACGCTTCCTTTCATATATATATATATATATATATATATATATATATATATATATATATATATATATATATATATATATATATGAAAATTCTGCTTGACATCTTTGGGTTTATCTTAAACCTACTGCTGCTGTGTACTTGGGACTTTAACCAGTTAACTGTCGTACTCTGGAAAAAAAATTGTATTTCACAATTTGGCCAGAAAACTCACCCTTCAAATATCGACCGATTTAAATGGCCCCCATTTTGGCAAAAGCTCTCAAACCTGGGACCTCGCATCGATCGATATTTGAAGGACGTGTTTGCTCATTAAATCTTTAATAAATACGAGTACAGCAGTTAACTGGTTAAGAATTAATGGTAATCAGTACTCACCGAATCGTAGTCATTATCACAGTCAACATTGGATGGCCAGTCACAGATTTCTGTCTCAGTGTTGAAGTGTAGGCCCGCTGGACAGTCAGTCAAGTGCGCCTTGCCATTAGCGCATTGATAAAATTTACCACAATCCGATGCATGACGAATGAATCGCTCTCCAAATGTACAAACCACCGAACCTTTGTCCTTATAGCCCTTTCTATTGTTATCATATTCCTCTTCACTACTACTACTATAACTGTCCTCCTCATGATGTTCATCATAATCATGCCAGTTATAATAGCGTTCGTCTTCTCCTTTCGTTTTTACTCGATCCCAATTGTTTGTTCCATGGTCGTATTCAGAATACAAATTATCATTATGATGGCAGGAAGCAAATACTGTGAAAAAAAGATGAACTAAACTTTCATATAAATTTACAAAATTTACCCCCCGGCCCACTAATTAAACAATTAAATGCGAAAAATATGTGTTTATGATCTCGGGAAGACTACTTATTGCAATCGTCCTAACGTTACTCGTAAAAAATAAAAACTGTTCATAGGCCCGTGGGTCTGGAGTTGTTCCGGTTTCTATAACGTGAAACGGACAATAGCAATTGCTTGCTACTCTTTGGATAGGACGCTAGTCTATCGCCAGGTCTATCAGACCCACCTACCCATTCACTGCTGGGTGGACGGGAGGCGGGGGTCAGAAAAATAAATCTCGACTACACCCGGGATCGATCTCGGTCCCTCTGCTTGTGAAGCGGGTGCTCTACCAACTGCGATATCGGGACCCCCAATGCTACTCGTAGTTTTGAAAGAAATGCAACTTATCGTATGAAAACGGTACAATCATGTGGGTTTGAATCATCAGATTATGAAAGAACAGCTTTTCAAAGTTAAAATGACTAGAAATGTGAGGTTTTTTGTTTTCATTGCTTTAAAAAGTTTTCAAAACGCTTTGTGGGGCTATGTGGTATTGTGGTATGACACTCGCTTTCGGATCGGAAGCTCCTGGGTTCGAGCCCCGCTCGGTGCATAGTTGAGTCCTTGGAAAAGGCTCTTTACTCACATTCTCTCACCGCACTCAGGTCTAAAATGAGTAGCAGGTCGATAACAGCGTTGTACTGTCTGAAAGAATAAGGTAATATCGCCTAACTGACGTCATGTCCTAGTTCTACATGTTATGTGTTGCTGTTGGCCTGGGACACCTCGTAAAGCGCTTTGAGACTTCGAGTGGATATTGCGTTATATAAAAACTAATTTTTAAAAAAAAGATATGGACAGGTGTGTTTTGTATGGCACCTTTCATACACACTTGTTCAGATCTTTATCGTACACCGGCGCCTGCCCCTAATTTCTCGATTACTTTAAAAAGCTGTATTAGATGGTATTAATTGTTCTCATAAAAAATATAATAATCTTACCGCGTCTTGTATTTCCTTTACTATTACATTCAGTTTCAACATTTAAATGATCCCAGCGATATAACGAATTGGCTAGAAGATACACAAATGCGTGGAAGATAAAGTCTCTTTAAGATATGAAAACTAAAGTAAAGGATGGGGCGGAGAAAGGAGATATGAACAGCTAAAGACTTATGCAGCATCGTCACCCTTTTTTAAAAAAAATTAAAGACATTCAGGAAGGGATCTTCTCATTGCACTACCAGAAGAAAGGAGCAGCAAATAGCTAGAATTAGGCTGTTGTGGCCGCCGACGGATACCAAAAAGTTGTTTTGTTTTGTTTTGTTAATTTTGTTCATGTTTGGCGCGTTTGTAGCTTAGTAATTTGAAAGACTTCGGGATTGTAGAAAGAATAATACGATTGCTATACGATTCTTACATTCTTGCTTTTTTAATATTCCGGACGTGTTCCAACCGCTGCACGAGCTTGCGAGTGCGCGCTGGGAACAAAGTTCGAATTCCAAAAAGCAAGGGTGTAATCTTATATTCTGCCCCTCAATGAATTTTGATTTCGTCATCTTTGAATAAAAGACATCTTCAAAGATACTTAAATGCTACTTCTTTTAAATGAATCTAATTTTTTAGTGAAATTTAACGATTTGTAATCTGACGTTATAAATTATTATTGTAAACATATTCATTACGTGTCACTATTTAGGGAGAGGGTTGAATAAATACGATAGACAGTTAAATATAGTAAAAACTAAAATGTTGTTGGTGATGATAATGATACATTACTGATTAAATAAGTTTTACTTACCAAAGAACATTGAAAAGGCAAATAGAGAAATACTAAATTTTTCCATTTTACCGATTGTCCTTAGAATTTATGATAAAATAATTAAAAACAAATAATAACAACCTAGAGAGGAGAGGAAAAGAATTGAACTTCAGATCCTCTAAAAGAGAATAGAAGAGAGCTATTAGTTTTCCAACATTTTTGTAAAATTATTGTAAACAGGGCACTTGCATTTCAAAAACATATAGATCTAGTTAAATAAACGAAATGGAAACGTTTGTAAATTTATAGCAATTTTTTGTAACAACAATTTTTTGCACTCAAATGATATGAAATACCGTCAAAGTGTAAAAGATTAACGACGGTAGGGTTAATCTATAAGCCGTTGCACGCTCTCATGTTTCACCTGAAATCGCCTACTATCTAAAGGAAGAAACGATCAGGTGAGTGTTTAGCTTTGATTGTTTACCAAGTTGTAGGACGAATTGTACCAATACGGCTATTGTACAAAACTAAAGGAAGCGTTCGTTTTTTAGGACAAGCCTTTGGTTTTAAATAAATAGAATTTATTACAATGATACGTAAAGGTTTTTAAAAAATAGTCTTTAGCCATATATTGTATGTCATCAATTTTACATGTGAAAAGATGCCTTTTTTAACGGGATGGGGGTTGCCTGTATTAATTGTTAGACCCCTCTATTTAAAATGAAGAAATTGATATTGCGCATTGACAAATCCATTGTTTGTTTCTTTGCCTTTGGTGAAGACAAATCCTTTCCCTTTTATCCTTGATGATTATCAAACCAGTAGGGCGTAAAATGAGCAGATAAAAAATATTTGATTATCAAACCAGTAGGGCGTAAAATGAGCAGATAAAAGATCTTTGATAAATCATCTATAATAGATAGTATGCGCTTGGCTAAGAAACTCACAACATTGCCATCGGAAGTATAACGGAACAACACACAAAACTATGTGTAACCATGCATTTTTATAGTCAGGACAATGCATTAATTGAGAATTACTCATAAACGCGGATGGCAACAAACTATAACAAAGACTCGAATGACGTCAACATCATTCTATCTATATCATTTTTTATCTCATTATGTAATACAGTTTTGATACATAAAGTCATCATTTACATGTAGCCTTCTTATTTACAAGCTTGATGACCATAGTAAAGATTTCATTTACACAACAAACACAAAATATTCACCGACATGACTGTGACAAATAAATCCACACTTGAATGCGATAGGCAATGCCTACTCAATCTGTAAATGTGACCAATTGTCTCAGAACGGTATTATATCGGAGTAAACTTAACGCCTAATATTGATTTTTATTTTTAAAAGAAACGTGACGATTAGGATTTGAACTGAAATAAATGCTTTCTTTGAATAAATAAAATAATTTTTGTTTCTTAAACTTTAACTAAATTAAAGAACATGGTTCATTTTCCTTTTTGCCAATTAAGAAGTAAATACAAGAAAGTTTATTTGTTTTGTTTTTATGATTTTAAGGATTTTACGGCCATTGTGAAACATTTAGGTCATTTCAGCGCTATTAAAAAGGAAGAAAATAGGATAGTTATAGTTGTACATGCGATAGCACATGAGAAAAAGTAAGACAAAGGGGAATGGTGTGAGCAAGGAACAGGTGTCGATTCCACACAATTAGTTTGCTTGGTTTGAGATCACTTGAAAGTTTCATCCAGACACATAGGGTACTGACATAATAATAATAATAATAATAATAATAATAATAATAATAATAATAATAATAATAATAATAATAATAATAATAATAATAATAATAATAATAATATAATAGACTCTTATAGAGCGCACGGTATCCTCAACAATGAGATCTTGGCGCTTAAAAATAGAGCAAAATAAATTATTCCATTCAACTCAATATGACACCAAAATGATATTATTCAAATCACTATCAGTGTAAAATGTCGAGTAAAGATAACACCTGATCAATATCGATATATATATAATATATATATATATATATATATATATATATATATATATATATATATATATATATATATATATATATATAATAGATGTCATGCTTTGAACGTTTAATGGTTTTTTTTTCTTTTCTTTCTGTTGTTATTTGATTTTTTAAATTGAATAATTTGAAAATACAAATCACCATTGTATTGTCCTTATTGATTTTACCTTTGATCAAAAGGCAAAAGTCGAATTTTGTTACTTCATTTATTTTAAAACAGTTGAGCACACAGATTACCAGCTGATATGTCTAAAAATAAATACGATTGTTCCGATCGTAATAGTAACATTTTGCTCGTTGAACTGATAGTTTCTATGGTATTTTGTTAACCAATTAACTTTCTACCTCTACTAAAACATGCTTTTAAAAATTTGGCCAGAAAACTCTTCCTTCACATATTCATCGATTTAAAGGACCCATGTCCCAGGTTTGAGAGATTTTGCCAAAAGAATTCATTTAAATCGATCGATATTTGAAGGACCAGTTTTCTGGCCAAATTTTTGAATTCATGGTTTTTTCAGAGTTTTACTGGTTAACATAATGAATATTAAAGGAAAAAAAGATGTCTTATCAGTAGATGTATACACCATCATATCGTGTCCCTATCATAGCATGTTACTATACACATAATGCTACTCACAAGATTAATGCATGGCATGGAACGAAATCCACCAAGTCATTCCTGGGGTCGACAAAATAAAATTACTTCTGACCACTATATTACTATTATACTATAACAGACGCAGTATCCACTAAGCACGCTCTAAGGGCTTTATAATGGGTCCCTTGCCAACAGCAACAAGTAGGATGATATATAACGCCGATTAGGCATTAATACAATTATTTCGGACAGAAACAACGTTGTTAAGAGCCATGTACTCATTGTACACCTGATTACGGTGAGAGAATGTGAGTAGAGAGCTTTTCTAAGGATTGAACTACGTA
>NC_088363.1:29294349-29300014 GCF_034508935.2 Berghia stephanieae
GGAGGAGGATGGGGAGGATGGGGAGGAGGAGGGGGACGAGTGGTCATAAAATTTATACAACATCAAAAAAAGAAAAAATGTTTAGAAATTTGATAAAGGTGATATCTCTATGTTATAAATTAGGCAATCATCATTATAACATACAAAATGAGGTGAATGGATATCAAAATCATATTGGTGAACCTTTTCCTCAAAACAGTTTAGGGTAAATTTGGCTGGTATGGAAAAGTGTGAAAGAAAGGAGAAAAAAAGTTTAACATTTTGAAAATGACAAATTCATTTTATCTTTAGCAGATACTGCATTTGTAATTTCAGGATATGAACTTTCACTCTTTTCACTTAATATCTAACTTTGGATTCAGTCACATGAAAATGTGTCATCTCCAATTAATCAAACCACAAAAAATATGGTTTCTTCTATAATACATCATAATTTCAAAACGTTGGAAAGGACAAAACTGTATTCCTTTTAGCAGAAGTGTCTATCATTTCACAACTGCATTAAGTATTTTTACAACAAGCTTCCTGACAACTGAAGGCATCCAACCAGACCATGCAGCCATATACAGAGTGCATTCATGGAAAGAATGGGACTGCTGCCCAAATGATGCCATTCAGGAACCCAAAGAAGAACTGCCAAGCGGAGTAAATCTCCCCAGGAAAGATTGGTTGACACTGAACCGGGCAAGGTCTAAAGTGGGGAAGACCAAAACAACCTTACAAAATTAGGGACTTTCTTCAGACTGCCAATGTCAATGTGGACACTAGGCTCAAAACATGGACCACATCCTTCACTAGTGTGAACTTGGACCATATATCAGTGATATGGACCTGAGAGGCTGCACCCCTGAAGCCATCCAATGGATCCACCACTGGCGCGACACGATATGATGATAATGATGAGGATCTCCAATTAATCAAACCACAAAAAATATGGTTTCTTCTATAATACATCATAATTTCAAAACGTTGGAAAGGAAAAAACTGTATTCCTTATAGCATAAGTGTTTATCATTTCACAACTGCATTAATTATTTTTACAACACGCATTTTCACTATCACCACTTCAGCCATAAGAATATCTTAACTTAAGAATTAGTCACACTACATCGTGTGACATTATCAAATTTAACAAGCCAAGAATGTGATTAAAAAATTAAACATTTTCTCTGAGTGGTCTGAGCCGATATAATTGAGAATTATGAAAGTTTTGAGTGGCAGGTCACCAGACAGTATGGAAATAAAATTGGATCAATTGTAAAAAGACAATATAAAATACAGCCCCACAAGTATATGTGGATTTTCTATATACAATGAGATTACACATGTATGTCATAAATACATTAATATAAACACTCATCAAAACTATATACAATGTCATTAAATATCACGATTTATAAATCTATGTTAGAAAGTGGTAGCATTTTATAATTTATGCGGGCAATTTTTGTTTGTTTGTTGCTTTAGGTCTCTTCCAACACAATTGAGGTTATATGAGAGACCGCTGAAACAAAAAACAAGCAATCTAACAAAAATAGTACAAATGTAAATCAAAATCATAACCTAAAGATATCATAAGCTAAATTATAAATAACCAAGAACAAACAGGCAGAAGATTTACAGGAAAAAAAATATCCCCTGTCAAAAATACAATCACAAACCAAAGAAGCAGGATAGGCTAGTAAAGAGAAGAAGAAACGACATCACTATCGGATCGTACACCCATGCGAACATCATAGGTATATGATTCAAGGGTGATGCTCCCATCCAACCACCCGAGCAATAAACATTTAATGGTTATTACAAATCATTAGAACATGTTGGTGATTTCTTTAAAAGATCCCAAATAAAATGCCATATCCAATTACAATGAATTTCATTTTGTTTAAATTCCATGTATGACTTTGCTTAATTCAACATCGTATTATATATTTAAACAAGTAAAAAAGATAAAAATACTTTTGGCCCATTTCCTTACAGAAATGATATATTTCTTCCTTGGCAAAAAGCAAATAAACGCACAGTCCAACTGGTAATATATGTTACTTCTAAACTACTCTATTTTACCAATTAATGATTGGGCGACTGAGATGTTCATTATTTGAAGAAAAAAGGAAGGTAAACTACATGTTGAATTCAAATAAAAACAACAAAATACTTGCTTATTTATATAATGACTACTTGGCCATGACATCATATATTCGAAAACAATGGATCTTTTTGTTTCTAATCCTTAACTTATTCAAGCTAAATTCTAGACCCCACTTGTCATATAGCTAATATTGTTTTGGCGTGAAAAGTGTGAATATACACTCTCTCTCTCCCTGATGTTTATTTAGTAATAATGGCTTGCTGAGAAATTTATCGTTTGAAAATTGATGGATCAAAAAAATATTAGAAGATCAAATCTATATATGAGAATATATTTTTACAACGATAATGTAAATAATGGATTTGTGTAAAATTGTTGAGCTTGTAATTTCTTTCTCAGATAAAAGAATATAATTTTTATATCAACAATAATTTCTTCTCTAAGCATTAAGTATTAACATTATACAAAAATATTTCAATATTAAATAAATGAAGTATCTATTCCTTTTGTGAATCGCTTATGTCATATTTGCACAACTGCCATAAAGTATAATACAAATTCAAAATTACATTCCATTGAAACTCAACATATATGATATGATTATAAAGCACGAGATAATAAAACATGTACAAGAACATGATGATATTGTGATGTAATTTTGTGTGAATAAGATATCAAACTGTATAATGATAGGAGAAATGAATGGTAGATGCATTATTATTAAAGCGCAACGTTGATGAGACGATTTCACTATCTGTATGACAAAACAAAGCCTATCCAACCACAAGATAATTGTAAAACATATTCCTAAATGAAAATGTGTGAGTTGATGTCAACCATATCATTATTGTTTTTTGAAAACGATGGGATATTTTTAAAATCAAAATTAAAACAATGCTTACTCATAAAAATTCATCATTGTTACCGCTATTTTCATATGATTGCGAATAAATTAAAATTCTATCAAGCGTTACTTACGATGACATGTGACAAATGAAAAACAACATTACTCAATTAGGGTGTATAAGAAAATCAGTAGCACAAAGTCCTATTCAACTACAAGTTAATATAAAATCTAAGAACGAAATTTTAGAAATGGACTATGATTTTAATAATCTCTGAAAAAGAAAAAAAATGATAATGCATTTGCCTACAAACAAAGATCAATTACATATCAATCCAGATAAATACATTCAAATTATTGTTTACTTTAATAATGATTGCTTGGCCGTAATATCAAATATTTGAAAACTTGATGGATCATATTTAAAGAAAAAGAAAATAAATTCTAGTATTTTAAAACTCTTTTAAGTTTTGAATGTTATGCTTCATTTGTTATAAATCTATGACTGCTATAATAAAGAGTGAAATTAATTTTAAATTACTTGATATAAATGATGTAATAATAAAATATATTTCTATTAAAATTAACAAACTACATGATAAAAAAGTGTTGTCATGACAAAATTAAAAGGGCATTATCTAAAGAACATTTTGCAAAATATTTATATATTTATAGTTAGGTAACATATCACACATTTTATACAAATGACAATAATAGTTATAACATTAAATTTATAAAAGAAATATACGAAACACCTGAATTTCAGTTTATGTATATAATGATAACAAAAGCGTTCTTGAACCTGTTTGTTTTTTAAACAAACTGTAACATATTTTGTCAACATGTGCATTCTAACTAAATACTAAAATATCAAATTATCAAATTACTACGGCTGACTAAGAAATTTATTACTTGAATAACGATGACTATTAAAGAAATTAAAACCATGTTTTATAAAATCTTAACGTATTAATATTTTGTAATAAGTGCATCACTCTTACCTTTCTTTTAAGAAAAACTATTATTACTTTTGTATCATTGCTAATAAATCAAAAGTGTATAGGCATCGCAAAATTAAAAGGGTATTAGAATATATCTATAGAATGATATGTCAAGCGATCTGTGTAATGTTTAAACAGAGAGGTTTCTAGAAACAAATCACTTCTTTAAGTAGTAAGCATTTCCGTGTACAGAAATAATATACTCAAGCTAATCAATATTAAATAAATGAATTGTTCTGTTTTCAAAAAGCTACTGTTATATTTGCATAAATAATGTTAAAGTATTAAATGAGTTTGAAATTACATTCCAATAAAACCAGACATTGATATGACTTTAAAATATTAGACAATAAAACTTATAGGCAATGAATGATATATGAATAAGAGATTAAAATAAGGTAAACTGAATGTTGGATGTAATGAAAGTACATTTATCAAAACTTTATACAAAATGAAAGCTATTTTATACAGTACGCGAGTCATTAACATTAAAATGGCCATTGAAAATTCTGAGACAGGAAAAAAATTTCTTTTAATTTTGATGAGATGACTTTTCTTAAGAAAATTATCTTTCTATCCAACTACAAGGTAATTGTAATAGATATTCCCATATGTCATGTTGAGAGTTGATGAAATATTGTGAACAAAAAATTAAGATTAAAGAAAAATGACACAACACTGCAACTTGAAAAAATACGACAAAAACAACTGAAAGTTTACCATATCTGAAGTTAAAGATTGGGCATTTAAATCTTAATAACGGTGAATGAAATTCTTTAAGTGCTTGAGTGTATAATATAGGCTTGACAAAAATTGGAAAGGACGCGATGAAAGGAGCAATGGTGGTAAGAGTCACCATTGATGGTGAAAGAGACAATGGTGATAAGAGTCACCATTGATGGTGAAAGAGTCAATGGTGATAGGAGTCACCATTGATGGTGAAAGAGGCAATGGTGATAAGATTCACCATTGATGGTGAAAGAGGCAATGGTGATGAGAGTCACCATTGATGGTGAAAGTGGCAATGGTGATAAGAGTCACCATTGATGGTGAAAGAGGCAATGGTGATAAGAGTCACCATTGATGGTGAAAAAGGCAATGGTGATAAGAGTCACCATTGATAGTGAAAGAGGCAATGGTGATGATAGTCACCATTGATGGTGAAAGTGGCAATGGTGATAAGAGTCACCATTGATGGCTTGACTTGCTTGACTTGCTTGCCTTGCTTGTCTTGCTTGCCTTGCAAGGTGGCAGGGATGATAAAGCCACTTCAAATGATCATGGCATTCTAAGAGTAATTTTCAGGGTCAGATCGGCAGAGATTGCACCAGCAGAGCTCAAGATGAAGAAAGTATTGTTGATATAAAAGTGATGGCAGGGATGTAGATGATGGAAGCAGCAGCAGTGACAATGATGGTGAAAATGGCAAGGCAGGTGACGTGATGATGGAAATCACTCCGGGAGGGCTATGGTGGTGAAGATGATGATGATGGGAGGCGATTCTGATGACAATGGTTGTGTTGGGAGGTGATAGCTTTGGAAGGGATGATGGGAAGTAATGGTAGAGTCATAGGGGTTGTGATAGAAGAGACCATGATGTGAGGTTAGTGGTAATAAGTGAAAGCCATGGCTTGGCGAAAATGATAGAAGCAGGTTCAACAATAAAGATCCAGTAAATGGCACAGTTCCAAACCCAGGGTCAAGGTGACCCATCCAGAAAGAGTCAAA
>NC_088363.1:29300113-29307613 GCF_034508935.2 Berghia stephanieae
ATTTAAACGGTTTTTTTTTACTACAATAATCATACTTTTTACAATCTGGTGAAAAAGATATGTAAAAGGATGTAGAATAAAGTCAAAGTGAATATTAAGCTGCCTTAGCTGTAGAGTGAACAAAAGGTAATATACAAATCTGAATATAACAGCTACAAAAAAGATTGAACTATCAAATATAAAACTTTCAGGGTTCAAAATCTTTCTTAAGCCCACAACCTGGCATGGCAGTTTTTTTGCATCGCTTGCGGCCGCAAAATCTGTAATCTTAGCAATTTTTTGCATTTTTTTCGAGATTTTGCAGAGAAAAAGAAAGAAAAAAAAAATACTAATTTTTTTAAAAGGCAAGAAACAAAAACGATTTTTTTTCTTCTTTTAATTTGATAGCTCGTGTAGAAAGTGAAAGATAATTAATCATAGTTTCTTTTTTACCATCCCATTTTCTTCTTTTTTACAGGCGCTGATATTAATATGACCTTACATTTGTTGCGAGCGGCGTGAAATCCTTAAAAACAAACAAATATCTTTCTCTTTCATGAACTAATTATTGGTTTTAGGAACATTAATCAAATTAATTAAATTTTGCAAATTTTGCTGTTTTTAGGTTGCAAAATTTGGGATTTTCCTTGCAAAATTCGGGTTTTTATTTTTATTTTTTTTAAACCGCCATGTCAGCATAACAAAATAAATTATAAATTACTCAAAACTTTCTTTCTGGATTTCACGTCGTGTTTCAATTGTTATTGTTATTAGCTGAAGAAGGGGTTTGAACCCGAAACAATTCGTGATTAGTATTTTGTTCTGTTCTGTTCACTTCTATGTATACTTTCCGTATATTAAAATTATGAATATTGAAAAACGTAAAATTACATTGCACGTGGTAGAAAGGGGGGAGGGGGGAGGGGAGAGTCGGTCGCAAATGTAAGAAAAATGTAAGAAAGTGGGAGAAGGCATGAAAATATGTAAGAATAATATTTGAATGGCCCCTTTACAAATGTTTTTATTTTCGGTAACTGTATTTTCCTTTGTTTTCGTTATGTTTGGTTTGTTGGTTGATTTTTGTTTTGTTTTGTTTTGTTTATTGTTGGGGTTTTTTTTTTTTTTGTTGTTTTGTTGATTTTTTTTTTTTTTTTTTTTTTGGTTTGTTTTGTTTGTTTTCTGGGGGGGGGGGGTTGTCCAAAATCAAATCCTTCTGATATCATATTCTAAAAATGTTGATAACATCTTCCTTTTCAGGACAAATGTACGCCGGTTACATGTGAACCAGGTAAATTGCTTGTGAACGACAATGAATTGTGTAAAACAGCTATAGAAGATATTAAAAAATTTACTTACTACGGATATTTTGTATTTTGGCCAACGAAACCGGTACCTAGTTTTTTTTTGGACAAACTTGATAGTGGTATATATAATACTTTTTTCTATAAGTATTTCGCCCGAGGTGTAGCCAGCCTCGTTACACTTGAGACTAAGGAGTGTGACACGAACGATGGCTTCGTCTCATTGGAGCAGCAGATTACAGTAGAGATTGGGTTTATAGCATCCAAACTATTAAGAGATGACTTAGAAAACAAATTGGTAAATTGGATGACGAGTTTATCGATAAATAATGTCACTTTTGACAATAATATCTCAAATCCCGATCAAGAAATACAGCTGCGTTTGATGTGTTCTGGATCGGAGATGTGTAATTTTTCCAGAGAGCAATCCGGCTTCGACAAATGTCGTGAGAAAAGTAACAAGAAAATGGAGAGAGAATGGATCTTTCCGTCAGATGGTATCATAATTAGCCCAATCCTAGTGTGTCCATTTGTGTCATTACAACTTATTTCAAAACCAACCGTTGATGACAAAGAGTTGGTATTCACGATACAAGTCTTAGATTGGAAAGTAAAAATAAAGGGTGTAGATGGCATTTCCTTGCAAGATGGTAAACTACATATGTGTTTGAGTCGTTTCAAGGACATTGTTAGACAAGTGGAGGAAGGGTCTTTACTGCCTATTGAAAATAACTCCGCTAAGCATCATTTTAAAGCATCCTGGTACTACATTTATGCTGTGATATCGTGCTTGTTTCTATCACAATTGTATTATATTTTATAGACACGTTTCATGAATATCGCTCAAGTACGGATTTTTTTTCTTTTAGATACACTAGCATATTGAATATATAACAAGATATTGTTGTGTGTAAAGATGATGGATTACTATTTATTTCCATAATTACAGATGCTGTATGTGCGTCTTAAAGTAATTCCGTGGAATTTCTTGTCTGCAAGTTAAGATTTTTATATTATATTCTTTTAAAAAATAGTGTCACCGTGACTTGCTTGAAGCAATAATTAGAATCAAACAAGCACGTCGTCACATCATTTTATTGAGATTTTTTTTAATTTATGTCTCTCTTACTTTTGATAATAATATTATGTTTATACATTGTTTATAAAAACCACATCGTGATGATTCGTGGGCTCGATGAAGGGAAAAAATCGTTGATGATAAGATTTTATATATAGTCACTTCCAACAGTAAGTTCTACTTCTTCAAATAGGCATAAATGACTTATGAACTCCCCATATATAATTATTATATACGGTTTGAATGCTGATAATTTTCTCTTCTCAGTGTTCGGAATAATTAAGTGCAAGCTCCAAAGAGAGTATAGCATTTAAAAATCATTGAAAAACATCGGGTAGGTCTATCGCAAATTGTCGATTAAAAGAAAACGTTAGGGGTCTGTTTTGTTTGCTTGTTTTTTTTTTTAATTACCCAACTGTGCCAACTGATATGAGGTAACCAAACACCTTTTTAAACGCATTTGAACCGTTTTAAGGACATTGTTAGACAGGTGGAGGAAGGGTCTTTACTGCCGATTGATAATAAATTCGCTAAGCATCATTTTAAAGCATCCTGGTGCTACATTTGTGCTTTGATACCGTGCTTGTTTCTATCACAATTGTATTATATATCATAGACACGTTTAGTTAATATCGCTCTCGTGGAATATTTGTAATGTGTACGGATTTTTGTCCTTTAAGACACACTATCATATTGAATAAATAACAAGATACAGTTGTGTGTAAAGATACTGGATTGCTATTTAATTCCATTATTACAGGTGCTGTATGTACGTCGTAAAGTAATCCCTTGGAATTTCTTGTCTACAAGTTAAGATTTTTGATACTATATAGGGAATGAGATTAGCGGAAGAGTAGCGTCCTTGATTGGACGTCACCGGCGGAAAAGTTATTAGAGAGAGGACGTCATGTTGGTTGCGCGCATGCGTCTCTCGTCCTCGCTTCCGGTGAAAGCGGCTTGAGACTTGTGCCGCGCTGAGGACCGGTCCCAAGAACCGGTCCCACGGTTCCTTAGCTGGGACCGGAGGACCGGTCCCAAAGTGAAGAACCGTTGGCGGTCCAACCCCCCCCCCCCCCCCCCCCCCCCCCCCCGCAAAAAAAAAAAATTTTAAAAATCAAAATAAACTCTTCCCACTTCCCATACTATTGGTCCAGCATGTCACAGACAAAATATTAACAATCCCTTTTCCTTTCACTCCCTAACATTGACCCGACCCGCTCCATCAATCTTCGCAGACACACACACACACACACACACACACACACACATACACACACACACACACACACACACAAACAAACACATGCTTAATGGATAGTGTTATGTCCTAAACATGCTTGGGACCGCTCTGCACTAGTTGAGACACTTCACCGAAAGCGAGGACGAGAGAGACGCAGGCGCAAAACCAAATTGACGTTCTATCTGTAAGGTGACGTCCAATCAAGGGACGTTACTCTTCCGCTAATCTCATTCCCTATTCTTTTTTTTTAATCTGTCCCAATGACCTGCAGGAAGTAATATTGATAATAATAATAATAATAATAATAATAATAATAATAATAATAATAATAATAATAATAATAATAATAATAATAATAATAATAATAATAATAATAATAATAATAATAATAATAATAATAATAATACTTTATTGCATCCCAAAAAGGAATTTTTTTGTACAGACGTGTTATAATTTACACAATAAGATAAAAATACAATGGAAATAGGATGTATATATATATTAAAATAAGGAGCAGCTCTATAACCAGAGCTGCACTTTATAATATGAATAATTTCAACACTGTATAATAGTTAAAGCTGTCACTATAAATTGAAAATGGAAAAGATTGCAAAACAAATAAATTGATAAATTAATAGTCGAATCAAACAAGCCTGTCATCAGATAATTTTATTGAGATTTTTTTCTTTATGTTTCTCTTACTTTTTATAATAATATTATGCTATACATTGTTTATAAAAGCCACATAGATAGTGGTAATTCGCGGTCTAGTTGTCAGGAAAAAAATCGTTTATGATAAGATTTTATATATAGTCACTTCCAAAAGTAAGTTCTACTTCTTCAAATGGGCATAAAAGACGGTTGCACATAATTCTCATATACGGTTTGAAAGCTGAGAAAATTCCCTTCTAATTGGTGATTGTTGGGAGTAATTTGGTGCAAGATTCTAAGGCAGTATATCATTTAAAAATCATTGAAAAACATCGGGTATGTTATCGCAAATTGTCGATTAAAAAGAAAACAAAATATTTTTCACTTTCATAAAAATTATGGGGTTTTTTTTTTCTTTCTAAACGGTGCCAATTGGTATGAGGTAATCAAACACCATTTTAAACGCATTATTTTGATGTGACGTCACAATAACGTGTTGACTTCTGTTGTTTATTCCAATTCAAATCTTTACCAAGCAAGTTACTACTATCAATATCAAACATTCAAATAACCATACAAACAATGACAAGACTCACTATTGAAAGAAATGCCAATTAATTGGTAGAATTGAGACAGGAGAAACTGATCATTCTGTTGGTATAACTTTTAATTGTTCAATAAGAATTTAAGAGCCGTATCGAAAACATCAAAAATTTGAAAGATATGTTTAGATCTGGTCGTCAAGAATTACGACCGTAAATGTTGATCGTGCAGAACAAACCAATCAAAACATCTAATTCTTCTATAATCGAGCATAGGATCAGTTCACAAACTGTTCATCGTTGTTTACATGATGCTGGTTTGAGAGCACGAAGGCCAGCAATATGTCCTTTTCTTACTGCCAATCACAAAATAAACAGACTGTTGTGGGCTCGCCGCCATGAATGCTGGACATTAGCTCAATGGTCGAGGGGGCTATAATTTATCGACGAAGATGACTTTGAAATCGATTCGGTCAACAGTCGAATGAGATTTTATCGAAGAATAAAACCCAGACTTGATGGTGACAACATCCAGAAAGTATGAAACAGATGTTATGGCTCTTGAATGCTCTTGGTTTAAATTGGAGGAAGAATGTGTGCTCAAGTTCTTAAACAATATGCTGTTCCTTTTATTAACAATTCTAACATTAAAGTGAATGTCTTTTTGCATGATATATATATATATATATATATATATATATATATATATATATATATATATGTGTGTGTGTGTGTGTGTGTGTGTATTTGTGTGTGTATGTGTGTCCGTGTGTGTGTGCATGTGTGTGTGTGATTATGTGCATTAAAAGAACCAATTACAAATGAAATCAAAAATTAGAATTAGGATTACAACTTCTTCATATTTGTTGCACGGTGAAGATATGGTGAAGATAATAATGATAAAGTGAAGACAATAATGATAAATCTTTTATTGTCAATAATATCATCATAATATAGTCATATATAGTTCAGACTTTCAAGTTTTCTATACACATATTACGAAACTATTTGCAGACGGAATTGAATTTACAGAATGCTGCGGACTTTCCCAGCAAAACAATGCATCGCTTTACAGCAATCCCCTGCTATCAGCAACTCTCTATGGAAGAAGCTTCCATAGTTTCAGTATAAATAGGGAACAATTGTGTGATGTCAATAGACTGGGTCCAATCTCCTTTGAAAAGTGAAATCAGTCCTGCTGAAGACTGGATACAGATTTTGTGCAACTGATTTTTCTGCCTTCAAAGAGATGACATCTATGTGCGGCTATGTGGTCCTGCTGTATGACACTCACTTTCGGATCGGAAGGTCCTGGGTTCGAGTCTCGCTCGGCGCATAGTTGAGTCATTGGAAAAGACTCTTTACTCACATTCCCTCACTGTACTCAGGTGTAAAATGAGTACCTGACCGTCAACAGCGTTGTCTCTGTCGGAAAAATTGTAATATCGCCTAACAGGCGTAATGTCGCGTTCTACATGTTACGTGCTGCTGTTGGTCAGGGCCCCTTTGTAAAGCGCTTTGAGCACATTTAGTGGATATTGCGCTATATAAATGCTCTAGCTCTAGTTAATCTTAGTCTCTAGCCCAGATAAATGCTGGTTGTCAGTAAAGATCATTCATCCTCGCTCGTTTAGCCCCGTAATCCTAAAAATCTACCTACACATCCTGCTACTAAAATAGTTATACCACATAATGATTCAATATGTAACCTGTTCATTGCTCATTCATTGTCAGGAAGACTGGTGACACGCATTCAATGCGTTTAGAACCGGAAGAAAGGAAGGTGTGACGTCACAACATCTACTCTTTACTATCTACCCAATCTGCATTATTCCTTCCAGTACTCATAAACGGTTTTGATGCTCGGTTAACCCGCAGCATAATGCAGTAGTCCTCAAGGATAATTATAACTATGAGCAAAAAGGGAGGCTCCACCATATCCTACTAATGTAGATTAGTCGCCATCAAGAAGGTTCTAGATCATAGTTTGTTTTGTTTTGTTTTTTTTTGTTTTTTTGGCAGGCACACTTTTTTTTACAAATGCAGAATCCTGGAAACTTCCTCACCAATTCAGAGGAGATGACGTTCTCGCTCTCAAGAGCTTTAGGGCTAACCCACACGGGAGACTGATTCCGACGACCCGACACTGCCGTCCTCAGCCGTCTTCCGGATAAAGACGTTGGGCACGGACAAAATACTAAAAATAAAGAGAAGAGCTGCTAGACCTACCTCTATACCAAGCTCGAAAAAAAAAACGGCAGAGGACGTCGGGTACTTGCTGTGGGTGGATCTAGCGGCTCTTCTCTTTATTCTTAATATTTTGTCCGTACCCGACGTCTTTATCCGGAAGACGGCAGAGGACGGGTCTTCGGAGTCAATCTCCGTCTGGGCTATTTCTATCTCCATTTAAAAAGAAAAGAAAAAAACAACTTTAAAATAAACGAAATGGGAACGGAAAAACACTGATTATGTGTGTCTGTCTGACGTCACTCAGGTCTTTGTTATTGTTTTTTGCCTTCCGCGTTTATGAGTAATGCTCACTGAACTGTATTAACCTGACTATAAACGTTCATGGAAACACAACAACTGTGTGTTGGTCCGTTATTCTTCCGGATGGCAATCGTATGAGCGTCTCAGCCAAGCGCATACTATCTATATCATACAAAAGCAGACACTCACAGTCACTCACATACTCCATCGCGTTTCGCA
>NC_088363.1:29312613-29320113 GCF_034508935.2 Berghia stephanieae
AGACTGAAGGAAAAGACTGTAGAATTTCACAAGCCATTAGAAAGGAACAAGACCAAGACATTTGCATCATTGAGGAAAGTGGTAACAGTGAAAAAAGACATGAACGTGGTCAAAATCAAGGCACAAAGAAATTTATTTGGCCAGCTTCTTGTTTTGTCCCAAGAACACAGTGTTGATCTTCAAAAAGTTCTTCAATATCCTCTAACACCTACTCCATGGTCGCTGGCTTCATCAGATGGTTTACCTCTGAAGACCAACAAAGCAACTCTGTTGCACAAGCTCACGCCTGACAATTCATTAATGTTCGAGGATTATGCAAAAACAAAACAAACACCGTTTACATTGTTGATGGCAATGCACTGTTACAAACTCTGTCAGCAATCCCAAATACATTTGGTGAAGTAGCCAAACTTACATTTTCCTCCTTACCACAAGCAGCTTGTGTACACTTTGTGACTGATACTTACATAGAAGATTCAATCATAGAAGATGCATACTTGTTAAGAGGATCTGCAACAACAGTGCCCAGACGTTGGAAATCATTTCTCAGCTGCGTTGATAACAAAAGACCCGTCATCAGGTTTCTCCTCAAGGAATGGGAAAGTAACGAATATGCAAAGAAACTGAGAAACAGGGAAATCTTCTTTGTCTGTGAAGAGAGATGCACCTTACTTTACAGTGACACGGATGAATTTACCACAGCTGTACCTTGTCTAGATCTCTACTCATCACAGGAAGAGGCAGACACACGAATTATACTGCACTGTCAATATGCTTCCCGCCAACCAAACTGTGAAACAATTGTTGTCAGATCACCAGACACGGATGTCTTCTTACTTCTCCTTTCATTCTCAGAGACAATTGGAAAGACCCTGATTTTTGATACTGGCTGTGGCAACAACAGGCGACAAATCAATGTCTCTCAGATAGCAAAGATGCATTACTTGGTGTCCATGCATTCACAGGCTGTGACACAACAAGTTGCTTTGCTGGGCAAGGAAAGCTGAAAGCTCTAAAGTTTCTTCAAAAGGAGGAAGATCTTAGAATTCTGTTCTCCAGATTTGGAACATCAGCAGCTGTTTCGAGTAATGACTGTCTCATGTTAGAGTCATTTGTGTGCAAGCTGTATGGCAAAACCTCATGCACAAGTGTCAACAAAGTGAGGTATGACATGGTTCGCCAGCGTTTCAAAGGAAAGAAAGGTACCATCTCATGCAGTGGTGGAATTGATCTGTGTCAGATGCCTCCTTGTAGTCAAGTATTGTCACTGCACATATCAAGAGCCAACTTTCAAACTCTCATTTGGAGGAATGCAGTGTGCCAGAATCCTAGCATTCCAAAACCAGAGGATAACGGTTGGCAGAGAAATTCTGCAAATGAATTGGAAGTACAGTGGTTCAAAGATGCTTTCATTCCAGATGAGTTGCAGGAAATTGTGTATGAAGAAAGCTGCACCAGTACTGCCGAGGATGGTAGTGATAGCTTTGACAGTGATTTCCTTGACGACACTTCAGAGGACGAAGAGGATTTTGCTACTGATGATGAGGATATGTAATAAATTGGTGAGCAGTGCAAACTGTTAAGGAGTAAAGCATGTTTGCAAAACACATAAGGATATTGTTTTTATGTACTTACTGCATCTTGAATCAAGAATCCCTTTTGAGTATCAATTATTCTTCATAATATAACAATGCGATTTCGTTCAAAAGTCTTCGGTAATGATGCTTCACTTGGGTTGTGAACAAATTAATCTTTTTTCATGATATATCTATTGTTTTTACCACACCTTCAACTTACTTTTAAATATGACAACTGGACATCAATACCATGTTTAAAAAGAATGAAAATTATGATGAATTTGGCATCCGACAAAGTGGAGAAAAATGTAAGGGTTGCGTACACTTTTAGTTTTTCCTGTGACGTAGAAATATGAAGGTTGTTGTTGAGGCTTGGGCCATAGCTTTCTTCAGTGCTACATTTTTAATTAACATGCTGTTTTTGGCCATATTTAAAATAATTTTTTGTGTAAAACACTGAAATAGCCCATAAGTTTAGATATGACACTTCATGAGATTACTGACAAATTGTTTCAACTTTCTGTGAGTCTATATAATATTTACAAATTGAAAGCTTGTGCACATAGTTTGATAGTATATTCAATTTCCTTCAGTTTGATACCCAATTTGCATATATTTGAATTAATATTGTAGTCTCCAGAGCCTTTGAAAGAAATGTTGTCTCTTTTTTGCAAGGGGACACAACTCACTTTTTTCAAAGAGCTATAACTCTCTTAAATGACACTTATTTTTACGGTAACAGTGGAATTTGTATGGCCAATAAGTTCTATTATTTGAAAAACATAGTGGCATAAACTCCCAAATGGGGGGGGAGGGGGGGTCCCAGTGGCCTAAGCACTAATGTCTTTACTTTTTGATGTCATTTTTTTTTTTTTTTTTTTTTTTGACCTCGAAATCGTTGATCACGCCAGCACGAAGGTATTGAAGATCGTTATTGTGGTCAATAACCATTTTGTCTCTGCGCTTGCCGTACTTTTAACATATAAATGACACGGCTTCAGCCCGATAATGTAACCGCGTCTTTAGAGAATTAAGGCCATCTGTATCCACCGCTCCATGAGTTGTTTACATTTTCATTAAAACAAATCACATCTACACACCCCGCGAAATTTTATCTTCAGTTTGCGGCGATTCTCGGCTTGGTGAGGTTGGGAAACCGTAATCTCCTTTTCTTACTAACTTATAGGCCTATATTTTGTATTTTTACTAATCAACACCCCTTTTTGACGGTACCGTCGAGTTTTTATATATATTGTATTATAATTATTTGTATGTGTATTATTCCCATGACAAATCACCAGTTTCTATATCATTTCAGAGTTCACAGAAGTTGGAAGACGACGGAGGACAGGACCGGATTCATTTTGTAAGATTTCATCTAGAATGGTAAGTTTTCAGGGCTTTTTTCAGTTTCGTTCGTCATTTTCTTGGACTCCAACATTATCCCACCACCTGTGTCTAATCACTATTAATTGTTTGAGTTTCAGATGGACCATCCAGGAAGACAACGAAATTTCAAGGGAGTCATCATCTACAGGTAAGAAATTAAATCTTTTTATCGTGATTAAAAAAAAAAAAATCATGTTTGAATTTTACAAACTGAAATAGTAGATACCCATATGCCACCTTAGATTGCCTTCAGCATTAATCAACATGAAGTATTTATGAAAGTGAACAGATTCGTGGAGATAATTCATATTCCAGAGGTTAACTGTTGAGGTAAAAAAAAAAAACATCTAAGTTAATTATATTAGGTGGTGAGACTGCATTTCTTTCAAAACATAATTTCTTCAATAATCTATTTATATACAAATTCAAAATATTAACAAGAATTACGTTTTTCAAAAAGTCACTACAGGACGGAATCAAGAGACCGGATTGGATCGTGTATTCTTCAAAGGATTGGATTCGTAACGGAGACTTCATCACGAGGTAGGAATTATATTTCTCTCCCTCCCTCTCTCTCTCTCTCTCTCTCTCTCTCTCTCTCTCTCTCTCTCTCTCTCTCTCTCTCTCTCTCTCTCTCTCTCTCTCTCTCCTCTCTCCTCTCTCTCTCTATCTCTATCTCTCTCTCTCCTCTCTCTCTCTCTCTCTCTCTCTCTCTCTCTCTCTCTCTTTCTTTCTTTCTTTCTTTCTCTTGGCTCAGTTTACCGGGGAAAGAGTTGTAGGGTAAGGACATGATATTTTAATAATTATTGCTTAACAATTAATTTGACAATGATTGGATAAATGATAAAGATTTTTATAGTACGAGTACGACAACTTTTTAACAGCTGTAGACTGTAAACTCCTACTGAAGAAGAAAAATTAAAATTACACGATAAAAGAAACCACAAGGCACCAAGTGATCAAAATCAAAGATGAAACTATTTGAAACTTATGGCACATATCAATGTAATGTTATAATTTGCTGGCTGATGATCATATAGTAGCTTTGTTTATAATATTTTTGAGGACTTTCCTTTAAATATATGGTAATATTATTCGTTTGCGTTGTGTTGTAGATGTTAAATACAGTCGAGATACCTAGGCCTAGTGCTCTAGACTCTAGATATCTAAGTCTAATTTCTTACACTACAGATACTAGACGTCTACGCTTACAGTTAAAGCTTTATTCGTTGTAGTAAATTCATTCCGAATCCAAATAAAATAAAATGGATGGATTTCAATTTCAGGGTCCGTAATATCGAACCAAATTGCTCACCCCAAATTATCTGTACACTACAGTACACGCCCATACACAATTCCATTATCCATAGTCCATACGCTTCACTACAGTGTGTCACATAACTATACTATAACGCCGTCACATAAAGCCTTTTCATAGCGCTCTTTTTCACGGTGTATTGAATTTTTTTTTATATAATAAAAAAATCTTGCACTAGACTAGACATAAAAATCGACATTCATACAAATCTGAACTGAATTCATCTGAATGAGTATAATCCACATTAATTAGACTGTTAACGGTTTTTTCAAAAGTAAATTGAATTTGAAAGCATTGAATTCAATAGCTTTTAACAGCCTCATAAGCCAAATATTTTAAACTTTGTCAGCTGTGTAGTGTAATATGAGTCAAGATTGGAGGTCAAAATAATTAACTGAGTTATGCCCCTTTGTATTTTAAGAACTGAGATTCTTTGCAGGTGATTTTTACAATGAAGCACCTCAAAATACAAGGAAAGCTTTCATGTGCTTATAGAAATAGTGAAATAACGATAAGTATTCAATTGTAAGCTTCAATTTATTAGGCAAAGACAGATACTGTCTTACAATTCAATACTTACCGTTATTTTTTTCTTCGAGCTTCAATCAGCACCATTTTAATTATAGAAATAGTGTATCTCCACAAAATATCAAACTTTGAAAAAAATCCCAGCCTACAATTTGATGTATACGGGAATTGTAGAATGAACAAATCTAATTTATTACTGTTTTGTTAGACTCCGATCTCACCATTTTCTGATCCATTGTTTGGAATCCACAAACAAAGAGTTTTACAAACTGAAATCATAGATTCCAGTATTCCACCTTAGATTGCCTTCAGCATTAACCAACATTTGGTATTTACAGAAGTGACAATTTTTCTCCTGATAATTCATTTTCAAGAGTTTGATTTTATTTTTTTAATTGGCGAGGTCAAAAAATTATTAGTTACTATTATCATTAAGTGCAAGGCTGCATATCTTTCAAAACATAATTTCTTTGCTCATTATCTGTTTACAAATTCAAAACATAATCAAGAAATACATCTTTTATTTTTAATTCACTAAAGGACAGCTTGAAGATACAGAATTGCATCGTGTATTCATCAAAAGATTGTATTCGTAATGGAGATCCAATCTTGAGGTAGGTATTCCATTTAGCTCTCTCTCTCTCTCTCTCTCTCTCTCTCTCTCTCTCTCTCTCTCTCTCTCTCTCTCTCTCTCTCTCTCTCCCTCTCAAACCTTCTGTATCTCTCCGTCTCTCTCTATCTGTCTCTCTGTTGGCTTAGTTAACTGGTGAAGTAAAATACTAGCGAAAGAGTGAAAATGGAAAGGCTTCATATGGGAACAAATCAGACAATGGACGTTTCGGGTACAAACCCTTCGTGAGCACAACAATACACAAATAAATGTGGAAAACAAATAAAATATAATGAAAAATAACTTGTATCGCCTCAACCCCCCCCCCCCCCCCCCCCCCTCCCCTTTTTTATTTATTTTTTTTTTTTTTCCTGTTGACGTTGTTGCTGTGTTTGTTTATTTGTTTGTTTTTGTTTTTTTTTTGTTTTTGTTGTTTTTTTTTCTCTCCTCTCCCCTCTTTTCTATCTATCTATCTATCTATCTGTCTATCCATCTCTATCTATCTATCTATTTATCTGTATATTCCACTTTACTATCGCATCGCCATCTGATCATTTGTATTTCCTTCGCGAAGATTCGTCCTTCGCTCATCCAACAAACACCCCCCCTCCCACCTCCGCCGTGACTCTTTTACCTCGCCCTCTACAACGCCCCCTACTGTTTCACAACAGCTTTCTACTACTACTATTACTACTATTACTACTACTACTACTACTACTACTACTACTACTACTAATACTACTACCACTTATATGTCTTTTATCTTCCATTATTTTCTGGAAAGTTCTGTTCCCTGACGCTGACCTTTTCTTATCAATTAGATCACGCCCCTGGGCACCCTATCCTCTACCCACGCCATGCTAACATTTCATTCATACTGCAACCACCATTGAGTACAGACGATACAAGTTATTTTTCATTATATTTTATTTGTTTTCCTCGTTTATTTGTGTATTGTTGTGCTGATGAAGGGTTTGTACCCGAAACGTCCATTGTCTGTTTTGTTCCCATACGAAGCCTTTCCATTTTCACTCTTTCGTTAGTATTTTACGACACCAGCTTCAGGCAGCCCTTATCGTTTTCTACTTAACTGGTGAAGGCGTTGTATAGAAAGGACGTTTTGATAATTCGATAATAATCTTGCTAAATATCAACTAATTAAATAGATAAGGAATGGATAAATGAAAAAGATTTAAATAAGAGGACACAAACAGCTGTAAACATAAATATTGGTGATCAATAATTAGATAGTGAAAAAAACAAAAGGCCCGTGATATGAAACTCATTGAATGCATTGTTTGGAAAGCACTGACAAGAGTCCATTCAAAGAAAACGCATAGACTAAAATATATTTCAATTGCTCAAGGTAGTGAATATCAGTCAAAACTCACAGGTTACAGCAATTATAATTACTAATTTTAAGTTTAATTTAATACAAGCTGTTTGCAGGGCTTCTGACTGACAAGTTTCTAAAGATAACACTTACAACAATAAAATAAAATAAAATTCCCTTTATTCATCCTATAGGGGAAATGTGTCTTTAGAGTCTATTCCAAGGGAATACTGGAATAACCCAGAAGTCAGCCGCAGTGCTGCACTTCAAACTGAGCTTGGGCGAGATGACTTGCTCAAGGCCACACAGCGCAGCCAGTATTAGAACTCGGGGCCTTTGGGGTACAAAACAAAAACTGTACCACTGAGCCACACTTCCCCACCCAACTGAAACTGAAACAGTGATAAAGATCAATGTATTTTAAAGAGTTCACAAGTGATAAAATTAATAAAACTGGCCCACCATTTAAAGAAACTGTGTCTCTATCCTTACTGTAAAATATTTTCTCGTCATTTAGCTAACAATTACAAAGTAAAATTGCTTATAGTTATAGTAGTAGAATTCTTTTTTTTTACTAATGTTATATATTGAAATTGGTTTGAGTATAAACTCTCATAAGTGTCATAATATCTGTCTAAAACGGTAAGGGCTGCCTGAAGCCGGTGATCGTAAAATACTAACGAAAGAGTGAAAATGGAAAGGCTTCGTATGGGAACAAAACAGACAATGGACGTTTCGGGTACAA
>NC_088363.1:29326122-29351122 GCF_034508935.2 Berghia stephanieae
CTTCGTTTTTTTTTTTACTCGATCCCAATTTTTTGTTCCATGGCGTATTCGAATAAAAATTTATCTTTTGATGGCAGGAAGAAAATACGTGAAAAAAAGATGAACTAAACTTTCAATAAATTTACAAAATTTCCCCCCCGGCCACTAATTAAACAATTAAATGCAAAAATAGTGTTTATGATCTCGGGAAACTATTTATTGCAATCGCCTAACGTTACTCGTAAAAAATAAAAACTGTTCATGGGCCCCGTGGGTCTGGAGTTTTTCCCGGGTTTTCTATAACGTGAAACGGACAATAAAATTGCTTGCTAGTCTATCGAGGTCTTCAGACCCACCTACCCATTCACTGCGGGTGGCGGGAGGGGGGGGTCAGAAAAAAAAATCTCGACTGCACCGGGATCGTCCGGCCCCTCTGCGGGAAAGGGGGTGCTTACCAACTGCATATGGGGACCCCAAGCACTCGTAGTTTTGAAAGAAATGCAACTTACGATGAAAAGGGTACAATCATGGGGGTTTGAATCTCAGTTTTATGAAAGAACACTTTTCAAGTTAAAATGACTAGAAATGTGAGGTTTTTTGTTTTCATTGCTTTAAAAAGTTTTCAAAAACGTTTTGTGGGGGCTATGTGGTATTGTGGTATGACACTCGCTTACGGATCGGAAGCTCCTGGGTTCGAGCCCCGCTCGGTGCATAGTTGAGTCCTTGGAAAAGGCTCTTTACTCACATTCTCTCACCGCCCTCGGTCAAAAATGAGTAGCAGGTCGATGACAGCGTTGTTCTGTCTGAAAGAATAAGGTAATATCGCCTAACTGACGTCATGTCCTAGTTCTACATGTTATGTTTTGCTGTTGGCCTGGGACACCTCGTAAAGCGCTTGAGACTTCGAGTGGATATTGCGTTATATAAAAACTAATTAACAGCTGTGTTTTGTATGGCACCTTTCATCACACTTGTTCAGATCTTTATCTTACACCGGCGCCTGCCCTAATTTCTCGATTACTTTAAAAAGCTGTATTAGATAGTAATAATTGTTCTCATAAAAAATATAATAATCTTACCGCGTCTTGAAATTTCCTTTACTATTACATTCAGTTTCAACATTTAAATGATCCCAGCGATATAACGAATTGGCTAGAAGATACACAAATGCGTGGAAGATAAAACTAAAGTAAAGGATGGGCGGAGAAAGAGTTTTATGAACAGCTAAAGACTTATGCAGCATCGTCACCCTTTTTTAAAAAAAATTAAAGACATTCAGGAATGGATCTTCTCATTGCACTACCAGAAGAAAGGAGCAGCAAATGGCTAGAATTAGGCTGTTGTGGCCGCCGACGGATACCAAAAAGTTGTTTTGTTTTGTTTGTTAATTTTGTTCATGTTTGGCGCGTTTGTAGCTTAGTAATTTGAAAGACTTCGGGATTGTAGAAAGAATAATACTATTGCTATACGATTCTTACACTCTTGTTTTTTAATATTCCGGACGTGTTCCAACCGCTGCACGAGCTTGCGAGTGCGCGCTGGGAACAAAGTTCGAATTCCAAAAAGCAAGGGTGTAATTTTATATTCTGCCCTCAATGAATTTTGATTTCGTCATTTTTGAATAAAAACATCTTCAAAGATACTTAAATGCTACTTCTTTTAAATGAATCTAATTTTTAGTGAAATTTAACGATTTGTAATCTGACGTTATAAATTATTATTGTAAACATATCATTACGTGTCACTATTTGGGGGAGGGGTTGGAATAAATACGATAGACAGTTAAACATAGTAAAAATTTAAAATGTTGTTGGTGATGATAATGATACATTACTGATTAAATAAGTTTTACTTCCCAAAAGAACATTGAAAGGCAAATAGAGAAAACACTAATTTTTTCCATTTTTCCGATTGTCCTTAGAATTATGATAAAATAATTAAAAACAAAATAATAACAACCTAGAGAGGAGAGGGAAAAGAATTGAACTTCAGATCCCCTAAAAGAGAATAGAAGAGAGCTATTAGTTTTCCAACATTTTTGTAAAATTATTGTAAACAGGGCACTTGTATTTCAAAAAAAATATAGATTAGTTAAATAAACGAAAAAGGAAACGTTTGTAAATTTATAGCAATTTTTTGTAACAACAATTTTTTCACTCAAAAGAATGAAAACCGTCAAAGTGTAAAAAATAACGACTAGGGTTAATCTAAAGCCGTTGCACGTTCTCGTTTCACCGAAAACGCCTTTTATCTAAAGGAAGAAACGACGGTGAGTGTTTGCTTTGATTGTTTACCAAGTTGTAGGCGAAATTTTCCAAAACGGCATTGTACAAAACTAAAGAACTTCGTTTTTTTTGGAAAGCCTTTGGTTTTTTAAAAAAATAGAATTTTTACAATGATACTAAAGGTTTTAAAAAAAAATCTTTGCCATATATTGTATGTCATCAATTTTTTCATATGAAAAGATGCCTTTTTTAACGGATGGGGGGTTCCTGTATTAATTTTTGCCCCTCTATTTTTAAAAGAAGAATTGATATTTCGATTGACAAATCCATTTTTTGTTTTTTGCCTTTGGTGAAGACAAACTTGCTCTAGTTTCCTTTATTTTAAACCAGTGGGGTAAAATGGCAGTAAAAAATTTTGATTACAAACCATGGGCGTAAAATGACAGATAAAAGTCTTTGATAAATCATTATATAATAGTATGCGCTTGGCTAAGAAACCACAACTTGCATCGGAAGTTAAAAACAACACACAAAAACTATGTTAACCAGCATTTTTATATCAGGACAATGCAATTAATTGAGAATTACTCATAAACGCGGGTGGGAACAAACATAACAAAGACTCGAATGACGTCAAAAATCATTCTATCTATATCATTTTTTATCTCATTATGTAATACAGTTTTGATACATAAAGTCATCATTTACATTACCTTCTTATTTCAAGTTTGAGACCATAGTCAAGATTTCATTTACACAACAAACCAAAATATTCCCGACATACGTGACAAAAAAAATCCAACACTTGAAGGCGATGGGCAATGCCTACTCAATCTGTAAATTTACCATTTGTCTCAGAACGGTATTATATCGGAAAAACTTAACGCCTAATAATTTTTTTATTTTTAAAAGAAATTTGGGACGTTAGGAATTGAACGAAATAATGCTTTCTTTGAAAAAAATAAAAAATAATTTTGTTTTTTAAAACTTTAAACAAAAATTAAAAACAGTGGATCTCTTTCCTTTTTGCCAATTAAGAAGTAAATACAAGAAAGTTTATTTGTTTGTTTTTATGATTTAAGGGTTTTTAACGGCCTTTGGGAAAAACTTTTAAGTCTTTTTCACGCTTTTAAAAAGAAGAAAATAGGATATTTTATAGTTGAAAAGCGATAGCCCCAGAGAAAAAAGTAAGCCCAAGGGGAATGGTTAGCAAGAAAAAGGTGTCGATTCCACACAATTAGTTTGCTTTTGAGATCACTTGAAATTTTCATCCAGACACATAGGGGAACTGACCTAAAAAATAATACTAATAAAAGAAAAAATAAAATAATAAAAATAAAAATTTATAATAATAATAATACTAATAATAATAATAATAATAATAATACTAATATAATAATACTCTTATAAGCCACGGTATCCTCAAAAATGAAATTTTGGGCGCTTAAAAATAGAGCAAAATAAATTATTCCTTCAACTCATTGACACCAAAAGAAATTATTCAAATCACTATCAGTGTAAAATTCGAGTAAAGATAACCCCTGATCAATATCGATATATAAATATATTTATATTATATAAAAATATATATCTAAAATATATAAATATTTTATATATATAAAAATAAAAATTTTAAAATAAATAGATGCCCTCCCTTGAACTTTTTAAATGGTTTTTTTTTCTTTTCTTTCTGTTTAAATTTGATTTTTTAAATTGAATAATTTGAAAATACAATCACCATTGTATTGTCCTTATGTTTTTAAACCTTTGACCCAAAAGGCAAATCGATTTTGGACTTCATTTTTTTTAAACATTGAGCACAACAAATAACCACTGATATTTCCAAAAAATTTAAATACTTTTTTTCCGATCGTAATATTTAACATTTTGCTCGTTGAACTGATATTTTCCCTAGGGTATTTTGTTAACCAATTAATTTTCTACCTCTACTAAAACATGCTTTTAAAAATTTTGGGCCAGAAAACTCTTCTTCAAAAATATTCACCCGTTTTTAAAGGACCCATGTCCCGGGTTTGAGAGATTTTGCCAAAGATTTCATTTAAATCGATCGATATTGAAGGACCATTTTTCTGGCCAAATTTTTGAATTCATGGTTTTTTTCAGATTTTTAAACTGGTTAACAAAAATGAATTTTAAAGGGAAAAAAAGATTTTTAATCAGAGATGTATACACCTCATATCGTGTCCCTACCCCATAGCATGTTACTATACACAAATGCTACCACAAGATTAATGCAGGGCATGAACGAAATCCACCAAGTCATTCCTGGGTCGACAAAATAAAATTACTTCTGACCACTATATTACTATTATACAAACAGACGCAGTATCCACTAAGCACCTCTAAGGGGTTTATAATGGTCCCCTTTCCAACAGCAACAAGTAGGATGAAAATATAACGCCGGTTGGCATTAAAACAATTATTTCGGACAGAAAAAACGTTTGTTAAGAGCCATGTACTCATTGTACACCTGATTACGGTGAGAGAATGTGAGAGAGAGCTTTTCTAAGATTGAACTACGTATACGCCGCTCAGAGTAGGAATCGAGCCCTGTGCCCTTTCCCAAACTGAAGACCACCTAGCCAACCATCCAAAACTAATAAAGATAGGACCACACAACCAAAAACAGTGAATGAAATTTAAAAATGGAATAAAATACTCTTTAAAAGGGGACTAAAACATTTGACAGTCCCCCCTCCCAGCTAAAGATTTCGGACATAACGAGGGAAAAAAACACCAAGCAATCTCAATCCAGAAAAAGGGTTTCATGCGCTTGCAAACATTTAGTTATATCAGCGCCAGTCATAAAAAAAAAAGGGAAAAAAATGGGATAGGGAAAAAATTAAATATCCAAAAATTCCAAAAGCATACCATCAATGTACCAAAAGTCTCATTCAAATGTTTAAGACATTTCAAAACAAAAATGTAACGATCATTCCCCTAAAAGAGAGAGGATTTACAATGAAAAATTCCTTGCATACTTTTTGACTATTTCCCCTCTCAGCCAAGGATTCAGGGGAGGATCAGGAAGAACCAAGTAAACCCATTCCCAAACAAAGGCAAGGAAAAGAAAGCAACTCATAAAACATATATGTAAAGGGGATGAAACACAGCAAGTGACCTGTTCACCATGAAAAGAGCACAGGAAAGGGAAAAAAGATAGATAAAAGACACAGTGAGTGACCTCTCTTTCCACTAATGGGAGGCAGAAAGACCCCATCCGGGAAAAATAAAGAAATAGAAAAGAATGAGAAAAGGACGTGGGAAAAAACATTTACTGGAGAAGCACAAAAAATTTTTTAAATTCTTTTAAAATGTCCCAAAGCGGGAAGGAGAAATGTATTAAAATCAAATATAGGATCCCTTTGAATCCATAAATCTCAATAGAGAGTGGGTTTTTTAATAAGATTTTTACAAACAAAATATTTGGAAACCAGTACTTAGTTTGATTTTTCCTCTCTTTTTAATTTTGTCTTCAGAGGTTAGGTGAGAAATACTTTCCCAAATTTAGTTAATAAAAATGTTTTTATACCTTTATTCCAAGAAAATATTCAACTTTTAATTCAAACAACATGTTTGGTAATAAATTTTTTTTGTTCAATTATTATTTACGGCATCAAAATTTTTATATCTATTAATTTTTGAGTATTGACAAGTCATTCCATTTGTTTTCATAACATGACCCAAAAAAAAGAAAAATAAATAGATAAAGAAATTTGGGAAAATCATAACATATTCATGTCAACTTTAGAGTCCATTTGCTACATTTAGCGGAGCTTCAGATTCAAAAATTGTTTTTAGAATTTAAGGGTTTAAACGGGGGCTTGCAAACAGATTTCAATAAAGAATCCGGATGAAATCCTCATTTTTGCAAATTTTTTAAAAAAAACCAACCTATGTTTTTCAAGCCATAAGTTGGTACTAATCATATTCAAATTTTGGGAAAAAGTACATTTTAATTATCCCCACCAAGCAAGCAAACTAATTTTCAAACCCAATACAGGAAAACCTGCAGAAACGGATTAATTTGGATTCCAAAGGCTTCACGTTCCAAATTAGGGGAAAAAATTAAAATTGAGTTCTTTACTTCGGAAGTGATGTTGAATTTGAGGGAAACTGATTTTTTAATAATCTGATAATTGAATTTTTTTCACAAGTGATAAAAAAATTATGGCGAAAGAAAGATCTTTCTTTTGTTTGCGGGGGGTTAACTCAAAAAAAATCAATGAGAAAGAAGAAGAAAAGAAAAAAGAAGAAGAAGAAGGAAGAAGAAAAGAAGAAGAAGAAAGAGAAGAAAGAAGAAGAAAAGAAAGAGAAAGAAGAAAAGAAAAGAAAGAAAAAGAAAAAAAGAAAAAAAAAAGAAAAAAAAAGAAGAAGAAAGAAGAAAGAGAAAGAAGAAGAAAAGAGAAGAAGAGAAAAGAAGAAAGAAAGAAGAAAAGAAAGAAAGAAGAAAAGAAAAGAAGAGAAGAAGAAGAAGAAGAAGAAGAGAAGAAGAAGAAGAGAAAGAAGAAGAGAAGAAAAGAAGAAGAAGAAAGAAGAAAAGAAAGAAGAGAAGAAGAAGAAAGAGAAGAAAAAGAGAAAGAAGAAAAGAAAAAGAAGAAGAAAGAAGAAGAAGAAAAAAGAAAGAAGAGAAAGAAAAGAGAAGAAGAGAAGAAAGAAGAAAAAGAAAAAGAAGAAGAAGAAAAAAAAGGAAAAAGAAGAAGAAGAAAAGAAAGAAGAAAAGAAAAAGAAGAAGAGAAGAAAAGAAGAAGAAAGAAGAGAAGAAGAAGAAGAAAGAAAGAAGAAGAAGAAAGAAGAAGAAAAAAGAAGAAGAAGAAGAAGAGAAAGAAAGAAAAGAAGAAGAAGAAGAGAAAGAAGAAAGAAAGAAGAAAAGAAGAAGAAAGAAAGAAAAGAAAAAGAAGAAAGAAGAAAGAAAAGAAAGAAGAAAAGAAAGAAGAAAGAAAGAAAAAAGAAAAGAAGAAGAGAAGAAAGAAAAAAGAAAAGAAAGAGAAAAGAAGAAGAGAAAGAAAAGAAGAAGAAAGAAGAAGAAAGAAAGAAGAGAAAAAGAAGAAGAGAAAGAAAAGGAAGAAGAAGAAAGAAAAAAGAAGAAGAAAGAAAGAAGAAAGAAAGAAAAGAAAAGAAGAAAAGAAGAAGAAGAAAAGAAGAAAAGAAGAAGAAGAGAGAAAAGAAAGAAAAGAGAAAAAGAAAGAGAAAGAAAAGAAGAAGAAAAAAGAGAAGAAAAAAAAGAAAAAGAAGAAAAGAAGAAGAAAAAGAAAGAAAAAGAAGAAGAAGAGAAAGAAAGAAAGAAGAAAAAGAAAGAGAAGAAAGAAGAAAAGAGAAAGAAGAAGAAGAAGAAAAGAAAAAGAAGAAAGAAAAAAGAGAAGAAAAGAAGAAGAAGAAGAAAAAAGAAGAAAAAAGAAAAGAAGAAAGAAGAAGAAAAAGAAAAAAGAAAGAAAAGAAGAAGAAAGAAGAAAAGAAGAAGAAGAAGAAAGAAAAAAGAAGAAGAAGAAGAAAAGAAGAAGAAAAGAAAAGAAAGAAGGAAAAGAAAAGAAAGAGAGAAGAGAAAGAAGAAAAGAAGAAAGAAAAGAAAGAAAAAAGAGAAAAGAAGAAGAAGAAGAAGAAAGAAGAAGAAAGAAGAAAAAAAGAAGAGAAAGAAAGAGAAGAAGAGAAGAAAAAAGAAAAGAAGAAAAAAGAAAGAAAGAGAAGAGAGAAGAAGAAGAGAAAAAAGAGAAGAAAAGAAAGAAAAAAGAAGAAGAAGAAAAAAAGAAGAAAGAAGAAGAGAGAAGAAGAGAAAAAAGAAGAAGAAGAAGAGAAGAAAGAGAAGAAAAGAAAAAAAAAGAAGAAGAAAAGAAGAAGAAGAAGAAAAGAAAGAAAGAAGAAGAAGAAGAAAAGAAGAAGAAGAAGAAGAAGAAGAAGAGAAGAAAGAAGAAAGAAAAGGAAGAAGAAGAAGAGAAAAGAAGAAGAAAGAGAAGAAGAAGAAGAAGAAAGAAGAAAGAAGAAGAAGAAAAGAAGAAAGAAGAAGAAGAAGAAGAAGAGAAGAAGAAGAAGAAGAGAAGAAGAAAAGAAGAAGAAAGAAGAAGAAAGAAGAAGAAGAAGAAGAAGAAAAGAAAAGAAAGAAAGAAGAAAAAGAGAAAGAAGAAGAAAAGAAGAAGAGAAGAAAGAAGAAGAAAAGAAGAAGAAGAGAAGAAGAAAAGAAGAAGAAGAAAGAAAGAAAGAGAGAAGGAAGAAAAGAAGAAAGAAGAAGAAGAAGAAAAAAGAAGAAGAAAAGAAGAAGAAGAAGAAAGAAGAAGAAGAAGAAGAAGGGATGGAGAAGGAGAAGTGAAAGAGAGCAAAGAGGAAGAAGAACAACAACAACAACGACAACAAGACAAAGAATAAGAAAGAAAAAAAGAAGAATAAGAATAAGAATAAGAATAAGAATAAGAATAAGAATAAGAAGAAGAAGAAGAAGAAGAAGAAGAAAAGAAGAAGAAGAAGAAGAAGAAGAGAAGGAGGAGGAAGGGAGGAGGAGGAGGATGGGGAGGATGGGGGGGAAAGGAGGGACGAGTGGTCATAAAATTTTATACAACATCAAAAAAAAGAAAAATGTTTAGAAATTTGATAAAGGTGATATCTCTATGTTATAAATTAGGCAATCATCATTATAACATACAAAATGAGGTGAATGGATATCAAAATCATATTGGTGAACCTTTTCCTCAAAACAGTTTAGGGTAAATTTGGCTGGTATGGAAAAGTGTGAAAGAAAGGAGAAAAAAAGTTTAACATTTGAAAATGACAAATTCATTTTATCTTTACAGATACTGCATTTGTAATTTCAGGATATGAACTTTCACTCTTTTCACTTAATATCTAACTTTGGATTCAGTCACATGAAAATGTGTCATCTCCAATTAATCAAACCACAAAAAATATGGTTTCTTCTATAATACATCATAATTTCAAAACGTTGGAAAGGACAAAACTGTATTCCTTTTAGCAGAAGTGTCTATCATTTCACAACTGCATTAGTATTTTTACAACAAGCTTCCTGACAACTGAAGGCATCCAACCAGACCATGCAGCCATATACAGAGTGCATTCATGGAAAGAATGGGACTGCTGCCCAAATGATGCCATTCAGGAACCCAAAGAAGAACTGCCAAGCGGAGTAAATCTCCCAGAAAGATTGGTTGACACTGAACCGGGCAAGGTCTAAAGTGGGGAAGACCAAAACAACCTTACAAAATTAGGGACTTTCTTCAGACTGCCATGTCAATGTGGACACTAGGCTCAAAACATGGACCACATCCTTCACTATGTGAACTTGGACCATATATCAGTGATATGGACCTGAGAGGCTGCACCCCTGAAGCCATCCAATGGATCCACCACTGGCGCGACACGATATGATGATAATGATGAGGATCTCCAATTAATCAAACCACAAAAAATATGGTTTCTTCTATAATACATCATAATTTCAAAACGTTGAAAGGAAAAACGTATTCCTTATAGCATAAGTGTTTATCATTTCACAACTGCATTAATTATTTTTACAACACGCGTTTTCACTATCACCACTTCAGCCATAAAATTATCTTAACTTTAGAATTAGTCACACTAAATCGTGTACAATATCAAATTTAACAAGCCAAGAATGTGATTAAAAAATTAAACATTTTCTCTGAGTGGTCTGAGCCGATATAATTGAGAATTATGAAAGTTTTGAGTGGCAGGTCACCAGACAGTATGGAAATAAAATTGGATCAATTGTAAAAAGACAATATAAAATACAGCCCCACAAGTATATGTGGATTTTCTATATACAATGAGATTACAATGTATGTCATAAATACATTAAATATAAACACTCATCAAAACTATATACAATGTCATTAATATCACGATTTAAAAATCTATGTTAGAAAGTGGGAGCATTTTATAATTTATGCGGCAATTTTTGTATTGTTTGTTGCTTTAGGCCTTCCAACACAATTGAGTTATATGAGAGATCGCTGAACCATAAAACAAGCAATTACTAAACAATATAAAAATGTAAATCAAACTCATACCTAAAGATATCATAAGCTAAATTTAAATAACCAGAACAAACAGCAGAAAATATACGGAAAAAAATATTCCCTGTCAAAAATACATCATCTAACCAAAGAAGCGGATAGCTAGTAAAGTAGAAGAAAGAAACGATACACTACGATGTAATCCCATAGCGAACATCAAGGTATTGTGATTCTAAGGGATGACTACTCCCATCCACCACCTAAGCAATAAACATTTAATGGTTATTACCAAATCAAATAAAGAACATGTTGGTGATTTCTTTTAAAAGATCCCAATAAATGCCATATCCAATTACAATGAATTTCATTTGTTTAAATGCCATGAGACTATGCTTAATTTAACTTCTATAATATATTAAAACAAGTAAAAAAGATAAAAATACTTTGGCCCATTTCCTTACAGAAATGATATATTTCTTCCTTGGCAAAAAGCAAATAAACGCACAGTCAACTGGTAATATATGTTACTTCTAACTACTCTATTTTACCAATTATGATTGGGCGACGAGATGTTCATTATTTGAAGAAAAAAGGAAGGTAAACTACATGTTGAATTCAAATAAAAACAACAAAATACTTGCTTATTTATATAATGACTACTTGGCCATGACATCATATATTCGAAAACAATGGATCTTTTTGTTTCTAATCCTTAACTTATTCAAGCTAAATTCTAGACCCCACTTGTCATATAGCTAATATTGTTTTGGCGTGAAAAGTGTGAATATACACTCTCTCTCTCTCCTGAAGTTTATTTAGTAATAATGGCTGGCTGAGACATTTATCGTTTGAAAATTGATGGATCAAAAAAAATATTAGAAGATCAAATCTATATATGAGAATATATTTTTACAACGATAATGTAAATAATGGATTTGTGTAAAATTGTTGAGCTTGTAATTTCTTTCTCAGATAAAAGAATATAATTTTTATATCAACAATAATTTCTTCTCTAAGCATTAAGTATTAACATTATACAAAAATATTTCAATATTAAATAAATGAAGTATCTATCCTTTTGTGAATCGCTTATGTCATATTTGCACAACTGCCATAAAGTATAATACAAATTCAAAATTACATTCCATTGAAACTCAACATATATGATATGATTATAAAGCACGAGATAATAAAACATGTACAAGAACATGATGATATTGTGATGTAATTTTGTGTGAATAAGATATCAAACTGTATAATGATAGGAGAAATGAATGGTAGATGCATTATTATTAAAGCGCAACGTTGATGAGACGATTTCACTATCTGTATGACAAACAAGCCTATCCAACCACAAGATAATTGTAAAACATATTCCTAAATGAAAATGTGTGAGTTGATGTCAACCATATCATTATTGTTTTTTTGAAAACGATGGGATATTTTTAAAATCAAAATTAAAACAATGCTTACTCATAAAAATTCATCATTGTTACCGCTATTTTCATATGATTGCGAATAAATTAAAATTCTAATCAAGCGTTACTTACGATGACATGTGACAAATGAAAAACAACATTACTCAATTAGGGTGTATAAGAAAATCAGTAGCACAAAGTCCTATCAACTACAAGTTAATATAAAATCTAAGAACGAAATTTTTAGAAATGGACTATGATTTTAATAATCTCTGAAAAAGAAAAAAAATGTTTAATGCATTTGCCTACAAACAAAGATCAATTACATATCAATCCAGATAAATACATTCAAATTATTGTTTACTTTAATAATGATTGCTTGGCCGTAATATCAAATATTTGAAAACTTGATGGATCATATTTAAAGAAAAAGAAAATAAATTCTAGTATTTTAAAACTCTTTTAAGTTTGAATGTTATGCTTCATTTGTTATAAATCTATGACTGCTATAATAAAGAGTGAAATTAATTTTAAATTACTTGATATAAATGATGTAATAATAAAATATATTTCTATTAAAATTAACAAACTACATGATAAAAAAGTGTTGTCATGACAAAATTAAAAGGGCATTATCTTTAAGAACATTTTGCAAAATATTTATATATTTATAGTTAGGTAACATATCACACATTTTATACAAATGACAATAATAGTTATAACATTAAATTTATAAAAGAAATATACGAAACACCTGAATTTCAGTTTATGTATATAATGATAACAAAAGGTTCTTGAACCTGTTTGTTTTTTAAACAAACTGTAACATATTTTGTCAACATGTGCATTCTAACTAAATACAAAATATCAAATTATCAAATTACTACGGCTGACTAAGAAATTTATTACTTGAATAACGATGAATATTAAAGAAATTAAAACCATGTTTTATAAAATCTTAACGTATTAATATTTTGTAATAAGTGCATCACTCTACCTTTCTTTTAAGAAAAACTATTATTACTTTTGTATCATTGCTAATAAATCAAAAGTGTATAGGATCGCAAATAAATGGTATTAAATATATATAGAATGATATGTCAAGCGATCTGTAATTTTAAACAGAGAGGTTTCAGAAAATCACTTCTTAAGTAGTAACTTTCGTGTACAAATAATATACTCAAGCTAATCAATATTAAATAAATGAATTGTTCTGTTTTCAAAAAGCTACTGTTATATTTGCATAAATAATGTTAAAGTATTAAATGAGTTTGAAATTACATTCCAATAAAACCAGACATTGATATGACTTTAAAATATTAGACAATAAAACTTATAGGCAATGAATGATATATGAATAAGAGATTAAAATAAGGTAAACTGAATGTTTGGATGTAATGAAAGTACATTTATCAAAACTTTATACAAAATGAAAGCTATTTTATACAGTACGCGAGTCATTAACATTAAAATGGCCATTGAAAATTCTGAGACAGGAAAAAAATTTCTTTTAAATTTTGATGAGATGACTTTTCTTAAGAAAATTATCTTTCTATCCAACTACAAGGTAATTGTAATAGATATTCCCATATGTCATGTTGAGAGTTGATGAAATATTGTGAACAAAAAATTAAGATTAAAGAAAAATGACACAACACTGCAACTTGAAAAAATACGACAAAAACAACTGAAAGTTTACCATATCTGAAGTTAAAGATTGGGCATTTAAATCTTAATAACGGTGAATGAAATTCTTTAAGTGCTTGAGTGTATAATATAGGCTTGACAAAAATTGGAAAGGACGCGATGAAAGGAGCAATGGTGATAAGAGTCACCATTGATGGTGAAAGAGACAATGGTGATAAGAGTCACCATTGATGGTGAAAGAGTCAATGGTGATAGAGTCACCATTGATGGTGAAAGAGGCAATGGTGATAAGATTCACCATTGATGGTGAAAGAGGCAATGGTGATGAGAGTCACCATTGATGGTGAAAGTGGCAATGGTGATAAGAGTCACCATTGATGGTGAAAGAGGCAATGGTGATAAGAGTCACCATTGATGGTGAAAAAGGCAATGGTGATAAGAGTCACCATTGATAGTGAAAGAGGCAATGGTGATGATAGTCACCATTGATGGTGAAAGTGGCAATGGTGATAAGAGTCACCATTGATGGCTTGACTTGCTTGACTTGCTTGCCTTGCTTGTCTTGCTTGCCTTGCAAGGTGGCAGGGATGATAAAGCCACTTCAAATGATCATGGCATTCTAAGAGTAATTTTCAGGGTCAGATCGGCAGAGATTGCACCAGCAGAGCTCAAGATGAAGAAAGTATTGTTGATATAAAAGTGATGGCAGGGATGTAGATGATGGAAGCAGCAGCAGTGACAATGATGGTGAAAATGGCAAGGCAGGTGACGTGATGATGGAAATCACTCCGGCAGGGCTATGGTGGTGAAGATGATGATGATGGGAGGCGATTCTGATGACAATGGTTGTGTTGGGAGTGATAGCTTTGGAAGGGATGATGGGAAGTAATGGTAGAGTCATAGGGGTTGTGATAGAAGAGACCATGATGTGAGGTTAGTGGTAATAAGTGAAAGCCATGGCTTGGCGAAAATGATAGAAGCAGGTTCAACAATAAAGATCCAGTAAATGGCACAGTTCCAAACCCAGGGTCAAGGTGACCCATCCAGAAAGAGTCAAACAAATCACATCCCTATCCCCGTCTTCAAGACAATTGTAAATCAACATTCTGCCCAAACACATTCGGGCTTCCTGTAGGCCTCCAGTCCGCCTACTGCACTTGGGTATGGACATGAAACACAAACAAATACACCCCCACCGGTAGAAGCACACTTATCTGTATTTCAAATCCATGCGAATGCCAACCACAATCATCTTGTCAACAAAGAACACGAATGTAACTCACCCGGCCCTAACCAGTTGGAATCAACTCAAACCCAAGTCCAGAACCACACCACCACCTTCACTTTATCACTGAATCTACCTCCAGCATCCTCATCCTCCCCACAACTTCCACCCACCACCACCTTCCTCGACGAACACAATCTCTACATCACAATCACTACAACCCCACCAATACCACCATCATCACTTCCTCCACCATTACCTCCCTTCACAACCATTGCCATCATCATCACTTCCCATCATCATCCCTTCACCACCACAACCCTCCCATCATGATTTCCATCATCCCGTCACCCAACAATGCCACCTTCACCAACAATGTCACTATTGTTGCTCCACCATCTACATCCCCATCATCACCTCGCCACCAACAACTCCTCCAACATCTTGATCACTGCCATTACAATCCCCGGGCCCTCCAATATAACCCATCCCATTACTCCGCTGAATACCACAATCATCCTCCATGACCTCACCATCCCTGCTGGCCACCGCCCCTACCGCCCACATATGGCCAATCTCGATTCCTGGAGCTTGATGACGTCAAATATCTGTAACAAAAAGTAACAGATCATAAAATGCAGGGAAAAAAATCAGTTCTTTGACTTCACATCTAGTTCAACTTTTGTTGATTCTTGTCTAATCCTGGGGCTTTCTATCTTTCAAGATTTTCAAGGTTTGTTTCAACTAAGTCGTTTGTAGTCTTAGTATATACAAACTATTTTGCGAGAGAACTTGTCTTAGGTTATACATACTATTTGGTGAAAGGCCTAGTCTTAGTATATACATATTTTGTGAGAGGCCTAGTCTTAGTATATACATATTTTGTGAGAGGCCTAGTCTCAGTATATACATAATATTTTATAAAGGCCTGTTCTTAGTATAACTAAACATAATCTTTTGTGAGAGGCCTAGTCTTAGTATTATATACATACTATTTTGTGAGAGGCCTATTTAACACCTACAATATGACATTGATTGATATCATTCATGGTGCACAAAAAAGATGATCAAAACACATATTGCACGCTATTATTTGCAATTACTGCCTCGATGAAAATATTTACCTCCTGTCTTTAGTAGTAGTAGTAGTAGTAGTAGTAGTAGTAGTAGTAGTAGTAGTAGTAGTAGTAGTTTAGTAGTAGTAGTCGTAGTAGTAGTAGTAGTATGTAGTAGTAGTAGTAGTAGTATGTGATGATGATGTGGTAGCAGTGGTTGTATTTGTAGTGAAGATTATGTTTTGGTGCATGTAGTAGTAGTTGTAGTGATGATGAGGTGGAGTTGACTGCATTTGTAGTAGTAGTAGTAGTGGTATGATGATAATGTGCTTGTGATTGTAGTTGTATTGGAAGTAGTGATAATGATGTGGAGGCGGTGGTTGTAGTAATAGCAGTGTAGTGGTGTTGATGGTGGTGGCTGTAGCAGTAGTGATGATGATGTGGTGTGGTGGTTGTAGAGAGGAGGATGAGTGGGGTGGTGGTTGTAGTAGTAGTGGTAGAAAGGTTGATGTGGCGGTGACGGTTAGTAGTCGTACTGGTATTGATGATGTGGTGGTTGTGGTTGTGGTAGTGATGATAATGTGTTGGTAGTAGTGGTTGTAGTTGTGGTGATGTGCAGTGGTCGTGGTGTGGTGATGATATGTAGGTGGTTGTACTGGTGGCATCAGTAATGATGAGGTGGTTTGGTTGTGTTGTAGGATATATCAGAGTTTGTAGGAACGATGGTAGAAATGATGATGTGTGTGGTGGTGGTGGTTGTAAACAAAGTTTTATTAACGATAATGTGGTGGTGGTGGTTGTTGCAGTGGTGGTAATGATGCATAATGGTGGTTTTAGTAGTAATTGTGGTGATTATGTCATGGTGGTTGTAGTGGTAGTGGCAGTAGTTTGATGTGGTGATGATAGCTGTAGAAGCAGTGGTATTGATGATGCTGATGTCGTGGTGGCGTTTGCAGTAGCAGTGATGAGTGGTGGTGATGATTGTAGTAGTAGTAGTAGTAGTAGTAGTAGTAGTAGTAGTGATGATGATGTTGATGATGATGTGGTGGTGATAGTGGTAGTAGTATTAGATGTTAGAATTAGTAGAAGAAGTAAGTATAGTATTAGTTTGTATTTAGTAGTAGTAGTAGTAGTAGTAGTAGTTAGAAGTAGTCAGCAGCAGATAGCAGTAGTCAGCAGCAGCACAGAAGTAGAGTAGTAGTAGTAGTAGTAGTAGTATAGTAGTAGTAGTAGTAGTAGTATAGTAGTAGTAGTAGTAGTAGTCAGAGACGCCAACTTTAAATTTGGCTCACAGGAGTTTCAGACACCACTCATAGGAATATCAATGCCGAAAGAGGAATTTCCGCACACAAGAGAAAGGAATTGGAATGTATATAAACACATTGCCAAATACAATCCCAAGTTTCCTGTAGTATACTGGTGGTAGTGAGGATAGGTGGTGTTCGTGGTTGTAGTAATAGTGGTAGTGATGATGATATGGTGGTGGTGGTGAAGTATAGTTGGTAGTGATGATGCTGATGTGGTGGTGGCATAGTGGTTGTAGTGTTGTGGTCGTGATGTTGATGTTAGTGGTGATGGTGGTTGTAGTACAAATGGTAGTGATGATGATGTGGTAGTGGTGGTTGTAGTAGTAGTCCTGGTAGTGATGATAATGTAGTGGTTGTGGTTGTAGTCGTAGTAGTGGTAATGATGATGTGGTGATGGTGATGGTTGCAGTAGTAGTGGTAGTGATGATGTGGTGATGGTGGTTGTAGTAGATGTGGTAATGATGATGTGGTGGTTGTAGTAGTAGTGGTAGTGATGATGTGGTGATGGTGGTTGTAGAAGTAGTGGTAGTAATGATGATGTTGCAGTGGTGGTTGTAGTAGTAGTAGTAGTAGTTGTGGTGATGATGATGTGGTGGTGGTAGTCGTAGTAGCAATGGTAGTGATGATGATGTGGTGGTGGTGGTTGTAGTAGTAGTGGTAGTGATGATGATGTGGTGGTGGTGGTTGTAGTACAAATGATAGTGATGATGATATGGTGGTGCTTGTAGTAGTGGTGGTAGTGATATGATGTGGTGGTGGTGGTTGTAGTACAAATGGTAGTGATGATGATGTGGTAGTGGTGTTGTAGTAGTAGTGGTAGTGATGATGTGGTGGTGGTGGTTGGTGGTAGTGAATGATGTGGTGGTGGTGGTGTGTGGTATGATATGGGGTTAGTATAGTGAGTGAGTGTATGATGTGGTGGTGGTTGTAGTAGTAGTGGTAGTGATGAGTGTGGTGGTGGTGTAGTAGTGTGTAAGTGTAGTGAGTAGTATGATGAATGAGTGTGGTGGTGTAGTAGTAGTGTGTAAAGATAGTGGTGTGGTAGTGTTAGTATGTTGTTGCAGTAGTAGAGTGTAATTGATGTGGTGGTGTGAGGTGGAGTTGTAGTAGTAGTAGTGAATGATGAGAGTTTTAGTGTGTTGAGTGTGGGTGGTGGTGGTGGGTTTTAGTAGCAGTGGAAGTGATGATGTGGGTGGTGTGGTTGTAGTAGTATGATGGGTGAGTGAGGGTGGGTTTGTGTACATGTAATGTGAGTGGGGGTGGTTGTAGAGAGTGACGATGGGATTAGTGAGGTGATGATGAAGTGTTTGGAGGGGGGGGGGGGGGGGGGGGGTATCCTTGGAACAAATTACCTCACCGGAATTTGACGGAAGTTGCCCGCTACCGAAATTTTTGGCTCCCGACCAGAGTTTTTTTCCGGTGAGACTGGAGTTTTGGCATCACTGATTAGTAGTAGTAGAAGTAGTATTAGAGATTAGTAGTAGTAGTAGTAGAAGTAGTATTAGAGATTAAGTAGTAGTAGTAGTAGTAGTAGTAGTAGTAGTAGTAGTTAGTAGTAGTAGTAGTAGTAGATAGTAGTAGTGGTAGCAGCAGCAGCAGCAGAAGAGTAGTAGTAGTAGTAGTAGTAGTAGTAGTAGTATAGTAGTAGTAGTAGTAGTAGTAGTAGTAGTAGTAGTAGCAGTAGTAGTAGTAGTATATGGTGTGGTGGTGCTTGTAGTAGTTGTAGTATGTTCGTTTTTAAGGGATTTACGGCGCTTGCCATACATTTAGATAATATCAGCGCCAGTAAAAAGGAAGAAAGTGGGATAGTAAAAATTTCTAGAATTACAATCAAAGTACCCAAGAAAAAGAGAGACAGAGGAGATCAAATAAGGAACAGATGTAGATGTAGAGCCACTATCAATGTACTTAGTTTGAGATCACCTAAATGTCTCATCCTGACACAAGCACAGGTCCCCACTAAGAGGAACACACAGATAGATAGAGAGAGAGAGAGAGAGAGAGAGAGAGAGAGAGAGAGAGAGAGAGAGAGAGAGAAGAGAGAGAGAGAAAGAGAGAGAGAGAGAAGAGAGAGGAGAGAGAGAAAAGGAGAGAGAGAAGAGAGAGAGAGAGAGAGAGAAGAGAGAGAGAGAAGAGAGAGAGAGAAGAGAGAGAGAGAGAGAGAGAGAGAGAGAGAGAGAGAGAGAGAGAAGAGAGAGAAGAGAAGAGAGAGAGAGAGAGAGAGAGAGAGAGAGAGAGAGAGAGAGAGAGAGAGAGGAGAAGAGAGAGAGAGAGGAGGAGGAGAGGGTGAGGATAGAGAGAGAGAGAGAGGAAAGAAGACCAACAGACGTTCCTACCTCAAAGAGAAGGCTCCAGTCCTATGAAGAATACACAATCTAATCCTGTCCATCCTTGAGAAAATAATAAAAAACGTTATTCTTGTTTATGTTGTGATCGAAGAAGTTATGTTTTGAAAGAAATGCAGTCTCACGACTTACGTTCAGATCATCTTTACATTCATCCCGATAGCTCAACTGGTTAACTACTAAAACAATGTGACAAGTTCTGTTCCCCTGTTGAGCCTCAAAAGCTAACTTCTAAATGAAGACATAGCACAAGGCTATTAATCGTGCAGCACAGACAGATCTTATGACACTTATGAGAGTTTATACTCATCAAACCAATTTCAATATATAACATTAGTAAAAAAAGAATTCTACTACATAACTTAAAGTAATTTTACTTTGTAGTTGTTAGCTAAATGACTGTTTCAGTTTCAGTTGGGTGGGGAAGTGTGACTCAGTGGTACAGTTTTTGTTTTGTACCCCAAAGGTCCCGAGTTCGAATACCGGCTGCGCTGTGTGGCCTTGAGCAAGTCACCTCGCCCAAGCTCAGTTTGAAGTGCAGCACTGCGGCTGACGTCTGGGTTATTCCAGTATTCCCTTGGAATAGACTCTAAAGACAAATTTCCCCTATAGGATGAATAAAGGGAATTTTATTTTTATTTTATTGTTGTAAGTGTTATCTTTAGATACTTGTCAGTCAGAAGCCCTGCAAACAGCTTGTATTAAATTAAACTTAAAAATTAGTAATTATAATTGCTGTAACCTGTGAGTTTTGACTGATATTCACTACCTTGAGCAATTGAAATATATTTTAGTCTATGCGTTTTCTTTGAATGGACTCTTGTCAGTGCTTTCCAAACAAGGCATTCAATGAGTTTCATATCACGGGACTTTTGTTTTTTTTTCACTATCTAATTATTGATCACCAATATTTATGTTTACAGCTGTTTGTGTCCTCATATTTAAATCTTTTTCATTTATCCATTCCTTATTTATTTAATTAGTTGATGTTTAGCAAGATTATTATCGAATTATCAAAACGTCCTTTCTATACAACGCCTTCACCAGTTAAGTAGAAAACGGTAAGGGCTGCCTGAAGCCGGTGTCGTAAAATACTAATGAAAGAGTGAAAATGGAGAGGCTTTGTATGGGAACAAAACAGACAATGGACGTTTCGGGTACAAACCCTTCATCAGCACAATACACAAATAAACGTGGAAAACAAATAAAATATAATGAAAAAAAACTTGTATCGTCTGTACTCAATGGTGGTTGCAGTATGAATGAAATGTTAGCATGGCGTGGGTAGAGGATAGGGTGCCCCAGGGGGTGATCTAATTGATAAGAAAAGGTCAGCGTCAGGGAACAGAACTTTCCAGAAAATAATGGAAGATAAAAGACATAAGTGGTAGTAGGATTAGTAGTAGTAGTAGTAGTAGTAGTAGTAGTAGTAGTATAGTAGTAGTAGTAGTAGTAGTAGTGGTAGTAGTAGTAGTAGTAGTAGTAGTAGTAGTAGTAGTAGTAGTAGTAGTAGTAGTAGTAGTAACATAGTAATAGTAGTAGTAGAAAGCTGTTGTGAACAGTAGGGGCGTTGGAGAGGGCGAGTGAAAGAGTCACGGCGGAGGTGGGGGTTTGTTTGTTGGATGAGCGAAGGACGAATCTTCGCGCAGGAAATACAAATGATCAGATGGCGATGCGATAGTAAAGTGGAATATACAGAATAAATAGATAGATAGATAGAGATGGTATAGACAGATAGATAGATAGAAAAGAGGGGAGAGGAGAGAAAAAAAAACAACAAAAACAAAAAACAAACAAACAAACAAAAAAACAAAGCAACAACGTCAACAGGAAAAAAAAAAATTTTAAATAAAAAAGGGAGGGGGGGGGGGGGGGGGTTGAGGCGATACAAGTTATTTTTCATTACATTTTATTTGTTTTCCACATTCATTTGTGTATTGTTGTGCTGACGAAGGGTTTGTACCCGAAACGTCCATTGTCTGATTTGTTCCCATATGAAGCCTTTCCATTTTCACTCTTTCGCTAGTATTTTACTTCACCAGTTAACTAAGCCAACAGAGAGACAGACAGAAAAAGAGATAGAGAGAGACGGAGAGATACAGAAGGTTTGAGAGAGAGAGAGAGAGAGAGAGAGAGAGAGAGAAAGAGAGAGAGAGAGAGAGAGAGAGAGAGAGAGAGAGAGAGAGAGAGAGAGAGAGAGAGAGAGAGAGAGAGAGAGAGAGAGAGAGAGAGAGAGAGAGAGAACTAAATGGAATACCTACCTCAAGATTGGATCTCCATTACGAATACATTCTTTTGATGAATACACGATGTAATCCTGTATCTTCATGCCGTCCTTTAGTGAATTAAAAATAAAAAAGATGTATTTCTTGATTATGTTTTGAATTTGTAAACAGATAATGAGCAAAGAAATTATGTTTTGAAAGATATGCAGCCTTGCACTTAATGATGATAGTAACTAATAATTTTTTGACCTCGCCAATGAAAAAAATAAAATCAAACTCTTGAAAATGAATTATCAGGAGAAAAATTGTCACTTCTGTAAATACCAAATGTTGGTTAATGCTGAAGGCAATCTAAGGTGGAATACTGGAATCTATGATTTCAGTTTGTAAAACTCTTTGTTTGTGGATTCCAAACAATGGATCAGAAAATGGTGAGATCGGAGTCTAACAAAACAGTCATAAATTAGATTTGTTCATTCTACAATTCCCGTATACATCAAATTGTCGGCTGGGATTTTTTTCAAAGTTTGATATATTGTGCAGATACACTATTTCTATAATTAAAACGGTGCTTATTGAAGCTCGAAGAAAAAAATAACGGTAAGTATTGAATTGTAAGACAGTATCTGTCTTTGTCTAATAAATTGAAGCTTACAATTGAATACTTATCGTTATTTCACTATTTCTATAAGCACATGAAAGCTTTCCTTGTATTTTGAGGTGCTTCATTGTAAAAATCACCTGCAAAGAATCTCAGTTCTTAAAATACAAAGGGGCATAACTCAGTTAATTATTTTGACCTCCAATCTTGACTCAATACTACAGCTGACAAAGTTTAAAATATTTGGCTTATGAGGCTGTTAAAAGCTATTGAATTAAATGCTTTCAAATTCAATTTACTTTTGAAAAAACCGTTAACAGTCTAATTAATGTGGATTATACTCGTTCAGATGAATTCAGTTCAGATTTGTATGAATGTCGATTTTTATGTCTAGTCTAGTGCAAGATTTTTTTATTATATAAAAAAAAAATTCAATACACCGTGAAAAACAGCGCTGTGTAAACACACGAAAAGGCTTTATGTGACGGCGTTATAGTATAGTTATGTGACACACTATAGTGAAGCGTATGGATAATGGAATTGTGTATGGGCGTGTACAGATAATTTGGGGTGACCAATTTGGTTGGATATTACGGACCCTGAAATTGAAATCCATCCATTTTATTTAATTTGGATTCGGAATGAATTTACTACAACGAATAAAGCTTTAACTGTAAGCGAAGACGTCTATTATCTGTAGTGTAAGTGTAAGAATTAGACTTAGAATTCTATATATCTAGAGCACTAGGACTAGGTATCTCGACTGTACTTAACATCTACAACACAACGCAAACGAATAATATTACCATATATTTAAAGGAAAGTCCTCAAAAATATTATAGACAAAGCTACTATATGATCATCAGCCAGCAAATTATAATATTACATTGATATGTGCCAAAAGTTTCGAATAGTTTCATATCTTTGATCACTTGGTGCCTTGTGGTTTCTTTTATCGTCTAATTTTTTTTCTTCAGTAGGAGTTTACAGTCTACAGCTGTTAAAAAGTTGTCGTACTCGTACTATATAAATCTTTATCATTTATCCAATCATTGTCAAATTAATTGTTAAGCAATAATTATTAAAATATCATGTCCTTACCCTACAACTCTTTCCCCGGTAAACTGAGCCAAGAGAAAGAAAGAAAGAGAGAGAGAGAGAGAGAGAGAGAGAGAGAGAGAGAGAGAGAGGAGAGAGAGGAGAGAGAGAGAGAGAGGAGAGAGAAGAGAGAGAGAGAGAGAGAGAGGGGAGAGAGGGAGAGAGAGAGAGGAGGGGGGAGAGGAGAGAGAGGAGAGAGAGAGAGAGAGAGAGAGAGAGAGGGGGAGGGGGAGAGAGAGGGAGAGAGAGAAATATAATTCCTACCTCGTGATGAAGTCTCCGTTATGAATCCAATCCTTTGAAGAATACACGATCCAATCCGGTCTCTTGATTCCGTCCTGTAGTGAATTTTTGAAAAACGTAATTCTTGTTAATGTTTTGAATTTATATATAAATAGATTATTGAAGAAATTATGTTTTGAAAGAAATGCAGTCTCACCACCTAATATAATTAACAATAACTTAGATGTTTTTTTTTGTTTGTTTTTTTTTACCTCAACAGTTAATCTCTCGAATATGAATTATCTCCATGAATCTGTTCACTTTCATAAATACTTCATGTTGATTAATGTTCAAGGCAATCGAAGGTGGCATATCGGTATCTACTATTTCAGTTTGTAAAATTCAAACATGATTTTTTTAAAAATCACGATAAAAAGATTAAATTTCTTACCTGGAGATGATGTCGACTCCCTTGAAATTTCGTTGTCTTCCTGGATGGTCCATCTGAAACTCAAACAATTAATAGTGATTAGACACTGGTGGTGGAATAATGTTGGAGTCCAAAAAATGACGAACGAAACTGAAAAAAGCCCCTGAAAACTTACCATTCTAGATGAAATCTTACAAAATGAATCCGGTCCTGTCCTCCGTCGTCTTCCAACTTCTGTGAACTCTGAAATGATCTAGAAACTGGTGATTAGTCCTGGGAATAATACAAATACAAATAATAATAATACAATACATATAAAAACTCGACGTTCCGTCAAAAAGGGGTGTTGATTAGTAAAAATACAAAATATAGGCCTATAAGTTAGTAAGAAAATGAGATTACGGTTTCCCAACCTCACCAAGCCGAGAATCGCCGCAAACTGAAGATAAAATTTCGCGGGGTGTGTAGATGTGATTTGTTTTAATGAAAATGTAAACAACTCATGGGCGGTGGATACAGATGGCCTTAATTCTCTAAAGACGCGGTTACATTATCAGGCTGAAGCCGTGTCATTTATGTTAAAAGTACGGCAAGCGCAGAGACAAAATGGTTATTGACCACAATAACGATCTTCAATAACTTCGTGCTGGCGTGATCAACGATTTCGAGGTCACAAAAAAAAAAAAAAAATGACATCAAAAAGTAAAGACATGACAGGGCAATTTTCTACACGAGTTTAAGAATAACCAGCGTGCTTTTAAGTTTAAACCCGATTAAGTTCTCCATATGACGTAAATATTACATTATCAGATTAGTAATATCATGTGTATCTTTAGCGACGATGACATAAAATAGTGTTGTGTTTTATTTATAGAGGTGACTTAACGGCATACTACAAACCAAAATCGGGTAACTTTACTCATCCAAAGGGATGATCAACTAACTGAACCTAATGCTACCGGTAATTGTATGACAATGTGGATATGGCTTTAAGGTACGGTAATTAACACGGAGAAATTATTTCTATATATGACACATTGTTTAAAAAGCTACGTGTGAGATGTGATAACCCCTTAATATACTAATACTATGACTGGTTGTGAAGTAATCAAAACGCAGGACTCATATTGATTAAACACACAGTCTCATGCATGAACACTTTTCAGTTTTCCAATTAAAACAACTGTTTTTTCTAACAATAACCCAATAACATCATCGTCATC
>NC_088363.1:29353622-29378622 GCF_034508935.2 Berghia stephanieae
ACACACAACATATATATATATATAATATATTATATATATATATATATATATATATATATATATATATATATGTATGTGTGTGCATGTGTTTGTGTGTGTGTGTGTGTATGCATATAATATATGTATGTATGAAATATTATAATATCAGCAACATTCATATTATTATCACTGTTAAGATATTTATCGCCATTGTCACTATTACTGGAACTACTATCATTATTTCCCCATAATATTATAATAAGTAAAAATTATATATCATCATCATCATCATCATCATCATCATCATCATCGTCGTCGTCGTCGTCGTCATCATGAGCATCATTATCATCATCATCTTCATAATCGTGACTACTACTACGACACCTTCCATCTTAAACAGCTTAGAACAGTTCGAGGAATCAAATACCTACCAAAAAAAAAACAAAAAAAAAAAAAAAAAAACAACCCTAAAAACACTGTACCAAGAGTGTAACAAAACACTGATCTCTCTTCAATACTTAAAACCAGGTGAAGTCTGTATGGACACATCCTGAAACGAGATTCTGAAATACCAGCAAATCAATCTATGTTATTTTACTTCACCAATTTGGACCTGAACCCAATGGACGCCCAGTCATCTGGGCACTCAACAACGGTCTCAAAAGATTTCCCAAACGCCAACCTCCGCTTAACGTCAATTATAGACCTCAACAACATCAATGACAAAAACCTGTCTAAAGATAGATCGAAGTTGACGTAACTCAGGTCTTTGTTATTGATTTTTACCATCCACGATTATGAGTAATTCTCACTAAACGGTATTAACCAGACTATACACTTTAAGGTTACACATAGTTTTGTGTGTTGGTCCGTTATACTTCCGGATGGCAATCTTGTGAGTTTCTTAGCCAAGCGCATACTATATATAATGGAATGGCTTTTCCCCCCGTGCCCATTCGGTTCTATCTTACCATGGACTATACAATGCTGGTTGTGGATATAATATTTCACTTGAGTAACAAAATCAAAAGTTGAGTCTTATTCTTGCTGAAGATTTGCAAGTTTGTCCTGATTAAGACTTACTTTGTCTTGGGTGCTCTAATTGTAGTTCCAAAACTTTTTACTATCCCATTTTCTTCCTTTTTACTGGCGCTGAGATGACCTTAATGTGTTGCAAGCGCCGTAAAACCCTTAAAAACAAAACAAACCAAGTCCATTCAGTGGTATACAACAACAACAAATCAACTCCTCTGCCTCGTCCCTTCTATATCTGTTCTTAACCTGGTCGTCAGGCTTCTAAAGGGGTCGGGGACTGCAAAAACAATGGCGCACGGAGCAACTTGGAAATTTTTTGCCGTGTTTGAGCCCAGGTTATTTCCCTGAGCGCCCCATTCGGAGGGATAAGTTAGTAAATGCATTGCTCGGCCAATTCACTCTACGCACACTGGGATAAGTTTCGACACTATGGCCTTGAAGCTCTTAAGGACTTACTTTGTTTTAGTAAATTTGGTGGTAGCTCACTTGAAAATGCACTCTTAGGTATACACATATATAAACATATACCGGGCTCCCTAAAAGAAGTTTTTAATGTGGTCTCCCTAAAAACATGTTTTTACCAAATGTCTCCTTAAAGCAGCAGAAACACTTAGTAAAACAGTAGGGGGACCGAGTAATTTTCTATATACCATTGTGATCATCAAGCATCAGAATTATGTTCATAAATCATTGTAGGGCACCAAACTATACTCATCTGAACAAAGATTGAACAGTTTAATCAATTTGAACAAGACATATGCTTGGTCCTCCAATTGGTGCATTTCACAGTGGTCACCTAAACAGTGGATTGATACTTATATATATATATATAATAATATATAAAATTTTTATTTATTTTTATTATTAATATATATATAATATATATAATATAAGGAAACAATGCAGGCCTAAAATTGTTTATTTCTTTGTTTTTGGAGTTACAAAAACCTTAAAGATTCAAGCATGGACTATGCCAACCACTTGATTCAATTTCTGTTTACTTGCTGCAATCAAATAGTTTAAGCCTTTGTATTATTGATCACAAAAACCCTACCAAAGAAGTTGGTGAATTTCATGTAAAAATGTGGACATGGTGATGGTATTATGATCATAATCCCTAAGTTGATGGATTCATAAAACATATTATTGTTGCCTAAACAGGTATTTTGACATTTTTTAAAAACCACAGTTTTTATGATTACTAGACAAGATCAATCAAAAACAGCTGATTCAACCCCCCCCCCCCCCCCACACACACACACACCGAGTGTTAGTTGGCCCTCTCTATCGAAAAATGATTAAATCAAAAGACAATAATAAATCAATAATCAGAGACTATGGGAGGTGGGCACCAATGGGGACACAGTGAACAGAAACATTATCATCCTCCGGTTCCCGCCTCCCATTGTCTCTGGTTCAATCCCCACTGGTGCCCACCTCCCTTAGTCTCTGGTTCAATCTCCATTGGTGCCCCCCTTATATAGTTCTGGGTTCACTCCCCACTGGTATTCACCTCCCATAGTCTCCAGTTCAATGCCCACTGGTGCCCTGCCCCCATCGTCTCTGGTTCACTCCCACTTGGTGTCCATGTCACACAGTTCTGGGTTCACTCCCCACTGGTAACGACCTCCCATAGTTTCCGGTTCACTCCCCACTGGTTTCCACTTCCCATAGTCTCTGGTTCACTCCTCACTGGAGTGGATTTTGGTATTCAGCGTATCGCATGCACAAGATCCCACTTAGAGGAATGCACTAAAATGTTCCCAAACCATAATATATTCCAAAAAAAAAAAAATGTAACACTAAATAATAAAGAGAGAATTTACAAGGAAAAAATATAATCTCTCAAAACCATAGTGTAACTATACAGTTGAGAGTTTCCCTCCCAACCAAGGACTCCGACTAGGGGCAGGACAAAACTAAGTAATCTCATTCTACGACAAAGACAGAATTTGAAAGCAAACTCAGAAAGCAGCGATCTCTTGACCATTATGGGAGGTAAAATAAAAGAACTAACAAACAAACAAAAATAAACAAAACAAAAACCTACCCAGCAGTTTGTTTATTTGATAGGTGTAGTTGGTGTCCTTAACGTTTAATGACTTTTCTTAAAATTGGGGATTTCTATTATCAAAAAAGCATCTGCAACAGGCGGGTACAGCGCTCCCGACACTTTTAGGCCATATCATCAGAGAGATTGATTTCCAACAAAAAGTAATACGAATGGAGACATAGAATTTGTCCAAGCTTAAAGACACCCAGGATAAATAAATGTAAAGGGTATTACTAGTTTTAAAAAATGAATTTTAAAAAACCCAAAAGAACCCCCATCCGAAAAAAAACACCCCCCCCCCCAAAAAAAAAAACCCAAAAAAAACAAACCAAAAAGCAAATCAAGAGTAGAAGTAGATTGCAATGCAAGAGCACTCTGATAGAAGGAACGAAAGTGACGTCAACCAGTTCTTTGTAATAATTTTTAGCCAGCCATTTTTTATGATTAGTTCTCACTAAATTCTATCGCTAAGTTAATAGTCTTAGGCTACATAGTTTTGTGTTGGTACGTTAAATCCAGCTGGCGGGTGTTGTGATGTCTTTTTTAAGCTAAATTCATAACATCAACAGTGTATAATTTAAAAGTACTTACATGTTTCGCAATCAAAAGCCTTTTTTTATATCCGGCTTTATGGTCACAATGTATTACATTGACATCCACATTGTGACCCGTGAGTCCCTGATTCAAGTCATGCTTTAGACGGTTCAAATTTAAGTCCTTGAAAAATGCTCTTTACTCATAACTTTTCAAGATACTCAGGGGTAAAATAAGTACCTGGCAGGTAACAATGTTATCTCTGCACAAGGACAAAATTATTATAGTGTCTCACATGTTTCATTCTCCATGTTAGATCTTTCTGATTGGCTTGGAACTCCTGTAAAGCACTTCCAAGACAACCAGAGGACTCTGTACAAAAAAATGTTATAGTGTCTCACATGCCTTATCCTTAATGTTGCTGTTGGGTTGAAACTCATATAAAGCACTTCAAAGTACAAAGTTGGTGATAGAGGATCAGAAGTAAAAAGCACCAAAAGAAAACGCTAGACAAAGGGGACTGGTCCAAACAGGAAACAGAAGATTTCTGGAGCAATCCACCGATGTGCGTATATGGACATTACCTAAAGTCCCATCCAGGCACAAGCCAATGATCTTGCTAGGAAGGATGTAATAACTAATAGTTGTATAATTACATAAAAGAGAGATGATTGATAGTAATTGTTTTGTTTGTTTTTAAGGGTTTTACGGCGCTTGCAACACATTTAGGTCATATAAGCGCCAGTAAAAAGGAAGAAAATGGGATAGTAAAAAGTTCTAGAATTACAATTAAAGCACAAAAGAAAAGGTGAGACAAAGGGGAATTGGTTCAAACAGGGAACAGATGTAGATTCCAAGAGCACATCGTCAAAGTACTTAGTTTGAGATCATCTAAAAGTCTCATCCAGACACAAGCACAGGTCCGAACAAAGAGGAAAACACTCAAATGTTTACAAATCATATAATATAATATGTAAACTAAACATAATACAATGCATAACAGAGAGATGATTTACAATGAAAAAAATATCATCTCCCAAAACTATAACTCTACATTCGACTGTTTCCCTCCCAGCCAAGGAACTCCGGCCAGGGTCAGGACAAAACTAAGTAATTTCATTCCAAGACAATGACAGGAAACAATTGGAAAACGGGAATGGGGGGATAGAAGACACAGCATGTACATCCCTGCCCACTATGGGAGGTCAGGATCCCCACCCAGAATTGACAGTAAAAACATCTCTCTAAAAAGAGTACATTATACATTTTACTGTCTAACTCACATTGAAGGATCATTGCCAGAACTAGGAAAAACCCGAGCGATCTCAAAACAGAACAAAAACAGAGAGCAACATGGAACGGTAAAACAAATATTGAGGTATAGAAGGCACAGCAAGTGACCTCACTGAGAGCATGAGAGGTCTAATTGACCGTCCTGTCTATTGAGAAAGGGAAAACTCGAAATGTTCGCATGGTTGATACTATTCATAAACTGGAGTAAAACTATAAACTAATCATTGTTTTTACTTTTTAAATCTTCAAGCAGCTTTATTTCACACTTTACCTAGTCTGTACTGAGAAATTCTGATAAGTTTTAGTAAAATCAACAAGACAGTTTCAGAAACACAGTCAATTTGTGTGTACATGTATTTAGAATGTCTGTTTTTTTAGGGGGTTTGAGGCGCTTGCGACGTTATTACGTCCTTGAAGTGCCAGTAAGAGGGAAGACTATAGAGGAAAAAGTTGTAGATCTGAAGGTAAAAGCGCCAAAGACAAAGCAAGACAAAGGGGACTGGTAAAATAGTGTACAGAAGATTCCACGAGCAATCCACCACTGTGCATATTTTGACATTATCTAAAGTCCCACCCAGGCACAAGCAAATAATCCTGCAATGAATGATACATTCATATTGCTTATCATATAAAGTACACTATATTTAAACCTAAATCTATAACAGTTCTTAACAGAGAGATGATGAACAATGACAAAAAAAAACTACCATCTCTTAAAAAAGGTACCATATATTTGACTGTCTCCCTCCAAGCTAAGAATACCCGTCTGGACTAGGAAAAAAAGCTGAGCAATCTCAATCCAGAACAAAGACAGTGAGTAACATGGAAAAGGAAAACATATGGGAGATAGAGGATACAGCAAGTGGCCTCTCTGCCCAAAATGAGAGGTCAGAAGAACTCATAGAGCAAGTATTTTGGAACCTGATTACAATAAACACAACTGTCTTGAACAAAACAGAATAAAGGATTTGATACTTTAAAAATTATTCTCATAAAGAATGAGTTTTAATCCAAATTCATTTTCATATACAAAAGCATTTTGTAAATCAATATAAAAGCATATAAACAATTTTAGTTCATATCACATTTTCTTTACAATACCGCAATTTCTCATCTAAAAAGGATATCTTTGAAATAGCAACAAGTACTCTAAGGAATGTATTCCTTATTATAAGAAATAAATTTGAATTTAAAAAATAAATTGCTTTGTATGTACTTTACTTTATTGTGGAAAATACTGAGAGATGTAAACTTTTCTCACACACATTCGGACACTCTTGCACACAATAGCTTCTTATTTTACATAAATAATACAAATGGGTTTGCATTAAGTCAAGCCTCCTGTTCAAATTAGTCAACAAAGTTCCATGCTCATGGATTCCATATCATAATATAAACTCATCAAAATACTTTATGATAGTTCTTGTAATGGGTAAATCATATTGCATTACTTAGTTATAAAAGTGGCTCTCCTTTATACGACTCGTTTTCATGCCGTTGGTTGAACTGTGAAAATATGAAAGTGAAAATTAAAAAAAAAAAACTACACATCCCTCATAACTTTAAATTTCAAGGCATGTTGAATATCAATGAAACCATCGACAAATGATGAAAAATTCAATGAGGGTTAGAAAAAGAAAAGGATCAAATTTTTCCTGAAAAAAAAACAGATGGATTTGTTTACTTCATTTAAAATAGAGGCAAGTTTAGTTGTCTCAGACCACTTAATGCTGTATCACAATTTAATCGATATAACCATATAGAATAAACAGTCGTAAAAAAATTATATAAAGCTATATAAATTGGAATTACACTGATGGATTAGTTAGCTCTTGTGGCATAATCTCTGGAAGTCTCAAAGTCTGTTTGCCTCGGAGGTGAAGGTTGTTGTTGACTTTGTTACAAGGCAGAAGGTTTGTGGATAGGTGTTTGGGGGTTGCATAGCGAGAAAACTTCATGGCATCTGCTGGATTCTCGATGTAAGAAGTCTGATACGTCGATGCCAATTCGGGATAGTAAAGATCTTTAAACCGCTCTGCTCTTTCAGATTCTTTCGTTTCCTTGAGACCAAAGTTTGTTGGGGTACCTGTCGAGGATACAATTGATTCATTATTTGCATGATTGATAAAAATGAAACAATTACACTTGGAATCATCCTCAAGTAAAGTCAGATTTAAGTAGAAAATCAAAAGAAAAGTAGAAAAACTTTATTTTCAAAAAATTAAACAGAATACAAATAATTGAATAATAATAATATAATAATAATAATAATAATAATAATAATAATAATAATAATAATAATAATGATAATAATAATAATTAATAATAATAATTAAAAAAAAAAATAATAATAAATAGTAATAATAATAATAATAATAATAATAATAATAATAATAAATAATAATAATAATAATAATAATAATAATAATAATAATAATAATATAATAATAATAATAATAATAATAATAATAATAATAATAATAATAATAATAATAATAATAATAATAGATCTTTATTGTCCACAAATATGGCAATTTGTCATTTAGTTACACTTGTCATAACGTTATATGATAACTATAACATTGAACAGACACCTCACTCCTACCCATTCTCTCTCTCTCTCTCTCTCTCTCTCTCTCTCGCTCTCTCTCTCTCTCTCTCTCTCTCTCTCTCTCTCTCTCTCTCTCTCTTTCTCTCTCTTCCTCTCTTTCTTTCACGCATGCGACATACACAACATTAACATTTTCATTTCATTTTCAATTCGTTACATTCTTGGCAATTCAACACCAAATATTATCATCATTATCAATTGGTCACTTCATCTAGCCTAACATTAAACAAATTAATCAGTCAATCAGTCAACGCATCAATCCTTGGTTTTGCTGTACCATATGAAATATTCAACATTTTTATTGCTGATGGAACGAACGTTGATTTATACTTGTTATAATAATAATAATAATAATAATAATAATAATAATAATAAAATACATGTGGTTCAAGCTACAATCTATATAGCCTTTCTGTACTAGTGCCTGGAAAACTAGTGGCAGCAACATTGAAACTGAAACCAATCGACTATATGGTCTTGTGGTATGAGGCTTGCTTTCGGATCAGATGGTGTTGGGTTCAAGTCTAGCTCGGTGCATAGCTGAATCCTTGGAAAAGGCTCTTTACTCACATTCTCATACCATACTCGGGTGTAAAATGAGTATCTGACAGTTAACAGCGCTGTCTTTGTAGGAAAAAAAATTGTAGTATTGCCTAATATGTTTCATTTTGCATGTTACGTGTTGCTGTTGGTCAGGGACCCTTTGCAAGGTGCATTGAGCACGTTTAGTGGATATTGCGTTATATAAAAGCTCTGATTTTCTGTGTTTCGATGACGTATGTAGGCACGTGTTGCTGTTGATCAGGGAACCTTTGTAAAGTGCTTTGAGCATGTTTAGTGAATACTGCATTATATAAAAGCTCAATAAAATTAAGTTTTTATAAAGATGCCGAGGTGTCAAATTTCATAAATAAATAAAGTACATGTATTGCATTATTGTGTCGTTCAATGACAAAGATGGGGGAAAATTACCAGACTACAGACATTTCTCTGCATAGCACATGATGCCCAGGAAAAGCCACTATCCAATCGCTTTCTAGAAAATCAGTAGCACCTTTTCCTACACATTTTGAGAAGAAACAGAATTCTCAGTAAGTAAAGCTGTGCCTACATATGTCATCGAAGCACGGAAAGCTATTCAGAGGAAGACCACTGACCACTGTAATTCTAAACAAAGACTCACTTAGAGTGAAAATGAACTTTAAAAAACCTCAGATGACCTTCAAAAATTACAAAACACTGCCAAGATATAATACTAGATCTACGATCTAACTAAACACACACAAAAAAATTAGTTTTTTAGAGCCAAAAGGCTCATGGAGCCCGAGTTTATCTTGGTTTCTATAGCCTGAAACAGACAATAGTAACTGCTTGATACCCTTTTGATAGGATGTTAGTATATCGCAAAGAACTTTCCACCAGATCAACAGACTAACTACCCACTCATTGCTTGGTGGACAGCGAGGTCGGAAAAAATCTCAACTTCACCCGGGATCGATCTCGATCCATTTGGGTGTAAAGAGAGTGCTCCACCCACTTAGCTTTTGGGACCCCCTAAAAAAACAACAATGAAGTCAGTTAGACTGTTCATCATTTCTATTGTCTATCTTCAACGTACATTACTGTGATCTGTATACTTTGACTTGATTACATATAAGTACATTGAAAACTAGACAAGTTCATTCTGCATTGGTTTTGCAGTTTCCTCAAACAACTAACTCGGTGGAGGGGGCAGTGTGGCTCAGCGGTATGGTCTTTGCTTCGTACCCGAAAGGTACTGATCAACTGCCGCTGCACTGTGCGGCCTTCAGCAAGTCACCTTGCCCTAACTCAATTTGCTGAGCTGCACTGCGGCTGATGCCTGTGTTATTCCACTCTTCCCTTGGAATAGACCCTAGAGACAAATTTCCCCTATGGGATGAGTAAAGGGAATTTTATTTTTTATTCATTTATGAAGCAGCGAAAAAAGCTTTTTTTTTCAATGCTTTATTATTTATCAGTGGTAAAATTAATCCTGGCTTTTATTATAAATTTGGCCTCTCCCACCTAATCAAGTCTAGCAAACCTGTCATATATGCATAGATAAGTCCATACATAAAATCTAAAATTATGCTTCAAGTATCACTACCTTTCAGTGGATGATCTGTTCTTTCAGGCAGCCATCGAAGGCTTTGACTGTCCCAGTCCCTCAGTGGAGGCATGTTCTTCTCCCTCCAACGACCGTTGTAGTTCTCATCGTATAGAGAAATACACATGTTATCGTAGTGCTCTCCATGGTGACGGAAAAGCATTTCTGCAGGAATACCCTCACTGCCTAACTTGGCCTTCCGTCTGATATTCACATCTGGATGAGCTCCTTTGAAGTGTCTAAAGTCCAGTCGGTTGGTTGTGTTATGTTTGTACTTGTCTTGAGGGAACTGAAAATGAAATTTTTACAACAGAATAATTTTTAAATAAAATATATTTCTATTCCAATCAAATAATTTACTACATTCACATTGAAAATCTACATAAAAATCAGCTAACCTAAGTTAACCATTGTCAATTTGGTATCATGTCAGTAATGAATCTAATGAAGGCAACTCCGTTTTAAGGTAACTTTATAAGAATTAATACATTCACATGTTTGTAAACTTCATTTCATTTACTATTTAAAATGAAATCATTTATAGTTTTATAATTGGATCTTTAGATTCAAAGTTCAGTGTCACCTCCATGATATCCTAGACTGAGTGTAAGTTGGTCACACCAAATCATTCCAATAACAGATTATGATTACTACTTATAAACTGAATGTTACCACTATTTGCCTGCCAGTCACAATAGCTATCAGGATTATACGATTTTTGGTTATCTATAAGTGAAACAATTCACTGTTGTTTGGAATTCCATGCAGGTCTTTTCATTATCTGTGTTTATTTAATCTTTTATATTGGATTACTGTTTGTTTACATAATGTTGAAAAACACAGAAAATAGTGTTGACTGTGAACATGCAATAATACCATTACTGTTATTTTGATTAAACTTATAAAGAGCAAAAACATCTTTTAATGAAACTTCAAGAATCATTCCTATTAATAGGCCTGCATTCTGATTGACCCGTATAAATTATACAGAAAATTTCTGTCACAGATAAATTGCTCTGATTAAGTGGTTGTTCTGATTTATCAGCATTCCATGTATCGGCTCTAACTGTACAACTGTACTTTGTTATTTTCCTTTCTATTTTTTACTTATAAACTTTTTCAGCATACGTATGGGTCTCGATGATAACATAACAGGTCAAATGCAAATGCTGCTGCCTGAAATTTGATTTGAAAAATAAAAATCAGCAGTGATAAAAGTAATATTGCTGATAAAGATGATGATAATAAATATTTATAAAAGTGCCAAATATTAATGGTCCATGCTAAATTGCTGTCTTACAATTTGCTAGTCCTTTTTAACTACATTCACTGTAGATCCACAATAATGACAGATTAATTAAAATTGGAACCTCAGGAATCCAGTAAGTTTTTTTCTTTTCTTTTTTTTTATCTTTTCTTCTTTGTGGTTTTTGTAGTAGCCTTTTAAATAGAGGATCCAGACTACAGTTCACAATTATGAATTTCAAGACGCATGCACAAGACATATTTCAAATACAGAATAATCATTTCATTATTTTGTATTTTTGACCACATTTCTAAGATTTCTGTAAATATGTATTAAGTTTCTATCAATCCTTGGGTAAAGGAAGGGTGTAGGCAAGCGTCTGTTATTGATGTTTGAATTGACAATTTGTTGTCGTGTCCTCTTGTTGGTCTGTTTTTCAGTTTTATTTAACTTGGAAGTTTAATCTGTTGTTGCCTGTATTAATTTTATGGAAAGGGCATATCTTGTTTCTTTCATGATAATGTTACATTTTTTTTCAGTCTAAGCTTTCTGTGAATTTTGTTTCACATTTGTAAAGAGAGTATTTCTTAGTCACTCTCCTTGCAGATCTATTTTGTATCATTTTGATCCTGTTGACATCCGTTTTGTTGCACATTTGAGGATGATCCTAACTAGTTTTGTAAGTAAGTTGTTGAGTTTTGACAGGGACGCCATACAGGTTTCATATTAAAAAAAACTCTTGTTTTGTTTGTCTTTGATGTCATTTTTAAGATATCTGATTTCCATTTAAGGTTATGGGTAACAATAGTATAAATTATCTAGAAGATTTGACTTCATCCAATTTTTGTTCAAGAAGGCAGTCCTCGAAGTCTATTTTTTTCAAAGGCTATTGCTATTTTTCATGATTTTGTTTTTGATACGTTGATTCTATCAATTGCGAGTAAATTTAATATAATTTTGAAATCTCAAGATGACACTGCTTATATAAAGACAGATTACAATGCCTTCATCAGTAGAATGGAAAAATTGGTCATAAATTCGAGACTCTATGTGCCTTAGAAAAATGCAGTTAAAGCCTCATTTCAACGTGAAAGAGGAATGGATGTCGATGTGGAACCAAAACAGCCCCAGGGGAGGCGACATCATAACTGACCCAACAGAAAGTACACCTGGCTTTCTCTGCAATAGCCGAAAATGCTGGGTCACCTCCAACCGCATTTTGACAGGACATGGCTGAACCGCAGCTAACATGCATAGATGGAATCTGAGAGAATCAGATGCATGCCGTCATTGCCAAGGAGGCCCTGAGAAATGGACCACATCGTCATCCACTGCCCAATGACAAGCCTATTAGGAGGCTACGAGACAGCCTATAAGGCAGGAAAAGAATTTGAAGAATGGATTGAAAGATTCAAAATAGAGGTGTAGCCATTCGATACTACTAGTTAAAGCCTTTGTATCATGAATTGCTTTAAAGCTTTTTAAAAAAATTTGATCCTGGAGGTTACCTAATTGTTATTTAGAGTGCTATAAGCTCAGTATTTAGCATAATTTTAACATAGATGGCAAGATTTTAAAAACTTTGCTTGAGATTTGCATGCACACAATGTTATAGGCTATTGATTTACTTCAATAACTCATTGTTCCTTACTCATTCATGTGTCATGGAAGAAAAATACCTCTAGAACTTGTATGAATCATTATTTTTGGCATATCGTCACAGAACTTGAACGATGGCATGGAAATTAAAGATCTAACACCCCTCAATAATGTGACATGGGGCTATATTTCGGGCACTCGCAAAATGAATGATGTTCCATTATATAAGAATGGGATACACACTAAGGTCCTGTTAGCAGAAATTACATTGCTCAAGTCAGATTCTAGGAGGCTCATAGACCACTTAAAATGTACCTTTGTTCTTTTACAGATCGTCGACTCAGGTTTGAGAACTGTTCAATTGTTTTTCTTATAACAGGCCCATAACTAAAAAAATTGCTCGTGAACACACTTCAATACTTCCCCTTTAAAATGGTATAACTAGTTTTTATTGAAAAACATTAGGTTTTGGTTGGCAAGAGAATCAAACCGCATACAATCAGTCGCTATCAATTTTTTCCCCACTCCACTTTCATTAGTTGAATTCCCTCAACAATACCTTTTATAGCCCTACATGCAGATGAATGGGAATATTTTAAAAATGCATTGGATTTTACAATTCCATCATTGTAGAAAGGCTGTATAACAAATATATATTTCCAATCGTTTCATATAGATATCAATCAACATTATTATTATTATTATTATTATTATTATTATTATTATTATTATCATTATTCATTGTCGTTAGTCACTCACTTCCAAGTTTGTTTTAGCATATTTTCTCACTACCATGCCAAATCGTTTTGAAATAGGCGGGTCAAACAGTCCAGACGCTGCTGGCCTTTAAATTAAAGGAACATAATTATCTTTTTTATTGTGAACTAAATTATTCAATTTTCCTTTTAAAAGTAACGCTTTCCTATCCTGAACACAATGGCCATAATGATGGGTCCAGACCAGGTCAATCAGTATTTTCCAGCACAACGATTCACGTCAGTGTCAGATTCATATTTTTGGACTGCTTTTCCACAAGTTCCTGACACTGGCTTCATTTTGTTTATTATTATATTATTATTTATCATTATTATCTTATTTATATCAACGAAAGGGCAATTCGGACTCGAGTCTGAATAGTCTCCCGTGGTTATTCGGACTCAAACTCTAATGTTCTTGCGCATACAGAGGGGAGGATGACACAATGTGGGCAGTAGACAGAGGGTGGGAATGATAAAGAACTAGAAAAAGAGCTCACCCATATCACACTGTCTCAGCTTATACCCCTTCTTTGGACTGCTGAGGGATTGTTGCCTGTCTCACACTATCAAAATATGTAATTGTATAATTATTTATTTTTGTCCTGATTTTATTCGGACATCGTGTTATGTTGTTAGAAAAGCTTTTCAATTATACCACTGTTAATTGGACTGGCTCTTTTCTTTTTAAATTCTCTATCTGGACTTCCAAATGATCCATGATTTTGTCTTTCTCGTCAAATAAAGCGGGTTTAGAATACCTGTTGATAGTTACTAAAATCGTAATTTTGATTTACATTAATTTTATGCAATTATCAATAAATAAAATATTTAAAAAAAAACAAAAAAAAAACAACAAAAAACAAAAAAACAAAAACAAAAACAAAACAACAACAAATAAACAAGCAAAAACTGTACTGCCATGGAAAACTACTCAGACTAAGTCCGAATAATCGGTTGATTGCACATGTGCATTGGAATTTGAGTCCGAATAGCCACGGGAGACTATTCACAGTCGAGTCCGAATATAGCTGCAGCCTTATATCAATATAAAGGATGGGGGATCTTTTTTTTTTTGTATTTTTTTCTTATGGGACATTTACCCTTCACTGTCAGAAACTGGAAGGCCTCCCTTCAATTTGTCTTACATTGAAATTTATATGAATGGAGCTGACCTCAGCCTCAGGGTTAAGTTAAACGAAGTGGCAATTCGGACCCGAGTCTGAATTGCTTCCCGTGGCAATTCGGACTCCTGACACAATGCGCCTGCGCAATCATAGGAAGTGTCGGAAGTGGAATCTGGCTCGAAAGTGAAGCGTGGTAAGGTGAGGGGAAGCTGCTCGTTCTCAGTTGTCAGTCGGTAGGAGGGCGAGTGAGCGAGCAAGTCACGTTTTAGAACTCCCCGAAGATGGCTATACCTTCAAAAGCGGTGATCTATTATTCCCCTTTGTCTTACCTTTTCTTGGGAACTTTTTAATTAGAAAACGGTAAGGGCTGCCTGTACTTTTTAATTGTAATTCTAGAACTTTTTGCTATCCAATTTCTCCATTTTTCCTGGCGCTGATATGACCTAAATGTGTTGCAAGCGCCTTAAAAAACAAAACATAGATCTATATATTCGTGGTCTTTGGGAGATTACAATTGTAGTCGCTATTATTAACGTTAACAATCAATTTGCCCTCGCATAGATAAAAAAAGAGTGTCTTTGTGTAAAGATGGGAAGATTTATTTGATTTGCCATGAGCGTGTTGCAAAAGATACATGCAGGACATATCTCTACATTATATATTTTGCTATTTGCGGCCGCGAAAAGTGCAGAGAAAGGAGAATAATATGACTTTGGGCATTGAGCGTTTTATTTAAAAGGCGGTATAGGTCGGGCTTTGACAAAAGACAGTATCTTAATTCTTTTTTAATTAAAAAAATTTATGCTGTTTTATTTCTAAATATAGAAATAGAGGCGATTCTTGGCAGCAAGCCATGCAATAGAGTCCCGCCACTGGGGTAGGTGCAGAGTACTGTCTAATACTAATATTATTAGATAATACTGGACTAGGTGCCATAAAATAAGCACTGATTGAATACGGAGAGAAAATGATCAGAGAAAAAGCCGCTGGCTCTTGGGTTGTTGAAATGGTTGTTGGGGGGGGGGTGTGTAGTGTGTGTGTGTGTGTGTGATTATTCTGTTTTTAATGAATTAGAGATACTCATGAGTGTGTGTGTGTGTTTAGGAAGACCAATACGGTTTCTATAGCTGCAAACGGAATAGTAACTGAGAGTTTCACTAATGATACTATTGATAAGTTCATCATTCGGGCGCATTGCATTGCAGTATTCCGAATCGAAGAGCCATGGAGTTATTCAGACTCGACCCTGGTTAGCCACGGAGTTCTATTTAGTTTAGACCATGGCCGACTAGTGCTATAGTTACGTCATGGTTTAGGCTCGAGTCCGAATTGCCACGGGAAGCAATTCAGACTCGGGTCCGAATAGCCTTTTCCTAAGTTAAAGCCCCCTCCACTTCTCTACTCTACTACTTTCAACTAAAAGTAATGGCATGCGATTTTTTTTAAAAATGATTTTTACATTCTATTGTTATATTATTCGCATATTTAAACACGAGTTCTGTTGCCCGACTGCCAAGAGAAAATGCTTTTGAAAACATAAAATTAAAGGAACAAACTAGACTTCGACTGGTCACTCTTCGACTCTGTCACACTTACTTTCTGTCTTTCTTCTGCCCAGTTGCCAATCAAAACTCCAGTGTTATAGCGCTGTTCAATTCTCCAGCTTGGGACACCAAAGTTGGAAAAATCTACTCGATCTGTAATATGTCTTTCCATGATTGATCAAAGCGAGTAGAGACCCTCTGCATTGAAATATTCAATAAATTTATCAACAACCGTTTCTGGATCCAAACACGGTGCTCTCTGATTGGCGTAAGAATATTTGTTATTCGTCAACACCGCTAGGAAATTAATATATCTACTTCAAATAAGCCACTTCTTACTTAATAACGAAGACGAACTTTTAAAATAACAAAATATAGCCACTTTATTGGTTTATGACAACTGAGCAACTCGGAATTTATTAGGAAAATTTCGAAACTCTGCGGAATATTTGTTTTAAAACACTAATAGGTGATTAGTCCGTTGCTATAAACGTTGCTGTGTTGCAAGAGTTATCGTTTCTTGCTTTTCACAGTCTTTAATGTTTGAAGTTAGTTTTGGCTGATTTATGATTGAGATTGCCAATTTAAGTTTAATCCCCAATAACTTGGCAATTACAGAATTACAGAAGACATAGCAGGGATGCGGTTTCTTAGAAGGATTTAAGAATCTCATATACAGAGAAGAAAACTAATGAAGAAGTATTAGAGCAAGCTGAAACTAAAAGGTTACTAATTTGTACAATAAGAAAAAGACAAATGCAATTTTTAGTTCACCTAAATCGACATTATAAATGTATTGAACATCTTGCTCTCATAGGAAAGATAGAAGGTAAAAAGATTAAAAGGTAGACCAAGAAAGAGTAATATTTGTTTGAGGTTATCTGATGAGAGAGATAAATGACGTACAATGATCACCGATGTCTGGACAGACTTGGTACTTGAAGAAGAAGAACTTGGCAATGTTAAATTGTGCTTGGTCTTTCAGCATTCCTTTTGCAAACCACTTAATTTCATAAACAAATTAACAAAAGTTCACAAATGTTTATCCTTGCACTGACAAGAAGAGATGACATTTTATAAAATTAAATCAAGACGCTACTCATGGGAGTGGGATAATAAAATTAAAAATTCATTTTCAATGTTATGCGCATTTGGGCCATAAAGTGATGCTGGAAAAGCATTAATTATATTTTTAAAGACCCCGTTGCATTTTTCAACAAGTTTGGCATTTTTGGAAAAATCAATCTGGCATTCAAGCTCTTCATCAAAATTCTATTTTATTAAGAATATTTAAATCTACTACAAAGACACAAATCATGTTAAAGGATGTGATTAAGGTTACATTAAATTCCTGATAGGGTAGAAATATCTTTCAGAGATTGATCTAATCCACATCTTCAAAACTCTCTGTGTAACTAATCAATGTAAGGTCTTAAATGGAATCAAGGTGTTTCGTCCCCCATACAAATCTATTGTTTGATAAATTATAATGGACCTCAATCCGGGATAACCAATAGGGTTGAGCAGCTGAGGCGACGTGTATTAATTTGCAGGTCCGATAAAACAAATGAGTATAGACTTATTGTTGGAATGGAAATGCTCTCAAACTCTGTAAGTGGTGGTGGTTGTGGTGTAGTGGTGTGTGAAATTAAAGAAAAATAAAAAAAAAAAAAAAATAAGGGGGGGGGGGGGGTACAATTTTACACGGCAAACAAACATTTCGTTCTTCATATTATTGTGTGGTCTAGAGGCATGGTACTCGTCTTCGAGAGTGGTGCACAGTTCGGTCCTTGGAAAAGGCTCTTTACCCTCATCCTCTCATCGCACTCTGAGTTCCTGGCCGTCATATAACAGCGCTGTCACTGTTGAAATTAAAATATAATATGGCCTAACAGGCGTCATGTCTCGTCATACATGTTAAGTCTTGCTGTTGGATTGGGACCCCTTGTAAAGCGCATTTAGCACGTTTAATGGAAATTGTGCGATATGGATATTTCAGGTTTTTTAAATATAATCGTAGGCTGAGTTTTTGTATCATTATTTCTTTTAAAAATACTGTAATTTATGGCCCATCAAGAGACAGAAAACCTTTCCATGGCTGGAGGCCTTTTTGTAGTCATGATAACCGAGAGCGACTATAGATGGTATGCGCTTGGCTAAGAAGCTCACAACATTGCCACCCGGAAATATAACGGGCCAACACACAAAACTATTTGTAACCTTGGTTAATACAGTTTAGTGAGAATTACTTATAAAGGTGGATAGCAAAAAAAAAAAAAACAATAACAAAGACCTGAGTGACGTCAACTTCGTTCTATTTATAGGCCTATTTATCCTTGTTGTGAATGAGTATATATACATTGGCTTGAGAGTATTGAGTATTTCCATCATTTACGCAACAAGACTAGAACAAATTTGTATTGGGTTAGGCTGTAAATGTGTGCATTCATTTTCGTCTTCTGTTTGTGAATAACCAGTGTGTCTTTGACGCTATGCATTTCTGTGATTTATTCACAACGACCACATGAAACAAACCAGCAAACAAAACTACGTGTAACCTAAAACTTTCATATTGCTATTCAAACATTAATTGTTTTAGTGAGAACTGATCGTCCAAAAGTGTTCTAAAAACAATAACAAAGAAACTCCGTGTGTTGATTCACTTTGTTGGTAGGAACCTGAAAGAAGTTTAATTCCGAGATAAAACGTTTGCGTTCTGTTCCTGTTCTGTTCAGCAACTAAAAACGAGCGAATTGAACTCACTTTGCTTTGATAAAACAAGAGACCAATTGAGAGGAAAGACCAAATGGAGGACAATTTTAACAACTTTAGTCCCAGGTTTGAGAGCTTTTTTGCCAACATGAGGGTCATTTAAATCGATCGATATTTAAAGGACGAGTTTTCAGGCCAAAATTTAAAATATTGGGTTCTTCCAGAGTACGGCAGAATTAGTGGTAAGCTCATGAAAAAGAAGCGAATGACGAAGATTGTTTGTTTGTTTGCTTTCAAGGGTTTTACGGCGCTTGCAACATATTTAGGTTATATCAGCGCCAGTAGAAAAGGAAGAAAATGGGATAGTAAAAAAGTTCTAGAATTACAATTAAAGCACCCAAGAAAAAGTAAGACGTAGTGGAACTGGGAACAAATAGGGATCTGATGTAGATTCCAAGAGCAAACCATCAATGTACTTAGTTTGAGATCACCTATAATTCTCATCCGGACACAAGCACAAAATCCAACAAAGAGGAATACACTCAAATGCTTACATTATACATTCAAAATAACAAATATAATAATACATAACAGAGAGCTGATTTACAAGGATAAAAATATCATCTCCCAAAACAATAAATATGCATTTGACTGTTTCCCTCCCAGCTAGGACTCCGACCAGGGCCAGGACAAAACCAAGTAATCTCATTCTAAGATAAAGACAGAAAGAATGTTGGAAAACAGATATAAGAGGATAGAAGACACAGTGTGTACCTTCCTGCCTACTATGGGAGGTCAGGAACCCCACCCAGCAACAAGTACCTCAATGACGAAGATGGTGGAGGTTTTTGTGGTGATGATGATGATCATCATGATGATGATGATCATGATGATGGTGGTGGTGGTGATAAAAGAAGGATTATACTCCAACGATCAACACCATTGCGTCTTCATTGGCATCTGAAACCGAGTACAACTAAATTAATGACACAAAAATACAACTGCAGAGGTAGTCAGGTTAAAAGTGGACGAGTTATAAAGTAATTGAGAACAAAGACTTGATAGGCATAATCTTATGATAATTTAATGAAACATGATTGTCGTTTTGATATTATACATATACAATTAGGTACACTATTTACAGTATGTACAACAAAGAAAGACTTTTATACCCAAGGTTTTTCTTTTTTTAATTTTTTTTTCAGGCAAAGATGGTTTCTTGCTGTTCATATAAATAGGTAAGTAAGTAAGTAAGTAAGTAAGTAAGTAAGTAAGTAAGTAAGTAAGTAAGTAAGCAAGCAAGGTAGTAAGTGAATAAATAAAATTAAGCTTCTGAGTATTTCATATCTTTCTGTCCATTTCTGTTTAAGTCCGTAAGAATGTAAACCTCCAGTAAGTTGTTTCCCGCACATAGAATAATTTACACATTCAAGTTCTTCACATTCAGTTTGTGTATTACGAGTCTGTTGTAAAAACAGGATTATCAGGATCATCTGAAAAAAAAACCCAAAAAAATCCCCCAAAAAAACAAACAAACCAGAACCCCCCCCCCCCCACCAAAAAAAAAAAAAAAAAGAAAGAAGAAAAAAACTGTTTAGATAATTGACAAAAAGAAAAAAAAATCCATTTTGAGATCACTACGAAGTGAACTTGTTTGCAGATCTGATAATCCGACGTAATTATGGGCTTGTTTTAACATTGTTGTAACGGAGAATAGTTTGGTTTGGTTTGATATTATTTTCCATTGCAACAATGAGACCATAACAATTTGGGTTATCAGACCTGCAAATAGGTACACGTCGGTTCAATAGGCAGGATGCGGGTTAAATAAGGTTACTTTGGCATGGCCAGATTTGTTTGTTTTGAAATACCATCTTTTACCCAAGGTAATTCCTTTTCACTGTTTTAATTAAAACGAAGGATGTCAAGCAGGGCCAAGGCAAAACTTTATAGCCTCAATCCATAACGCATCCAGGACCAAGGAAGGACACATTAAGGATATAGAGGAATAAAGATAGAATCGTCAGTAATGGGCACCTGGAGCGATTTAGTATCTGGGATAATTAAATTTAGGACATTTTACTCCACTTTGAGGTGATCTCCATCTGTCATGAGTGAGTGGTGTACTGAGTCGTGTGTGTTGAATCTGTATTGCGAATGTCTCAGAAAAGGGTGTGTAGTTCTTGGCCATGAATATCGATTTATATTGCATGGAAAAGAACGATATTTTGCATGCATAAATGAAAACAAAATCAACAGTCCAATATTTGCAGTGCAAGGCTGTGACTATGGGAAAAGAAACCTCCTCTCTCGTGACTCATAAAACAATGTACAATGTTTTATCGATTTTGTCTTTCTTTTCTTTTCTGGTTCATGTCAAATTCCGTAGTTTTTATTTTTTAAATCCATGCTACTCTATTACTTTGGCAAGTCGCAAATTAATTTGTCAACTGAATCTCTTAATCCTTTAAAATTAACGCTTTCATCAATTCAAAATATCTGCATCCATTTTTGTTCCATTTTCCGGTCGATTTAATGAAATCGTATTTATTCTTGGAATATCATTAATTGGCTGCGTTGCGTAGTCTTTCTTAGTTTTGCTAGCTCTGCACGACTTTCGTCTTGACCACGCAGACGACATTTCTTTCTGAGTCTTCAATAATATCCCTTTCTGGTTGACTAAATCATCTTGTTTATATCCGTTGAAATTTCCACACAACCCGCAAAGTCTTCCAGATTTACGGAACCGTCGATCAATTTTGACTTTCAAGCTAGAGTTCATATTCCATATTACTCGAACTCCCGTCTTCCTGTCGAAAACTATGACATGTGGAAACCCAATTCGCACATAGACTGTTCCAGATTTGGAAAATCTGTTACTGGTCAGTTTGGTTCTGTTCACTCTGACTTTAAAGTTTCTGTAGAGTTTAACACGGTTTGTTCCTAGCAGGATGGACACGTAGCTGATTGAGGCTCGAGGCTCTTGTTCCTTTTGTCTATAGCGTATCTTGATGTCCACTTGGTGTTGGTAACAGTCCTTCAGCAGCGTATACTTGCAAGACCCTGGCATCTTGTATCGAAGTCCATCAAACGTTTTAAAAGTGTCAAAATCCGTGCCAGTGACACTGCATGTCTTTTCCTCTGTTACAAAAAGAAAAGAAAATATATTTTTAAAATAATGAATATTAGTTTTTGTGCAATGTTATACAAAATATAATCGATATATGATATTTTTTTTAAATTGAGCTTTTATATAGCGCAATATCTACTAACCGTGCTCAAACCGCTTTATAAACTGACCAGCTGCAACACAATAGGATGGTGAAGATGATGATAATGATGATTATGATGATGATGATGATGATGATGATGATGATGATGATGATGATGATGATGATGATGATGATGATGATGATGACAACAGTTGTATTGATTACCTTTAATGCACTTTTTGCAGCACTCTCCTGCTTTTTTTGTCATCTTATGGCCCTGCGGTGAATGATATCATGTAGGGAAAAGGGATGGAGGTGAGGTGGAGGAAGTTGGGGGGGGGGGGGGGGGGGGGGGGGGGGGTAGGGGTGCAGGATTAGAGGTGGGGAAAAAAGAATGAATTTTTTCAATGTACTAATGTAATAAAACAGGGTAGACAAAAAGGCCAAATAGTTTCGTGTTGTCATTGTAATTACTCCCCCTCCCCCCCCCCCCCCCCCAACACACATACTCGCACACCTCCGCCCTCACCGGCCATCTCTCTCATTCTCTATTTTTTCATCGCCTCTCTCTCTCTCTCTCTCTCTCTCTCTCTCTCTCTCTCTCTCTCTCTCTCATTCCCTTCTCGCTCGCATGCTCACGGGGGTCGCTCTATTTCCTACTTTCCCCTAATCATTTTTCTCTCCTCGCCCCTTACATAATTTCCTATCTCACAGAACTAACTCACCATCTTTTATTCAAACTATCTTTTCATCTAGCGACTCAAATGTGAAAGATATGTTGGACTAAACAGTGACAGATATCGTAATTGACTGTTAGTGTGAAAAAGGACGCTAAGCATGAAGGTTATGTTTCATTAAATGGAAATTTGGCTCACAATGGGAGTAAATTAACGATGCATTGTGAAGTGCATGCTGAATGGTGTATTCGTGAAAAAATAATGTATATATTTTATATGGTTATATTATTATTATTGTCATCATTCCTGTGTTATATTGTATTTATTCTCAATATACGAAAGCAATTAATATCAGTGATTCCTTACCAGAGGACACGTCTCAATCTTATGACATCTTACAGGCTGGCACCATTTCTTTCCATTGTCACACAAACAATCGACACAATGGTGACCTGTCCATCTCTTGCCATGCTGAAAAAGATCACGGGAAAGAAGAGGAAGGGGGGAGGGGTGGGCAATATTATTGACGGTCAAATTTTATCATTGAAAAGCTTTACTGTAATTATAAGCATATATATAAAATATATATATAATATATATAATATATATATATATATATATATATATATATATATATAATATATAACAGTGTGACATATCATCGAAAGCAGAGCTGCTTTCTTACAAAATTGGATATTTATTGTTTTCAACACAATATAAAAATGTTTTCTAAAGATAACAAACAAAAAGAGAAATAAAAGGAAAAGAAGGAAGAAATAAACAAACCACAAAATAAAAATGAAAATAAAAGCAAACCTAACCCAGACCCACAAATAAAGATAAAAAATACTAAAGCTCAACAAATGAAAGGTTGAACCAAATTTATGTACTATAATTCCTTGGTTTAGACAGTTTACCAACATTAGTTTAAAGTATTAATGTCATGAAAAGAAAAATACAAGTAGTGACGGATGTCTATGAGAGCTCTGTTACACAAAATGCGCCCAGCAGGCGACTTTGTACAAAATGAAATTGATGAAAATTATTCGGTTCCATAATGACATGATATTATAATAGCAAGAAGATTAACTGTAGCAATGTAAACCGCGGGAAAAAATCAAATAGATATAGCCTAGATAATTATGAATGTCCGAAAATTGTGCATAAAAAGTCTATTATTATATGTCTTGGTGCTCAATGACGTCGTCAAAAATTTGGTGTTAATATTCTTGAGAGTTGCATGTCTTAAACATTGTTTAAATTTGAAATAAGCCCTTTTAAGTAGATTGAGAATTTGACTTCAGAAGACCATTGAGAGTTTGACATCAGAAGACCATTGAGAGTTTGACTTCAGAAGACAATTGAGAGTTTGACTTCAGAAGACCATTGAGAGTTTGACTTCAGAAGACCATTGAGAGTTTGACTTCAGAAAACCATTGAGAGTTTGACTTCAGAAGACCATTGAGAATTTGACTTCAAAAGACCATTGAGAATTTGACTTCAGAAGACCATTGAGAATTTGACTTCAGAAGACCATTGTGAGTTTGACTTCAGAAGACCATTGAGAATTTGACTTCAGAAGACCCCTTAACTGGACGTTGTGCTCACTTCTTTTTTAAAAAACAAAAACAAAAACATGTAGACACGATGTCATTTTGAAGCAGTATGTGTCTCAATTTTTAAAAAATTCCTAATTACCTGGTAAACCTTTCCATCAGAAACACATGATGGCCGCTGCTTGCATCTAGGGCAACATTCTCCTTTAGGAAATATCCTGTCTGAAGGAGGACACCTTATATCAGGGCATTGGCGTCTTTCACAGTACATCGTTCCTTGCTAGAAAAAAAAGAGGAAGAAGGTAGACAATCCAGTTATTACAAAGGAAAAATGCCTAATTTATTTTTCCTGTCTGCTCCCCCTTGTTACTTATTTCTACAAGAAAGTAAAATAATATGGCAAATAATATGGCAAACAAAAACAAGGAAAAAAAATGGAAAGGACAAAATCAAGACAAAAGTATAATAGTCAATATGGGTTATAATTTGTCATTTTCTTTTATGATCAACAAAGACCGGACTAGGACAAGCCAATTTAGATTTTTAATACTCTGGAAAAAACACATAATCAAAAATTTGGCCAGAAAACTCCGTCTAAATATCGATCGATTTAAATGACCCTCTTGTTGGCAAAAAAAAAAAAAAAAAAAAAACAACTCTCAATCCTGGGACCTTTCGAGACCTCAGGTTTGAGAATTTTTGTCGATTGAGATTTGAAGGACGAGTTTTCTGGCCAAATTTTTTAATATGTGTTTTTCCAAATTACAGAAGGTAACCGTTTAAACATGAGCAATGAACGTTGAAATGTATATAAAAAGAGAAACTTATACAGACTTAATCCTCGCTTATTGTTTTACCTTTACCCATCCCTGTTGGAAGCTATCCCTGCCTAAAGTAACAGCTGTTGTACGTACTATGCCAACATGATCAAGCTATGAA
>NC_088363.1:29383622-29403622 GCF_034508935.2 Berghia stephanieae
CACCTCCGTCATCATCATCACCATCATCATCATCATCATCATCATCATCATCATCATCATCATCATCATCATCATCATCATCATCATCATCATCATCATCATCATCATCATCACCACCATCATCATCATCATCATCATCATCATCATCATCATCATCATCAACTTCACGTCACCACCACAAAACAAAAAAACAAACAAAAAAAAACAATTCCTGTACCACTTCAATCGCCACCAGAGCATATTATCATAAACAACCAAAACCATCATCATACCTGGCACATCATGACGTCACATGGGTCTTTCACATCCCTTCGTACCTCTCCATGAGCTAGATTCGTGTCGTTTACAGAACAACCTGAAAAAAATGGATGTATTCCAAATTTAAATATTTAAGAACAGTCACAAAACTCTGCAAAATGACGATCCTCGTGATTTTTGTTTTGTTTTGTTTTGGGTTTTTTGGGGGGTTAGTTTTTTATTCTTTTTTGTCTTATTTTTTTTTCTTCCCCTCTCGCTTGATTTATTTAGGGTACGAGTAGAATAAGGGGGAGAAATACGGGGGAGAGAGTGAGAGATGGAATGGGGCATGGAAAATAATTGAGAGTGAGATAGAAAGTGAGGGAGAGAGAGAGAGAGAGAGAGAGAGAGAGAGAGAGAGAGAGAGAGAGAGAGAGAGAGAGAGAGAGAGAGAGAGAGAAATGGTGTCTTGATATTGGGAGATTCTTCAACAGCTTTTACACACACACACACACACACACACACACACACACGCACACACAGAGACATACAAAAATAAATAAATAAAACAAATAGAGAAAAGAAAACATCAAAATCATTGGTCGGAAAAGAATACAATTCGCTTTTGATTAACATTAAACTCGCGAGGTTCCTGAGAGTTTTTACCGAGACATGGGTCATTTAAATCAACACTATTTTAATCAATCGATATTTAAAAAAATAAATAAATTAGCTTTTACATAGCACAATATCCACTAAACGTGCTCAAATCGCTTTACATGGGGTCCCTGACCAACAGCAACACTTAACATGTTCTCTATTAACTTTTTTATTCTCTTTAGGAAAGCGATGGGCTGTTTTAAGATCTTGTGGTATGACATCTCTTTTTCGGATGTTTAAGCCCTTGGTTCGAGTCATTGTGAGGGTGGCGCAAAGTTGAGTCCTGGAAAAGGTTCTTTACTGACATTCTCTCATGGCACTCAGGTGTAAAAAGAGTAACTATCTGGTAACAGTACTGTCTCTTTAAAAATAAAAATAAAATGTAATATATTTTTAGAGGCGCCATGACCCGTCCTACATAATAAGTGTTTCTGTTGTCCTTTAACCCTTTGCAAAAAGCTTTGAGCATATTTAATTGGATATTGCTCTGTATGAAAAAGTTAAGTTACTATTAGGTTAGTGTAAATGGCAAATAATAATTGTTCACCACTCACCTTTACATTCATCGCAGCAAGCTCCAGGCGTCCTCATGAATAAAATTGCATGGCAACCTTTCAAAGAGGGACAGGTTGCATAATCGCACTCTACACGACCATTCTGAATGAAATAGATAAAAACAAAAACAAAATATTGATATTCTTTTTCAAAAAATCCTAGTTTCTGCCAAGGCGCCATTAACAATATTCATATTATGTGACCCATCTATGCAGCTACGTCGTCTAGTGGTATGACACTCGCTTTCGGATCGGAAGGTCCTGGGTTCGAGCCTCGCTCGGCGCATAGTGCGTCCTTGGAAAAGGCTCTTTACTTACATTCCCTCACCGTGCTCCGATGTAAAATGAGCACCTGGCCGTTAACAGCGTTGTCTATGTCTGAAAAATTGTAATATCGCTTAACAGGAGTCTTGTCTCGTTTTACATGTTACGTGTTACGAGTCAATGACCCCCTGTTAAGCGCTTTTGGGCACGTTTAGTGGATATTGCGCTATATAAAAAGCTCAAGTCAAGTCTCGAAAAGCGAACTAAGAGATTATAATGAAAATTACACGACTTCAGCCTTTTTGCAATGCAAGAAATGCTATTTATACTTCACCATAATGAAGAGAATGGGGTCCCGATAGCTCAGTTGATAGAGCACGTGCAAAGGGGCCGAGATCGATCCCGGGTGCAGTCGTTATTTTTTTTTTTTGACCGCCATGTCCACACGACAGTAATTGGGTAGCTGGGACTGTTAGATTTGGCGGAAAGTACTTTGCGTTGGACTAGCGCCCTATCAAAATGGTAGCTAGCAATTGACATTGTCTGTTTCACGCTATAGAAACCGGGATAAACTCCGGCGCCATGGGGCTTATGACTCTGAAGGATAACGAAGAGAAATGAACCCAAGGCTTGATTGGTGGGAGTTGTCCATAACGAGTCTATTAAAGTTGTGGTTCGGCGGCTCAGCGGTATGGTGTCTCGACTTGCCACAGAGGTCAAGCAACATTAAGCGTGATTAGTGGCCGGATGGGTTAAAATGATCGTCAGATGTTCTGGTGTCGACATTGCGTCCTTGAGAAATGCACTTTACATACATTACTCCATCGACTCTGGTGTAAATGAGAACCTATCTACAAGCAGTGACTGATATTGTAAAAGCGTTAGTACAAAAAGGACTGGTTCAGTATGAAATGAATATATAGTACCATATGGCTTGCTAGGGGACTAAATGAAACATTGTAAAGAGCATTTAGAATGGTCATTCTGTGAAATCGTGCTACATAAAATGTTATTTAAAAAAAAAAATCAATAAGAAATTATTTTAGATCTTTTCTATTATTAGTCTTGAATTAGACTCTAATATTTATTTATTCGTTTCTTTCTCTCTTTCTTTCAATTTTAATAAATGTAATACGATTGACGCCTTTGTCATAAGTCGAGGAGGTGACTATCAAATCCTGCCTAGTCGCATTTTCATCATTCAGAACACCACTAGTGGACTACCGCCTTGATTGACCGTCAATGGACCACCCCAGTTGTCGAGCCGATACGTGGGTGCCTTAAATGACCTGCCCAGATATGTGAAGGAATTGAGATCCACCCTGGTGCCCGACTGACTAAGGCCATCCCAGGCTCCATACTACTTTGCTACTATTATTTCATTCAGAGAAATTTGCAATTCTAAAAAAACATAGAATATTATTTCCACATTTTTATCAATTCAACTTCTATCTAGCTCATTCCTACATCGGCACGGTGTGTTATATTTCTTTACGTGAGATAAAAAGGATTATTCTACCCCTCTCCCTAAATATTAACACGTAATGATATCAATTTACAATAATAATTTGTTACGTCAGATTACCAAACGTTAAATTTCACTAAAATTAGATTTTTGAAAAATGTAATATCATTTAAATATTTTTGAAATGTCTTTCACCCTGCGATGACTAAATCAGGATCATTTGAGGGGTAGAATAAAAGATTTCTTACACTCTTGCGTTTTGGAATTCGAACTTTGTTCCCAACGCGTACGTGCAAGCTCGTACAAGGGTAGGGAACAAGTCTGGAATTCCAAAAGTAAAAAGCAAGAGTGTAAGAATCGTGTATTATGGTCTAAGGGAGATAATTAGTAAAATGTTTTTACCCGACAAATGCATTGGAAGCAGGGGTTTTGAGCGACCAATTCCACTTTCATCTCTTCTCCTTCGTTTGTACATGTTTTGGATGTGCCTGCAAAGATGGTTAATATAAAAAAGTTTACATATCTTTTATAGCAACGACACGTTAAATGTGAGTCGGTGAGTGTTCTTTGTATCAAATAACAATTTAGGACACATTGATCTATTCTATTATTACTCTTGCAGATTTTGGTCTCTCTCTCTCTCTCTCTCTCTCTCTCTCTCTCTCTCTCTCTCTCCTCTCTCCCTCTCATACACACATACATAATGCAAACACATGCATGCATACTCTCTATCTCTCTACTTTCTCTCTATATCTCTCTCTCTCCTTTCTCTCTATCTCACTCTCTCTTTCTCTCTCCTCTCTCTCTCCTCTCTCTCTCCTCTCTCTCTCCTCTCTCTCTCTCTCTCTCTCCTCTCTCTCTCTCTCTCTCTCCTCTCTCTCTCTCTCATACACACATACATATATGCAAACACATGCACACATTCTCTCTCTCTCTCTCTCTCTCTCTCTCTCTCTCTCTTCTCTCTTTCTCTCTTTTTTCTTTCTTCCTCCCCCTTCCCCCCAGCCCTTCTCTGTGCGTATTTGTTGTTGAGGATGTTGTGGTTTGTTGTTGTTGTGTGTTTGTATCTGTGTGTCATTCGGAACTTCCCTGCTACTTCCTCTCACTATACACCTCCATATCATCATCATCATCATCATCATCATCATCATCATCATCATCATCATCATCATCATCATCATTATCATCATCATCATCGTCGTCGTCGTTATCATTTTTATTATCATTATCATTATCATCATCATCATCATCATCATCATCATCATCATTGTTATAAATATAGCTAATTAAGGATGAGAGAGTGTAAGAGGAAGAGAAAGCGAAAAGAGATTTGACAGAGAGAAAAAAAAAAGAGAGAGAGAGAGAGAGAGAGAGAGAGAGAGAGAGAGAGAGAGAGAGAGAGGGTTGGATGAGAGAGATAGTGTGTGTGTCTGTGTCTGTGTATGTGTGTGTGTAACTCTGTGTGTAAGTGTGTGTGTGTGTTCATGTTGAAAGGCGTAGTGTCACAGAACGCCTAAGGAGGTTTTAAAAACATATTATCGGGGAGTGGGGCGGGGGGGGGGGGGGGGGGGGATCACCGAGATTATCTAAAATAATTATATTTATTGGACATTGCAACTAATTGAAAGACTATAATGCTAAACGATTATGTAATGTAATTAAAAAATGCCGTGAAACTACGGGAATCCTCCCCTTTGTTATAAGCATAAGTACTTTGCTTACAATAATATACATTGAACGCATTGTGTTTTGAAATTCTCCGTCAAGTGGGATAACAACTATCTAGCTCCATCCCATGCAAATTTCGATTAGTGGAAAAAATTGTCCTTACCTGACAAAGGGCTTTTGGGACCCAAGTAGAGAGCCCATGATGAAACGATAAAGAGTAGAACAAAGGTGCCGATGATATGCAAATGCATTTCGAGTTCTTCAAATTTAAAGAAGCATTGTCAAAACAAACATATAGAATAGACCTTCAATAAAGCTTCACTTCTTTGTCCAATGGTGTGAATCATTTATATTGAATCCACAAATTGAAAAGCTTCAGAATTAATAGTACAATGAGTCAAGCAACGAATTAAGTCCTCACGATGCAATATGTTAATCCTCTTTAATCCTTTGGTGAATCACAAAATGTATCCTTTGTTTCTCTCACTGTTTTTTGAATATTATCTGGAATAAGAAAGAAAAGTTGGTGCAATTGTTTAGAATTGAATGTAAATTGCGAGTAAAACAAATTGGCACGGTAAACATTCCCTATTGTATTATCGAATACTTCGAATTGTTTTTGATTTTGACATTGCAACACATCTCACATTGCAACACTCCTATTCGAAGTAACTTAAAACGACACACTAATAGTTATTGTTTACCGCCATCATCAACAGATTCATAAAATGTTTAGTTATAGTCATCATCGTATCCAGAGTAAAGTTGCAAATGGACGAAAATGGTTTAAATCCCACGATATAGTAACGCAATTGTTGCGACATCATATTGATTTAAAAACAACCAATAAATATTTAGACTAGACGGATAAACAATAAATAAGTAAATAAAAACCATTCCAACCACGAATACTGATGTTAAAAAAAAACAAGCAAAAAACAAACACAGTAGTAAGTTTCGTATTATCGTCACTGATTGAGTAATGCAGACTGTTTAAAGTGTTTGTATTCGTGTTCAGCTATTGTCGATATAATAAATTATTTATTATTAACTGCACAGGTACGTTTTCAATCGAAAGTATGCACTTAGTCGAAATACTCGCTTGTTCTGTCCGCCAGCTAAATAATACCAACAGATAAAACTAACCTTAAACGTTAAAAGTCTGATTGAGAGAATTTAATGAGAACCAGTAATCCAATTGGCGGTCTAAAACCAAAAAAACAACAAGCTGTGTGGCGTCAACGTCATTAATTTTATAGATAGTATGAGCTTGGCTAAGAAACTCACAACATTGTCATCCGGAAGTATAACGGACCAATACACAAAACTCTGTGTAACCTTGAACGTTTATAGTCTGGTTAATACAGTTTAGTGAGAACTACTCATAAACGCGGATGGCAAAAAACAATAACAAAGACCTGAGTTACGTCATCTTTATTCTATCTTTTAGTAACCCCACCACCCCACTCTCCCTCAATCGTCAGACAAAGGTTCGCCAAGCCCCAAAATATTAAACTTGTTGTCACCATGAATATCAGATGTACACAACGACAAACCAGATCTTTTCACCTTCCAGTTTGTGAGCTTAAATCACAATGTTTTGACACAGTAATGCAAAAGTTTGCACCGAAACACCGACAATATCATTTTGCTTGAGTTATGCCCCGAATTAATAAGAATCTGACTTTACATCCTGCTACTATTATAATTATGCAACATAATATGATTCAATAGGTTACCTTTTTTTCCACGTTACCTTCTCTGGAGGAGGACTTGTTACACATTTCCAATGAGCTTTGAACCGGAGCAAAGAAAAGTGTGACATCACTACCTCTGCTAGAAGGACACAACTATAATATGCCGCTTAGAGCGGGACAGTCCCAAGAGCTTCTGATCCGAAGGCGAGTGTTATAGATAGAATGAAGTTGACGTCACTCAGATCTTTGTTATTGTTTTTTGCCATCCGCGTTTATGATTAATTCTCACTAAACTGTATAAACCAGACTATAAAAGTTCATGATTAAACATAGTTTTGTGTGTTCCGTTATACTTCCGGATGGCAATGTTGTGAGCTTCTTAGCCAAGCGCATACTATCTATACCACAAGATCACGTAGTTGTTAATATTTATTTTTAGTATAAATGCTTTATACTTTAGGAGTTTTTGTGCCCTATTATAACCAGAAAAGAGAGATAAGTCGATCACATCTTTGAGGCCAGGTGTGTGGGTTTAAGCACAATCCTCCATTGTCATTCACAAGCCTCTCAATGACTCTCAATAAGATCTTAAAGCACTTGATGTCCGAGGTACAAATCTTAACAGCACTTCAACACGCTGTCGAATTATACCCCTACTGACTTTAACTGAATGTTTAGAATTTTGAAATAATATATCTTATCATAATATACTACTTTATTTACCTCGCTCTCTTGTGTTTTTAATTTGTTTTTTTTTTAAATGAGGATGTTAAACGAGGTTCTTGAATAAGATGTTCATTTAAAAGAACAGTGGGTGAGGTGGCTTGGGGGGAGGTCAAAATAAATGTAGGCTCTCTTACGTTCGCGTTTGATGTCTTATTTTTTTAGCTACTCAGTTTGAGACCCGGATAAATGTCATACAAATAAGTCAAATCATTTATTTTAAGGATTCCAAAAACCGACTAGAAATATAAACTTGAGCATTTATATAGCGCAATATCCACTAAACGTCCTCAAATCGCTTTACAAGGGGTCCTTGGCAAACAGTGACACTTAACATTTAGGACGTGACATGACGCCTGTTTGACGATATTACAATTTTTTTGGACAGAGACAACACTGTTAACGGCCAGGCACTCATTTTACACATGAGTACGGTGAGAGAATGTGAGTAAAGAGCTTTTCCCAAGGACTCAACTATGCGCCGAGCGAGGATCGAAACCAGGACCTTCTGATCTGAAAATGAGTGTCACAACATAAAACCACATGGCGCCACTGTTATTTTTGTTTTATTTGATTGTTTGTTATTATTTTTTTTTCATTTAAAATGGCATAATGGTAACACACAATGAATGAGTTCTAACTGCTAAAGACATCTTTGATTTTAGGGGTTGTTGACGAAGGCTAGGAACGAGTCGACATGTATAGGAAAGGGTGGAGATAGTGGTGGTTGGTGTTTTTTTTGTTGTTGTTGTTTTTTTGTTTGTTTTTGTTTTGTTTTTTTTTTTTTTTGTTTTTTTTTTTTTTTTTTTTTTTTCTTTTTTTTTTTTTTTGTTGTTTTTTTTTTTTTTTTTTTTTTTTGGGGGGGGGGGGGGGGGGGGGGGTCCTTGACGCGTCCCATTTTCTAAAAAAAAAAGTCTCAACCAAAACTAAACGTGTTCCCTTACGGGGAAAATGGCACTCAGGTACCAGTATTAACGTTTTAGTTTTTTCTGTGATAAATTGATTTTCTATTATCATGTTTTGTTGTTAAATTTAAGTCGTATCACTTTTCCATCAACACTTGTCTTACTGTAATATGTTTTGTTTTATATCACTGTATAACGCTTAGAGCTTGTGACATCGGGGTGAATCTCTATATTCATTATTGTTATCCAAGGGAAAAAAGGTCACTTTAGATAACTTTCCAAATCAATGATTTGTTTTCAGCAGTATGCAAAAAATGCTCTAAAGTCTACAATATAGGTTCTAATAAACTAAACTTTCGTTTTCAGCAAGATACGTTGAGTCAAAGATGCGTTTGCAGTTCTGTAGATAGAGCCAACAATTCGTAATTCTACGAATTTTTCGTAGTTTTAGGCAGGTCTGCATAATATCACCTGGAGGATAATTTTGAAGACCGAGGCTCAGTGAAGGAATCAAACCCAGGTCCGAAGACAAGTGTGATACGACAAAAAGCCACGCGTAATATTTAAACTACTGTACCCATATTTCATATCGTTACTATTTCATCACTCCCAATACCCGAATTACTCCCACATAATAAACTAGAGCTTAAAAAAAACAAACTAGAGCTTTTAAATAGCGCAAATTCCACTAAATGTGCTCGAAGCGGTTTACAAAGGGTCCCTGACCAACAGCAACACGTAACATGTAGAACGAGACATAATGCCTGTTAGGCGATATTACAATTTATTCCAACAGAGACAATGCTGTTGACGGCCAGGTACTCATTTTACACCTGAGTACGTTGAGAGAATGAAAGTAAAGAGTTTTCCAAGGACTCAACTATGCGCCGAGCGAGACTCGAACCCAGAACCTTCCGATCCGAAAGTGAGTGTCATACCACAAGACCATATAATACCGTGATGATGCGATGGGACACATATAATATCATCTCGAGTATAATCCAAAACCGTGAATTGACGACATACAAGTGAATGTCATAACGTCCGTGATTTAACCCTAGAGCAGGCTTGGGGTTTTCAAAACAGTAATATCTTTTTTTTCTCTTTTTTTTTTTTTTTTTTTTTTTTTTTGGTTTGTTTTGTTTGGTCTTTTTAAAGTTATAATCAGAAAATCAGCCGCAGTGTATTTATACAGAGACATGGAATTTGGAAACTCGCTCTCTCTTTCTCTCTCTCACTCTCTCTCTCTCTCCCTCTCTCTCTCTCTCTCTATCTCTCTCTCTCTTTCCCTCTTTCTCTCTTTCTCTATCTATCTATCTATCTATCTATCTATCTATCTATCTATCTATCTATCTATCTATCTATCTATCTATCTATCTATCTATCTATCTATCTATCTATCTATATATATATCTATCTATCTATCTATCTATCTATCTATCTATCTATCTATCTATCTATCTATCTATCTATCTATCTATCTATCTCCTTAAAAATATCAAAGCAAAACAAAAAATAGGAATTAGCAATATATAAAGCTGAAATTTCAAAATAAGAATAAAACTACTCTCCCCTTCAATGGAAAATGAGCAATAAAAAGACAAAAGAAAAACATAAATTATTACTTAATTAAACGATATCTACAAAAAGAATATGAAAAATAAATAAATGATACATAACAAATTAAAAAAACAAACAAAAATAAACAAATAACCCCCCCCCCCCCACAAGAGACAAAAATTCCCAAGACCAAACAATAATTAGGGGCGTTAAATTTTTTTTCTTTTAAATATGTAAAACGTACCTTGACTTATAACTGAATTTGAACATTGAAGGGAGGAAAGGAGATGTAACTTTTAAAAATAAATTAAATAGTCCAATCTCCACTTGAATAAAATACACAGAATAAATCTTTAATGATCCAAGTAGAAAAACATGAATTAATATTTAGGTCATCATTTAAGTCTCACTGTTTAGACAATGATATTTATAGAGTTTTATCAATGGAATATATAAATTTAGTTGTAATTTATCACTGAACTTTATCGTTGATTCGCAGTTGTTTGATATGTTATCAAGTAAAAACATCAAGCATTTAATGTAAAAAGATAATCCTTTACCCCGCCCAGTATTGGGGCATTCTCGGTTTTGATTGGTTGATGGTATTTGACGTATATTCATTTCATTGGACCACGGATAAAGTAGGCGTGACTACAAATTTGGAAGCGCATTCAATAAAAGAATGATCAAGACTTAGTGAGAAAACAAAACAAAACAACCTGGCAGTCTCGGCAATGGATAGTATCGCACACAGGTCGGCAGTGGCGCTCATTGTCTAGTCAAATATTATGTCATCAGAAAAACAACCACAGTGTATCCACACACAATCACACACACACACACAGACACACACACACACACACACATAAACAGACATACATACTCACAACTGGTTGCCATCGGTGCGCTAAAACTCCTCCTACGACCCCCCCCCCCACCAAGAAAAAAAAAAGAAAGAAAGAAAACAACAACAAAAATCAAACAAACTACCAACAAAACAAACCGAAACGAAACAAAAAAAAAAAAAAAGGAAACAAAAATAATAAACCAAACCAAAAAGAAAATAGTAAACACAGAAAACCCCAGGAAAAAAAAAACAAAAACAAAAAAAAAACAAACAAAAAAACCCCCAAAAAAACCAACAACAGCAAAGATACAAAATAATCATAATCTTATTGCCATTGAAAAAGAATCCAATGTGGCAGAGAGGGCTGGACAATTCTGTTGGATGTGTTCACCTGAAATTTCCTTAGATATGAGAATAATGCAGATCTTGCAGCTTGAAGCTCGAAGAAAAAAAATGACAGTAAATGAAAAAAAAAAATGGAGCTTTTATATAGCGCAATATCCACTTAACGTGCTCAAAGCGCTTTTACAAGGTCCCTGGCCAACAGCAACACATAACATGCAGGACGAGACATGACACCTGTTAGGCGATATTACAATTTTTTGGGACCGAGACAACGCTGTTAACGACCAGGTACTCATTTTACACCTGAGTACGATGAGAGAGTGTGAATAAAGAGCCTTCTCCAATGACTCAACTATGCGCCGAGCGAGGGTCGAACCCAGGACCTTCCGATCCGAAAGCGAGTGTCATACCACAATACCACATGGCCTGAATAGAAGCTCTAATTCAATCTACGGAAACAAGTACGGTGGCTGTTTCGGGTTTCCCCTTTGTCAACAAAACACACTGAATGAAATACAGAGGTCGAATATTCAATTCGTCCTCAAACATCTACATTATCTGTCTTCCTAAATTGGATTGAAACTTACATTCGATTTTATTCGTTGGTTATATGGTCTTATGTACGGCTATGTGTTCTAGTGATATGACACTCGCTTTCGGATCGGAAGGTCCTGGGTTCGACCCTCGCTCGGCGCATAGTTGAGTCATTGGAGAAGGCTCTTTATTCACATTCTCTCATCGTACTCAGGTGTAAAATGAGTACCTGGCCGTTAACAGCAGTGTCTTTGTCCGAAAATTGTAATGTCGCCTAACAGGCGGCATGTCAAGTTCTACATGTTAAATGTTGCTGTTGACCAGGGACCCCTTGTAAAGCGCTTTAAGCACATTTTAGTGGATATTGCGCTCTTTCTTTTTTTAAAGCCCTTTCTTACGGTATGATACTGGCCTTCGGATTGGAAGGTTCTGGATTCGAGTCTCGCTCTGGGCGACGCATAGTTAAGTTCTTGGAAAAAAACAAACTCTTAACACACATTCTCTAATCATACTCAGGTGTAAAATGAGTACCTGCCCTCTCTCTGTCAGAAAAAAAAATGTAACAACATCTTATACGCGTCATGCCTCGTCCTACATGTTAAGTATTGCTGTTGACTAAGGAACTCTTTTAAAACGCTTTGAGCACGTTTAATGGATTTTGCGCTATATAAATGCTCGTGTCCTTTAAAAAAAATAATGTTATAATACGATTTTTAAAAATGTTATGAGGTAATGAATCACATGTATACGTATGTTTAGGGTGGACGTGTAATTTTTTGCAGGTCTTATAATCCAAATTGTAACCGTCCCATTGTCGTAATGGAAATATTTAATACTCTCAAATCAAAACACAATACAGAAGGAACGAAATTGACGACGCTCAGCTCGTTGTTATTGTTGTTTTTCGACAATCATTTTGGTGATTAGTTCTGATTAAATTTTATCAAACTATAAATATTCAAGGTTTCACACAGTTGTGTGTGTTGGTACTTTATAGATAGTATGCGCTTGGCTAAGAAGCTCACAAAATTGCCATCGGAAGTAAAACGGACCGACACACAAAACTATATGTAACCGTGAACGTTTATAGATTTGTTAATACAGTTTAGTGAGAATTACTCATAAACGCGGATGGCAAAAAGCAATAACAAAGACCTGAGTGACGTCAAATTCGTTTTATTTATATTCGGCTGCTGGATGTTGTGAATATTTTACATAAACGAATAAAATCAATAAAATACTCCATTACAAACAATGCGAAACCAAGCCCATAAATTGTGGTCGGTCATCAGACCTGCTAATATGTCCACATGGGTTTAGAGTTAAGAGTCTATCCCCAAGGACAATCTTGCGTGTCTGACTGTTCCTCTGGCGGTTCTCAAAAGCCAACAACGTGTTACTCAATAGCCATTATGATGGGTACAATGCGTGAGTGCACTGTGACCGGTTTGTTGTTACAAAGTGACGTCTCAACTATTTCTTTCCTAGACTATGTTTGGATATAGACGAGACACTCCACATTCCACTGGTTGGCTGACTGTAAGTTTCGATTTTAAATACATAAAATATTAAAATTTATTATGTTATTTATTTGTATTATCAATGCACGTTAACGGTAATGAGGAAACTGGTGAACATACTAATAGTAATGATAGTAATAATAATGATGATAATATTTATAATAATAATAATAATAATAATAATAATAATAATAATAATAATAATAATAATAATAATAATAATAAAATAACAATAATAATAACAATAAATAATAATAATAATAATAATAATAATAATAATAATAATAATAATGATAAAAATAATAATGATGATGATGATGATAGTAATAATAATAACAATAAAAATAATATTAATGATAATATTAATGATACTAATAATGATGATAATAATAATAATAATAATAATAATAATAATAATAATAATAATAATAATAATAATAATATTGATAATATTGATAATAATAATGATGATGATGATGATGATGATGATGATGATGGAGTCATTCCTAAATTACGATTTATTATTGAATTAACATTTTCTTACAACATGTAACAAGAGATTGTGTCGTGTGCAGCGTATCTTGGTTATGAATACTTTTTCCTTTTATATTTTCGAGGCGATCGAAGGAAATGGTCCATGTCTCATTTTATGAAAATTGAGTTATAGGTGTGCTGTAAAGTAGTTCTTTAGAGACAATGGACCATGGCACCGGAATTTAACCCAGTTTCTTTAGCGTGAAAAGGACACTAGCAACTGCTTGGTTCTCTTTGGATATGACGCTATTTTGTTGCAAAATACTTTCCGCCAGATCTAACAGACCCAGCAGTCCAATCATTGCTGGGTGGACTTGAGGGGTCATATTGATCTCGGTCTATCTGCTTGTGAAGCGAGTGATCTACCAACTGAGCTATCGGAAACCCTATGGCCTATGTATGCAGTAAAGCAGTAGAACATTTGCAACATCTTACAATACTTACACTTTTGACATTAAATTCACCAGCTATTGTGACAGGAATTTTGTAACAATCAAAATTCATAAAAAATGATAAGAATAAAAAAAATCAAACAAGCAAAAAACAACAAAATAAAAAAGATATACAAAAATAAACACACCATAAGAAAAAAACAAACAACCCAAAAACAAAAAAAAAAAAACAAAAAAAACAAAAAAAAAAACAACAAAAAACAAGAAACAAACCACAAAACAAAAATAACAATACAAAAAAACAAAAAACAAAAAACAAAAGAAAAACGAAAAAAAAAAAAACCAACAAAAAAAACAACAAAAAAACGAAAAGTATACAAAACAACAAAGACAGTTACCGCAGCACAACACTATGACAACTCTGAACTAGATCAAAAATCAAACGCCAGGTATGGATAGAATTGTTTATTCTAAATTTGAAGATGCGTCTCGCCAACCGTCTGTCACCAATACATGTGCGGGTCGTTTGTTTTTATAAGGAACAAAAAGTGGGAGAGTTCGATATCAAAACTGTTTGGATAAGGTGAAGACAAGGCCCCGAAGACACCACGCATATTATAGTCAATAGTCTCCTCCCAGTAACAGACATATAGATCGTATGAGCTTGGCTAAGAAGCTCACAACATTGCCATCCGGAAGTATAACGGACCAACACACAAAACTTTGTGTGACCTTATACGTTTATAGTCTGGTTGATACTGTTGAGTGAGCATTACCCATAAACGCGGATGGCAAAAAACAATGACAAAGACCAGAGTGACGTCATCTTCGTTCTTATAAATCAAATATTTTTCCAATGTACTTAGCTTGAATTTGATGAAAATGGACCAGTGATTAATGTGTAGAAGGAACGAAGTTGACGTTCACTCAGCTCTCTGTTATTGTTGTAGCCAGCCATTTTTACGAGTAGTTCTCACAAACTTGTATTAATTAGAGAATATACGTTTAAGGTTACACAATATAGTTTTGTGTTTTGGTTCGTTTTTCTCCGGCTGAGTTTTTTTTTTAATGTTGTCGTCATACACTTATGGGGAAGGATTTTGTGTTTCTTAAACTAAAATATTAAAACAAAGAAGAAAAACAAACATAAACAACAACAACAAACAAACAAAAAATAACAACACACAGACACAGACACACACACACAGATAAAATAAAACAAAATCCTACTCCCCCCCCCTCCCCCCAAAAAAAAACAAAAAACAAAAAAAAACAACAAAAAACAACCTTTAAATTTCCTAATTCTGATAAATTTAACTTAAATTTATTTTTTCTCTCTAAAATTTAGTTCATATCAAGACATGCAATACAAGATAAACAATGTTTATAAACATTTTAAAAAAAGATGGCATAGTTGTATTAGATAGATATAAATAAAGTAGATACCTGTTTGATTTTAAACGCGAGTCTAACTTTTTTCGTCTGACGCCTTTCGAAGACGTCCCTTGCTACGTCAATGTTGACCCATTGTAATAAATGCTACTACATGCTTTTGTTGTTTTACTGGATAAAAGAAAAGCTGCGGTGGTCACTCCAGACTCTTGTTTGGAGGAAAGGTAGTCAGTCATCCGCGTTATCTGACCATGTTGACAGTTGACTGTTCTTTAACCAATTAATGTCGTGCTCTTGAAAATCGTGTATTTAAAAATTTGGCCAGAAAACTTGTCCGTCAAATGTTGATCGATTTAAATGACCCTCATCTTGGCAAAAATAATCTCAAGCCTGGGACTTCCCGAGATCTTTCTTAGTCCCAGGTTTGGGAGTTTTTGCCAAGATGAGAGTCATTTAAATCGATCGATATTTGAAAGACGACTTTTTTTTGGCCAAATTGTTAAGTACCTGTTTTTCAAGAATACGACAGTTAACTGGTTAATGAGGACAATAGATTGTGTTCTGATACTCACTGTGTTTACTGGGAACTTTCGTAGAGGCTTTTTGGAAACTGCTCATTTCATTAAACTGGTGTCTCAATAATAATGAGGGGTCGGCCTCTGGCTTCCTAGGCTTTGAGTACCAATTTAAGAACTCTCTTATTGTGAAAGTAGACATAAAAACTGTCATAACCCCGCAGAATTTTCAATCATTTATATTCATGGGGTTGTCATTGCTTTTGTCTAATTTTTGTTATTTTTTTTTCGTAAGGATATGTGTCTTTTAACGTGTATATGTTTGCAGGTCTGATAATCCAATTTGTAATGGGCTCATGGTTGTATAGGAAATACAATGTTAAAAGGCCCATACTTGTTTCAGATTATCAGACCTGCTAATATGTGCACATTGGTGTCTGGTGACACATAATGACGGCGTACTTTGTGAGTCACCAACATTTAATCATAGTGGTTTATTAAGAGTTGCGTGAGATGACCGGGAGGATAATGGTATTACAATTCCACTCGTGGGACCCGCTGTCTACATCTTGTCTTGTCCTTGAGCGAGTATCATAACCGTCTGTTGTTCACTTTGTTGTTTACTAAGTGTTTAGATAAATAAAAATCTGTTGTTTTGCGGCGGTGCGCTGCAGCTGACGCCTGGGAACAGCGTGGCTCAGCATTACGGTCGTTGCTTTGTACCCGAAAGGTACCGAGTTCGATCACCCGCCGCGCTATGTGGCCTTGAGCAAGTCACCTCGCCCTAGGTCACTTTGCGGCGCTGCACTGCGGCTGACGCCTGGGTTATTCCAGTCTTCCCTTGGAATAAACCCTAAAGACAAATTTTCCCATGGGGATGAATAAAGGGAATTTTATTTTATTTGATTTAATTCTGTCATTTCTCGTAATAGATCCTAACCAGTTAATTGCCATACTCTGGCAAAAAAATTAAGATGGAAAACTCGTCCTTCAAATATCGATCGATGTCAATGACGCTCACTTGGCTAAAACTCTAAAACTGGGACTTTATCAAAGACATGGCGAGGTCCCAGGTTTGAGAGTTTTTGCCAAGATGACGTGCATAATATTTAGGCGTCGATCTGTTTTTTACGTAATGTATTTATATTTTTATTGTTTTTTTTTTGGGTTTTTTTTTTGGTGTTGTCGTTTTTGGCTGAAGAAGGGTTTTGAGTCCGAAACGCTCCGTGTTTGGTTTTTTTTTTTAAGCTGTTATATTCATTGTTGTTTATTACTCAGTCAGAAAATAAACCTTAAATAGTAATAAGCGAAATAAATGAATAATAGAGAAAGTTATAAAGGAACTCGATAAGATTAGTTTTTCAAATATCTATTTCAACTTTATTTTCATAGTTGAGTCATTTTGAAGATATGGATCTATAAACCTTTCATTTATAAAGAAGTGTATTTCATAATCTAAGATTGTCCTTTGCCAGGGAGATGTCTCTTTAAAATGTTTAGAATGATAATTATAAAAACATCTTATAAATGATAATCCTCAAATCAGATATGTTCCCAAACTATACAATATTCTTTCTCTTCCAATCCGTTATATCAACATCTAATATAAATTCGAGGTATTTGTAAGTATTGAAGAGTTTGAATTCCATTCTGACTTAGAGAATAGACAATGCCTTATCACCTTTAATTTTTCAAGCAAATCGTTGACTTTTGCTAATGTGTCTTAGATCGTTATTAACCTTGCCAGATTGAATATGCTAGCAATACTTTATAACAATCTTATAGTTGGTCAAAAATACAAATGTCAATTTGAAATTAAAAATACGAAAAAAAAAACAAAACAAACAAACAAACAAAAAAACCCCAACTATCTTTTAAGAAGGGAAAGCCGACATAGTCGGTACAATCAGCAATATTGCAACGCAATATATAGCAGGTCAACAGCATATAAATAAATACAAGAATCTGGTACGGAGAAAAACTAACAGAACAGAAAAGAGCAGTCTTTTACAACAATACCACATTTTGCAATAATACATGACCTTGTATCACATATGAATATCAGCAGTTAAGTAGATGCAAAATAAGGAATATATCAATTAGCTGTCGACAATCAAAGTTTGGAATTAAAATACAGAAAGGCTTAAAAACACAAAGCGAAATCAAACTAGACTCCCAACTCCTCATACGGGAAATACAAATCACATTTTTGGAAACAATTCAAGCAAATTTATTAAACTACATGACTTATCTCCGTAAAGTTAACCCATACCGCCAATTCATAAATATAGCTATAGGATGGGAGAAAAAAAAAACAAGCTGGAAAAGATTATAAAACTAGCTCAAAACGAAGCTGAAATAAAAAAAAAATCATTTAAAGATCTACGAGCAACAAGAACAGAAATCTTAAATTAATACATACCAAGTCTGATTAAAAATCCGCAATTGGTTCAGGAACTATGCCGGTTATACCAAAGTCGAAGAAAACTCACAATATCGAAAGTTTCCAAACTTTGGTCATGTTTTTAGAAGTGGTGTGTGACTCTTGTTTTGTTAAAAAAAAAGACCAAAAAAACAAAACAAAAAAAAAACAAAAAAAAAACAAAAAAAAAAAACAAACCAACAAAAAAAAAACAACAAAAAACCCCCAAAAAACAAGCAAATAATTGATCGAGAAAGTGGAACATTTTTTTCTAACAACGTTACATAATATTCAATTCAAAGCAGAAATCACATGATATATTTCTAAAGATCAATGGGCCTCCAACGAGTTCTGACTTGAATCCAATGGACTATGGTGTCCATGGTGTATCAACATTTTACACAGAAGCAGTATTAAAAGAGTCGATTCAAAATGCATCAGATCGAATCATTGTTGATACATTAGAAAACCAATTAGATCACGAGGTAAATAAGGTTATGCATGGTCATAAAGCAAAATCGGGAATCGACAGATGACATCAACTTGTGAAAATTACGTCCAAATTCTTTGATATGACAAGCATGTGTTGCATTTAGTTAATAAAACAACTGTAGAATTAAGATTTTTCAACATATTTTGCTGAAAATTTGTTTGCATAAATTAATAAACATTCAGAGAGACCTCGTTTATAATCTGGCAACTTTAGTTTCTAAACTTTTCCCTTTCTTTTTCTGACATACGATATAACTAATTTACAAGGGCACTCAGCTCAAATACAAGCAAACCCTGATCGGATAAGCCATTAGCCAGATTTCTCTCTAGCTTCTCTGTCCACCAATGAAGTAACTGGAAATTTGGATTCAAATTAGATCTAGCCGAAAGTACTTCGCAACTTGCTTCAAGCATAGCAAGGATTTGGGGTGTCCCGATAGCCGAGTTGGTAGGACACTGGCTCCACGCGCAAAGGATTCGAGATCGATCCCAGGTGCAGTCGAGGTTTTTATCTGACCCCCCCCCCCCTCCCCCTTGTTCACCCAGCAGTGATTGTTACCGTCTAATCCAAATAGTAGTAAATACTTGCTATTGTTCGTTTCGCGCTTTAAAGCTCTCTTTCCACGGATTTCACAGTCCTGGAACGACCTCTATTATTCTGACCAAAGTTAGAACATGTCTATTATGTCTTCTAATACAATGTGGATGTATACACTTAGAAATTCAGCACGCAACATCACAAAACCGTCTTAATTGTGCAATCTACAAGGAAAAGGGCCAGGGAGGCCAAGAAACAGCCGACGGAGAACAATGGATACACATGGAAGCAACGAAAGAAGACGGCCCCGGAAAGAGTTAATTCTTATAATGCTTTATGATTTGGTATGTATACATTAGAAGTTCTACCCACAACACCACAATACAGGAAATCGTGTGGAATTTACAAGGAAAAAGAAGGCCAGGGAGGCCAAGAAATAGTTGACGACAGAGCACAACGGAGGAAGCTAAGAGGGAGTGGATACAACACGAAACAGCTGGAGAGGACGGTTTCGGGAAGAGTTAAATGGAAAATAATAATGACCATGATCCTAATGGGGTTAAGCATTCGAGTCAAGTAGTCATTATCTAACAGAATACATTTCTAATCATCAATTTGGCAGATCATTGCCCTTTTTAAAAAGACAAAATGGTATAATTCTTTCTATTTTATTTTTGGATATCTCTTATATAAAGATTCAATATGATAATAAACTTTTCCAACCGCTGCTGCCAGT
>NC_088363.1:29408622-29416122 GCF_034508935.2 Berghia stephanieae
GCCCATGATTAGAGTGTTGAGGGTTACGAAAAAACAAACAAAAACAAAACAAAACAAAACAACAATAAAAAACAACAACAGAAAACAAGTGCATTTATATAGTGCATTATCCACTTGCGTTAGTATTATTACTAACCGTGCTAAAGGCGCTTTACAAGGGGTCCCTAGATAACAACAACTCTTAACACACAGTACGAGATATTATGCCTGTAAGGCAATATTCCAACTGTTGTCCCGACAAAGACAACGATGTTAACGACTAGGTGCTTATTTGACACTTGAGGAGCGGTGAGAGTTTATAAGTAAAGAACATTAATTTCCCAATGACTGAACTATGCGCCTTCTAGGAAGGGACTCGAACGTGGGAACTTCTGGTTAAAAGGCGTGTCATCCCACTAGACTACATAGTCGAAAAGTTTAGTGGGTCCTTACAATTCTGGAAAGAGATCATGGCTTTTGTAACTATTTATTAACCCTAAGCATAATATTAAAAAAATTGGTAGCTATGCGGAATTACATAACACAAACCAAGAAAATTAATTTTTAAAAAGGTGTTATTCCATTGTACGACATTTAGCGTACACGGATGGGTGGGGTAACCAAACGATAGTTTTCCTAAATAAAGAAAATAAACCGAAAATGAAATAATTCACTGGATAATGACTATCTAATAGTTACTTTGTTTTGTATTAGAGTATTTGATCTCAAAATATTCACGCCATGAGGTATTTTGTTGTTAATAGCAGTGTAATTGTTTGCAACATATCTAATTGATATTTCGCCAAAAGGTCGTTTTCGTGCCTGTTTGACGGAAAAAGTCATCAAAATCAACATAATTCAAGGAATTACTGATATTATCTAGATTGTAAAGTTTTTTTCCGGGTGAGAAAAAAATAACAAGTGATCTAAAAACTTAGAAACTGACATGAGCGGAAAAGCTTGATTGGCTTCTGAAAATAATGAAAATATGAGGATTATGTATCAACTTCCTCCATACTTTTTGTTGTTGACAATTTCAGAAGATATTACTAGAGAGGTCGATGTCACTAAAAAATTCGTTCCCGCTAAAAAACAACGAACCGATTTTTAAAGCCAAAAAATCGTCGTCAGATTTTGTTCAATGTGATATTTTGAAAGAGAAGAGATATTCGTTTCATAAGCAAATGCGTTTAAAATTGAGGCAAAGTCTCTTTTTAAAAAGTTAATGGAAAAAGTTGTCTTTTTGGGCGCACCGCTCTAGTTACTTCTTTTGATACTGGAAGTTCATTTTTTTGTTGTTCTTGTTTTTGTTTTGTTTTTTTAAAGGGAAAGGGGGGGGGGGGCAGGTAGTTTGTCCTTATTTATCCTAGAAAAAAAGTGATAAAAACTGAAACCTCCCATAATTCCTGAAGTTAATTTAATATTAGTGTTTCTTTGTGACAAAAACAACCTTTTGGAATAACCTCATTTACATAATATTATCATAAAAGCTCTCTGCTCTTTACTACAGGGTGGCTCAGCTGTACGATCTTTGCTTCGTACCCGAAAGGTACCGAGTTAGATTACCCGCCGCTGCTTTATTGTCACCTTGCTCTAGCTCAATTTGCTGCGCTACACTGCGGCCGACGGCCTGGGTTATTCCAGTCTTCCCTTGTAATAGACCCTAATGACAAATTTCCCCATGGGATGAATATAGGGAATTTTATTTTATTTATTTTATCTTATTTTAGAAAAATCAGTGGCCAGATTTGTGACCCTGGTGGTGAAAATTACCTGTCCTGACGTTATGTGTTTGGCAGTTTAAGGCACTTTACATACATTTTCTCACTTAACTCACGTGTGAATGACGACTTGGTTCCGGGCAGTTGAGGATATTGTAAGAGTCTTAGTAGAAAAAGGAAGCATAACAGACGAATTGTACTGTATAAAATGATTTTAAAATGGTTCAATAAGGCCCGCTGGGGTAATAAATGAAAAATTACGAAGTCCATTTAGCCCTACTGTTAAGCTGTGAAAATGCATTAAAAAAATAATTTAAAAAATTGAGCTTTTTATAGCGCAATATCCACTAAATGTGCTCAGAGCGCTTTACAAGGGGTCCCTGGTCAACAGCAACATTTAACATGTAGGACGGGACATGCCGCCTATAAGGCGATATTATAATTTTTCGGACAAAGACAACGCTGTTAACGGCCAGGTACTCATTTTACACCTGAGTACGGTGAGAGAATGTGAGTAAAGAGCCTTTTCCAAGGACTCAACTATGCGCCGAGCGCGAGGCTCGAACCCAGGACCTTCTGATCCGAAAGCGAGTGTCATACCACAAGACCACATAGCCGCACAGTATACACATTATACAAATGTTCATATTTTTTATAATGTACGATACCTTAGTCCAATAGAGTCCATAAATATTTGGAACCCAGGCACTCTAGACATTGTGTTCTTCAAACCCTGGACCGCACTTCTCCGTCGTTCTGTGTAAGGACTCGCACCCTCGTTACTCTTTTGTAGAGATGGCGAAATATCCGTTCCTATAAATATGAGAATGAGAAATATATATATATATTTTTTGGACAGTGTTAGATCGGTTAAAGTAGTCCTTCATTTATAGCCTTTAGGCCTGTGGAGCAGAAGTTTATCTCAGTTTCTACAGCGTGAATAATAACAATTACTGGCTCCCTTTTTGATAGGACGCTAGTCCATTGCAAAGTATTTTCCGCCAGATTTAACGAATCCAGCTTCCCAATCGCTTCAGGGTGAATGGGGGGGGGGGGGGGGGGGGGGCTCAGGAGAGGGGGTCGGTCAGAAAATAAAATTCGACTTCACACGAGATCGGTCTCGGTCCCTTTGCGTGTGAAGCGAGTGCTCTACAAACTGAGCTCGAGTGGTCTCCATGTTCCCATGTGATGTTTCAAAAAGTAACTTTCCTGATATACGTCTATACAGCAAAAACAGTGGGTTCCAAATATGTCTCCATTTCTCCAAAGGACAAAAGGAGGCGACACTATACAAACATCGGAAAAACAATATTATTATGGTCTATTTATAGTGTGCGACTGATGTAACACGAATACATAGACGTCTATTATTTATTTATTATAGCACTTCTTTGAGAGTTAAGGGGTAATCACCTCTTCGTAAATACTCTAGACTATTGAGGTCAAGGTCACACGAACGTTTGAGTGTAGGATACAACAATTTGTTGTTTTTTTTTGGAAGAAAAAAGAGGTGAAGAGCTTACTAACCTACATCTAACTATCAAATACACTGAACTATAAGCAAAGTATCCTAAGGTGATACGTTATATATATATATATATATATATATATATATATATATATATATATATATATATATATATATATATATATATATATAACAATTAAGGGTTATATAGACCAAATGGCCTCTAAACACCCTGTAAAGCTAAATCAAAATCGATATGTGAACAAATATGAATCGAAAGCATAATGTTGAATAAGAAAGAGATACATGAAATTAGGTATATGGTTAGAAATGGGAAAAAAATCTTTTTTTTTTTTTAAAGAAGAGAAAAACGTACACAACTTGAACATTTCCACACAAAAAAGTATGACTGACTTGACACACAACAAACTACGACATCAAACTGGTTTGGAGTGGTTGCACATTTTGTCACCACACAAGTGGAAAAGGCTTGAGGAGGACACTTGACTACTACAAAGACTAAGTACGACGCAAAATAAATACGGTGAGATTAAGCAATACGGCATGTAACAGATATGTAAAGAATAATAATGATGACGACGACGACGACGACGACGATGATGATGATGATGATGATGATGATGATGATGATGATGATGATGATGATGATGATGATGGTGTTGATAAGGATGATGATGACGACACCAACAACAACATCAATAATAATAATAATACGATTAATAATAATAATAATATTAATATGATGATGATGATGATAATAATAATAATAATAACAATAATAATAATAATAATAATAATAATAATAATAATAATAATAATAATAATAATAATAATAATAATAATAATAATAATAATAATAATAATAGTAAACATTGATAAATATGGACGGGACACAACTTTCCAATAGGACAACATGATTGCTGACATCCTTTTAAGATTTAGAAATTACCCTTGCACTTTCAAGCCATGACATTCAGCATCACAACAACTAATAAATAATCTTTGCAACAGCAAAATAATATGGTAATATGACAGAAACCATCATGCCTTGAAAACTGAAAACTTTGAGACAAATCCTTACAAATAAAAGAGCAAAAAAGTAAACAAATAAAAGAAGTACCAGTTCCTCACCAATTCTCACCTCCCTTTTCTCTCCCCAAAACAAAAAAAATCCAGAACATATACATGAAAAAACGGCTTGTTTATAGTGAATAGATTGGTTTTACCGAATGCTTTTGATCTTTCTCCTTAAACGAGACTAGAAGGAAATTGACATATCAATTCATACGGTGAGAAGTTTGCTACCACTTTTTTCTTCTTTTTTTATTGAGGGGTGGATAGCGTTGCTTCAGAGCGTCCCTCTCAATGCCAGGTGGATGGTACCGTAATATTCGAGTCCTGGGTTCAACTCCTCATCACTCACTCACTCACTCAATCCTCTCCGGGCCTGCTGGCACTTGAGGCGATGCAAGGGATCTCCACCTGTCCTGTCAGCAGCTATTCTTGGGGCCATCTCGAGGGACATATCTCTCTGTTTTTGGTTCCTCTCTACGGTACGTCTCCAAGTCTCCTTGGGGCGGCCTCGCTTCCTCTTTCCTCCGGGTGTACATCGTAGAGCCTTTCTTATCAGGTCTGCGACAGACATGCCCCAACCATTGGCATTTTCTCCTGTTAATGAGATTCTCTAGAGACTCCATTTCAGCTCTCGATCTCAGGCCCTCATTTGAGATTGTGTATGGCCAGAATATCTTGAAGATTTGACGCAAACATTTGTTTTGAAAAACTCCCCATCGTCGCAAAATTTTTATTCTCTATTGTTTTCTGCCACTTCTCTATTCACTCGATTTTTTGTTGCTTTCAAATCATGCATATCCACATATGGGGAGAAAGCTTTAAGTAAAAAAAAAACTTAGTCCTCCAGAGCCGAAGTTTATCCTTTTTTCTATATCGTGAAACGGACAATAGCAACAAATTGCTGCCCTTTGGATAGAACGCTAGTCTACTGCAAAGTATTCTCCGCCAAATCTAACAGAACCAGCTACCCAACCACTGCTTATTGGACAGGGGAAAGGAGGGAATGGGCGGCGGGGGGAGGGGTCAGAAAAATGTCTCAACTGCATGCATCACCACTCATTGTTATTTTTATAGAGTAAAAATTATAAGCATCATTCAGAAATAACCAACTGAGCTAACGGGGTCCCAATAGCTCAGATGGTAGAGCATTCGCTTCACACGCAAAGGGACCGAGATGCCCCTGTGATCCCCCTGTCCACCCAACAGTGAATGAGTAGCTGAGTCTGTAAGATTTGACGGGAAGTACTTTGCGATAGACTATCAACCTATCCAAGCAAGCAATTGCTATTGTCCGTTTCACACCATAGAAAACGGGATAACGTCCGGGTCCATGGGCCTAATGGCTCCAAAGGATGACTTTTAAAAAAAATCACATTTGGGTGGTATTTATCTATTCTTTTTATAGAAAATAATGAATATACGGTAAAAACCAAGTTTCATATTTTTAAAAACAGTTTGACTTCAATTTGACTTTTATTTAAAGCATTGGAATCAACCTGTCATAATTCTGTTTGAGATGATGGGTCACATTTAATGTTTTGGCTTTCGGTGTCCGGTGTCCGTAGTACACGACTGACTATCATGGAGCAAAAAAAAAAAAACGAAAAATGGTACAAGGTGATAAGAGAGTCCAATTATCTTATCATCGACTTATCCATCATCGAGTAATCCGTAACAAACTGTAATTATCTTCTACACTTACATTTTCTTTTCATTATCTGTGTATCAGGGTCACCACCAGAGCTGCCAGATGGTCATGTGCGTAGCCAAAATTGGTCACATAGCTAATCGGTCTTCTATTATTATTTTTTTTTTCAAAATATAAAAGATAAAAATAAAAACACCCACCCCCCTTTCAAAAAAAAAAGGGAAGCGTTTTTTTCTCTAGCTTTGTCAATATTTTTTGTGTATCAAAACCGATTATTTTTTTCTCTCAAGGGGGTCAGAGTCTTAGTAGTGTTTGGCCACGTGAGGTTCTTTTTGGCCACTTTTGAAGTCAAAATTGGCCACGTGGGACTCTGGCCATCTGGCAGTCCTGGTCGTCACTTAGTGAACGTTTATATATCACCCACCTTCCTCTTGAGATTTGAAAGCTCCTTCCGATTTATTCAGACTGTTTGGACGGCCATCTTCAGACAGCACAGAAGGAGTTACATCACTGGATTTTATCTATATTGAGGGATAATAGGATAGGAATCGGGTCTTAATTGGTATGTATTCAATAGACGGAATGAAATTGATGTCAATCAAATCTTTGTTTTTGTTTTATTTTGCCAACCACTTTAATGATTAGTTCTCACTAAATCCTAACAATCAGACAATAAACGTTCCAGGTTACACATAGTTTTGTGTGTTGGAATATTATATCCGGTTGGCGGGTCACTAAATTGACAATTGTTGCGTATGGCATCGAAAAGTTTAACAACTAACAGGCTTCAAAAACCTTTAAATGCTCTTTGTAATGTTACATAGTTAACATTTCTTAAAGAAAATTTGACAATTTATGGAGCATAACAAAAAGTCTAATGAACTAATTCAGATGAGATTTTAAATGGGAGGAAGGCTAGATATGATTAAATTAAACGTTTTTCGCACAAATAAAAATAGAATGCGAATGCATTTGGACAATTAATAATGAGGTCCACTTTGTGATCATCTTTTTTTCCGAGTGATCTTCATGGGGAATAAATGAAACATGGAAAAGCTCCTTGAGTATAATGAATGTATGAAAGTACGCTATTGATATGGTTTATTGCTATGTATTCACGCATGCAATTACTTTAAATTGGTTTATCACCACCATCATCATCATCATCATCATCATCATCACCATCACCATCATCGTCGTCGTCGTTGTCATCGTCATCACCACCTTCAACGTCACCTCAATAATCATAACTTCCACAATCACCACCGGCGCCGTCAACTACCGCCACCACCACCACAACCATCGTCACATCATCAGCCACATTATCACCGCCATCATCATCATCATCATCATCATCATCATCATCATCATCATCATCATCATCATCATCGCACCCTCATGATCATCAGCCACATTGTCATAATTAGCATCATCACCTGCAACATCACCAAGATCTCCTTCACATCCACCACCACTACCATAACCATCACCTTCACCACCACCACCATCATCATCATCATCATCATCATCATCATCATCATCATCGCACCCTCATGATCATCAGCCACATTGTCATAATTAGCATCATC
>NC_088363.1:29421122-29431122 GCF_034508935.2 Berghia stephanieae
CTCCGCCTGGCAGGTGAGAGCGTGGCTCTACCGTGTGAGCTATCCACGAACACAAAAAATATTCGTTTCAAACCCAAAGTCATTTCTAGATCCCTCTCTCACCCACTTCTTGAGATCGCCGATTCGTTCACCACCATCGCGAAGTAATTTTGACCAGCAGTTAAGCTTAATAGCCAATATTCTCACCACAAACATATAACATAGAAACGATTGAGACATGGAGTATGCTCCGGTGTATGGGGTGAATTTTTAATTCAGAAAAGTGAGTGGAGCAGGCACTTATGTTGGTAACAACAAGATATGAAGTGAGTAGAAAAGTGCCAGAAGACAATAGAGAATAAAAAATTTTTTCGCGGCGGTGGTGGGGTTTGAACCTGCGACCTTATTGGTACGACAACTCCGCCTGGCAGGTGAGAGCGTGGCTCTACCGTGTGAGCTATCCACGAACACAAAAAATATTCGTTTCAAACCCAAAGTCATTTCTAGATCCCTCTCTCACCCACTTCTTGAGATCGCCGATTCGTTCACCACCATCGCGAAGTAATTTTGACCAGCAGTTAAGCTTAATAGCCAATATTCTCACCACAAACATATAACATAGAAACGATTGAGACATGGAGTATGCTCCGGTGTATGGGGTGAATTTTTAATTCAGAAAAGTGAGTGGAGCAGGCACTTATGTTGGTAACAACAAGATATGAAGTGAGAGAATGAAATGTTAGCGTGGCGTGGGTAGAGGATAGGGTGCCCCAGGGGGGTGATCTAATTGATAAGCAAAGGTCAGCGTCAGGGAACAGAACTTTCCAGACTGTAATGGAAGATAAAAGACATATTGGTATAGTAGTAGTAGTAGTAGTAGTAGTAGTAGTAGTAGTAGTAGTAGTAGTAGTTGTAGTAGTAGTAGTAGTAGTTGTAGTAGTAGTAGTAGTAGTAGTAGTAGTAGTAGTAGTAGTAGTAGTAGTAGTAGTAGTAGTAGTTTTTATTTTAGAAAACCGTCTTTGTCTGTGTCACACAGTTTTATCTTGTTTCAATTTCTCTGGTAAGGTAAGGGTCAATTGATGATGTACGTTTAGGTATTTTACTCACAACATACGCCAGCCAGATATAACGCATTGACAAACAAACTATGTGAACCTTAAAATATGGCTGGTCAAAAACAATAACAAAGAGCTGAGTGGCCTCAATTCCGTTCCTATGCTAGAAAGGTATAAACTTCCAAAATGATTTTGAAACAAAGAATGAATTACTAAATTTTACGACATTTACAACATTGACTGAAAGGCATAACGAGCAGATTTTTTTTTACTTCACGGATGTATAAGTAAAATCAAATCGATGGTGTCCGACTTTAACCCTGTATGTACGAGAGAAGTTATTTTGAGAAGGAAAACAAAAATAAAAGAATAAATAAATAAATAAATAAATAAATAAATAAATAAATAAATAAATAAATAAATAAATGAATAAATAAATAACAACAAAAAGAAAAAGCCAAAAACATCCTCGTTCCCCACCCCAAACCCCATCAAATAAACAAACAAAAAACATTCAAAAAACAAAATAAGAAAAAAACAAACAAACAAAAAGTGCTGCTTCTACAATAACACTTACCGTGCGAGATTAAGTCACATGACTATTCCCTCCAAATAACGAAATTTTGGTTTATCTCAAAAGATCACAAATGAAGGGGAGGTTGTTAGGATTTAATATTAAGTTTTAAAAAAATAGAAATGACTTTACCGCACATGGTGCTTGCACTGTTTTAGTCGGGCGCCCCCGAAATCTTACCTTTAAAATACAAACAAAAATACAAAACAAAACAAACCAAAAAGAAAAAAAAACACCAAAAAACTTTATCATTTACATAACGAAAATCTAATTAAATTGCTCAAAGCGCTTTTCAAAGGGTCCCTAGCCAACAGCAACACTAATCACGTAGGACGGGACATGACGCCAGTTAGGAAATGTTACAATTTATTGCGACAGAAATAACACTGATAGCGACCAGGTACTCATTTTACACTTGAGTAAGATAAGAGAGTGTGAATAAAGAGCCTTTTCACATGTCTCAACAATGAAATGTCGGAGCCTTACTCGAACCCTGGATCTTCCATTTCGAAGGCGGGTGTCTTACCACTAGACCCACATAGCCGCACCTTTACCCTCTCCTTACCAACTATAGGAAAATCGTCACATTCGTTACGATACAACCAACATTTTTCTTATTCAAATTTCTCTTGTACATCATAAAGAAAATGAACGGTGTGTTGTAGAGCATGTTTTACTTAAGAAATTAGACTCTATGTATCTCAAGAACTTTACTACTATTGTGTTTGAGTGATAAAAATATATTTTATGTTAGTTGGGTGTGAAGTTTTGGGGAATATCCTGAAAATGGCTGGTAAGGAGAAAGTTAAATCTACACTACACAACCCTGTCGACATATATACGGGCAGCTGTATCAAAGATTATCTCTATAATAGCAATGGACAATTTGTAATTAACATTGTCACGTAGACGAAAATCACAACTCATTCACTGATACATCAGACGAAGTTAACCCATCTCCTGCCATTTTATGTACTCGTCTAAGGCTAGCACCTCATGGTTCTCTGTTATTACGCCTATTTAGATGTAGCTAATTAGGTCAAATATGTTGTCCCACGCAATGTTACTCTTGTCCGAATAGGCACTGTGTATAGTGGCATTCCTGGTGGAACTGGTACTTTTTTGTTATATTGGTTTAATAGAATATTATTAATATCAAGAACAATAAATGATTATGAGCTCACATCCATACTAAAGCACACACACATTATGCATATTATATATATATATATATATATATATATATATATATATATATATATATATATAATATATATATGCATAATATGTGTGTGTGTGTGTGTGTGTGTGTGTGTGTGTGTGTTGTAATTGATGTACAGAAAACAAATTGGGGGTCCTCCGATTAGGACAAGGAAAAATGCCTTTCACAAAGACTATTCGCGACCAACATTTGAGCAAGTCAACTCATAAAAGTCGTACAAAACACACTGATCACCATCGAGCAGGGTACATGGTTGTGGACAATCTATTAAAAATATTGCTATTCGCCTTATGCCATGAAAAAGAATTCCGAGCTTCGCTTCACTGGAGAAATACTTGAAAATTTTCCTCATTGTGACAAAATTGAATGTTTTATCCATATTGTTATCAGTTTTTTTATGAATGTAGAAATCTTAACAGGCAGCTACGCCTCTGGCTTTCAACTAAAAATTGTACAAACATTGGATTCAATAGACTGATGTCACGTCGCCCAGCAACAGTGGCCATCGTCGTTCTAAAGAAAGAAAATCGGCACTTTTTATTCGTCTTGCTGGCTAGAACTTTCCATATGTCTGGTGATCAGAATGTGTAAAAATCAAAATATGATCAGATTTATAATGGTTTTTTTTCCCGATGGATACGCTTTTATGCTCGTCGGATACATATTTCATAAGGGCGTCGCCATTGTTCCGATCCGATAGTTTATAGCCAGTTACTAAGTTACCATGCGTCATTACGGGGGAAGTGATGTTACGACTGTTGAAGCGTATTACATGGATAAACATGTTTAGATTCAGTGACATTTCACATTATCGCATTCAAAGCCCCCCCCCCCCCCCCCCCCTCCTCAGTGAACATAATTCAAGAATGGCAAACATGTACCCTTCTAGATGGGTGACCAGTGGGTTTTGTGCTACCTTTTTATGAGTTGTCTTTCTCATTATTAAAATGTAACAATTGTTAATGTCAAGTGTGTACAATCTGCTGTGTCATTTTGAACCCAGGATGGCAATGTTAGTGAGTAGTGCATATGAATCTCGTGAATAGTAAACCCTTGGTCAAGCCTGTGGGGAGGTCAGTGATCGTAATCACAACATAATTCACTGTGTATAATACTGTTATTGTAAACCATCCATTTGTTCACTCATCCCAGACCCTTCGTTATTTATAGATAGTATGCAGATGACGTCACTCAGGCCTTTGTTATTGTTTTTGCCATCCGCATTTGTGAGTTGTTCTCACTAAACTGTATTAACCAGACTATAAAAGTTCATGGTTACACAGAGTTTGTGTGTTGGTCCGTTCTACTTCCGGATGGCAATGTTGTGAACTTCTTGGCCAAGCGCATTCTATCTATATACCGCAAAGAAGAAAAATCCCAAAGTATGGTACTGTAACCGGTGAAAAAGATCGGCTTAATGTCACTAACAATTCTAATCTTCAAGCCACTTTTCAATAAAATCCGTCAGAAGGTTTTAAAGATATACACGTCAACGATTGAGCACGAGTTTTGTAACAGACTATTGGTATTTAATACTCAATATTATCATTATCATTATTAACAATGGACATGATCTATATTGACTTTCCATGTGCTCGAGGTCATTGGTCACATTGCAAAATGTGCTCAAAGTGACCCACTTAGTGAAAAATGTTCACAGCTTTTTAAATATCTAACATCACGATTGGTCATTTGATTCAGCTTGACACATGGGTATGTTTATAACATTTGTAAACAAAGCAGTGTGTTTACATTTGTTAAGAAATATCCAATAGTTGGAGAGCAACAAATCATGTGATTGATGACCTGGTTGGACGAGAACATGAATATAGATCGCTCCCATAAATGCTATTTATTTAACTTCGATAAATTGTATCAATGCATTAAAGATTCACAAAGCATTTAGGCGTCTAAAGGTTTCTAAAACCTATTAGCTCTTAAACATGCGATACGATGTATATATATATATATATATATATATATATATATATATATATATATATATATATATATATATGTGTGTGTGTGTGCGTGTGTGTGTGTGTGCAATATACATAGAAGCCACCGTAGAAGATGAGCATTTTGATGCGATGTGTAACAAATATAAATGTAGGTTAACGAATGGTTTAGAATTGTGACGTGAGCGACACATTATCTGTGAAATTAAACAATAACCTTTTCAAGTGAGATTGTCAGATGACCCTAATTACATGATCCGTGCCATTTTCCCATTTGGTTGTCATTGTTTTACAGTGGTCTCTTGATATATCGACATCATACGGTTAGTGATTGAATCAACTTCATCAGTATCTTTTGGCACTGTTCTTTCATGATATAAATTCAATACAAAATAAGTATATCAACTTTAAGAATATTAATAAACATGGAACATTTCATCCTCAAAACCCCTCCTTAGCTAAAAAAAAATTGGAACAACGTTTTAAGAGTTAGAACGGTACAACTTTGAGACCGAAGCGTATCGTTTTAAGTATTTTAATTCTTTATTTTTTTAAAGCTGTTATATTTATTATTTTTACTTTTTACAGCCCAAAGCTCCTAGTCGCTTTATTATCAGAATTACAATGTACATTGTGTTGGCCAATATTTTCGGGATTTCGGGATAATTCCATTTAAAAGATATACCCCGAGTACATCGACTCAGCGGTTGTGAACTGTAGATAGTTAACAGTAATACACCCCTGGGTTTATAAGTTGATAGTTGCCAGATTAAGATAGAGACAGACTATAGTGACTCTTTCGCCAGTTTTAGTGAACATTGATTTAGGCACATCCATGTTATTTTTGTTATAAGTTCTGGACGGTTGATTTGTAGCTTTGTCATTTGAGGGCTTGGAGGTAAGCTACTGTCAGTTAAAAAAAGAATAGAGCTTTTACATAGCGCGATATCCACTTAATTTGCTCAAGCGCTTTACAAGGGGTCCAGGTATTCATTTTACACCTGAGTACGGTGAGAGAATGTAAGTAAAGAGCCTTTTCTTAGGAGCAAGGCTCGAACTCAGAACTTTCCGATCCGAAAGTGATTGTCATACCACTAGGCCACGTAGCATCATAGCCATTAATGTAATTCAATATCTCTTTCCTTCTGAGATTTCTGATATATTTTGCACTCGTTTCACACGCAAAGGGGTTAAAAATCGATCCCGGGTGGAGTCGAGATGATTTTTATCCGAATCTCTTGTCCACCTAGCAGTGATTGGGAAGTTGGAACTGTTACTGTTAGATTTAGCAGAAAGTACATTCCGATATATTCCTGTCCTATCCGAAGAGAAGCATGCGATTTGTTTATTTCAAGCTATAGAGACCGGGATAAACTCCGGCTCCATGAGCCTAATGGCTCTGAAAACTACTTTTATTTTCGGACATCTCTACTCTTACCTCTGTTTACAACGTGTCCTCCCGACGCGCACATTTGTGTAGGTATGATAACCGAACACAATCATGGGCTTATATTGATAATGTTGTATCTATCTATCTATCTATCTATCTATCTATCTATCTATCTATCTATCTATCTATCTATCTATCTATCTATCTATCTATCTATCCTTCTACCTATCTATCTATTTATCTACCTATCTAGCTAGCTATCTACTTACATATCTTTTTATTTATCTATCTATCTACCTATCTATCTATCTATCTATCTATCTATATATCTATCTATCTATCCATCTATTTATATATCTATCCATTCATCCATCCATCCATCCATCCATACGGTCACTGATTTATCTATCTATTTATCTATCTATCTATCTCACGTACGCCTTTCACATCATGGAAGACAGCTCGCAATCACTTCTTTGTAAAAAGAATTAAAAAAACTGGCACTGTTCTAACATAAAGATATTAAAGGGTGTGTATGAAACAGTGCTAGACGAAGCAGAAAGAAATTACAAGAAAAGCATCATTCCAAAAATGAGCCTGCCTCGACTCGGGATCGAACTTCTGACTTCCCGATTAGTGGTCAGAAATGCACCAACATAGAGCTTACTCTGTAACAGTTGGTACGATTTAATGCTTTATTCTTCACAAGAGTTAACATTTCCGCGGTGTACTCTTTCCTTCATCGTAAGACAATAAATACTTGTGCGGTTATGTTGTCTTGTGGTATGACACTCGCTTTCGGATCGGAAGGTCCTAGGTTCGAGCCTCGCTCGGCGCATAGTTGAGTCCTTGGAGAAGGCTCTTTACTCACATTCTCTCACCGTACTCAGGTGTAAAATGAGTACCCGAATACCGTTAACAGCGTTGTATCTTTCCGAAAAAAAAGAAATTGTAATATCACCTAAAAGGCGTCATGTCCCGCCTTACATGTTAAATGTTGCTGTTGGCCAGGGACCCACTGTAAAGCACTTTGAGCACGTTTAGTGGATATTGCGCTATATAAAAGTTCTTTTTTTTTTCTTCTTTTATACGTTTTAGTACATACAATAACAATGGAATTTCATTGGGTTCAAAGAGATTCATTTTAATATACCACACTAATCTAATGTTTATACTTTTTATTTTTAGATATAGCTCTATTTGACGGTTTTTTAAAGTGAGAAACAAGCTCTTAAGAAGTCTTCGTCACACTGGACGCTGCCATCTCTCCTGAAATCATCAAATAAGTTTAGAATGAAGGAAAATATTCTCCTCCTGGTGTCATCCGTCGTTGTTCTGTTGCTGATGCAAATAGAAACAGCAGAGGCGAATGACGACCTCGCCTACCAGTTTTGTAATCGTGTTTGTTGGGATGAAAACGCTCTAGGCCAAGAATGTGAAGTGAGTTGATATTAATTTAAGGTAGGCTAATGTATTGTATAGTACAGAAGTTCGAGAGAAAACGTAAAAGTAGTGGCAGTGGTAGTAGTAGTGGTAGAAGTAATGATAGTAGTTATGGAAGTAGTAATAGTTGTAGTAGTAGTAGTAGTAGTAGTAGTAGTAGTAGTAGTAGTAGTAGTAGTAGTAGTAGTAGTAGTAGTAGTAGTAGTAGTAGTAGTAGTAGTAGTAGTAGTAGTAGTACATAGTAATAATAATAATAGTAGAAGTAGTTCTACTGGTAATGGTAGTCAAGATGCGAATAATATTAAAGGTAATGTTAATAATTGCAATGATAATGATGATGATAATAATAATAATAATAATAATAATAATAATAATAATAATAAATAATGATAATATAATAATAATAATAATAATAATAATAATAATAATAATAATAATAATAATAATAATAGTAATAATAATAACAATAATAATACAAATAATAATAATAATAATAATAATAATAATAATAAATAATAATCTTATAATAATAATGATAGTAGTAGTATTAATAGTAGTAGTAGTAGTAGTAGTAGTAGTAGTAGTAGTAGTAGTAGTAGTAGTAGTAGTAGTCAGTAGTAGTAGTAGTAGTAGTAGTAGTAGTAGTAGTAGTAGTTGTAGTAGTCGTAGTAGTAGTAATTTTTGTTGTTGTAGTAGTAGTAGTAGTAATAGTAGTAGTAGTAGTAGTAGTAGTAGTAGTAGTAGTAGTAGTAGTAGTAGTAGTCATGATGATATTAATATATTTAATGATAATAAATATAATAATAATAATGTTGACGATGATGATAATTATGATGATGATGATGATAATAATAATAATAATAATAATAATAATAATAATAATAATAATAATAATAACAACAACAACAACAATAACTTATTAACAATAATAGATTTCTTTGCTTATTTGTCACCTAATTTATCATGGTCACTGGGAATGCTTTCAAATCAACACAAAATCGTTCACGTAGTCCATACTTTATTTAGGATATTAGACTTATTTATTATAATCGTAGGCATAATGATATCAATTCATTTGTTGAAATCCACGTATAGAAAAAAAAAAACAATATATTATTATTATGTCAAACTTTGAATCTTAACCTTCCAACCGATCGGGTGAAGAATGATTTAATAAATTAAATACGGTACATAACAATGATCTGGTTTGCTAGAATACACCTAGACCAACATGGACTTATTGCAGGTCTGATAACTCAATTCCTTATGAGCTCATTGTTGTAATGGAAATCTCAAAAATGGACCTAAAATATTGTCCATTACAACAATGCAAAACTAGGCCCATAAGTGGGTTCAGATATCGGACCTGCAAATATGTTATTAATAATTCGTTCCTTGTTGTTGACAAGAAGCCGACTCGAAATACACAAACAACAGGACGATCAACACACAAAACCAGTTCATGACGCCAAACACCACAGGTTCCTCACACTATAAACAGAAAAATGAAGTTTCAAAACGAATGAAGTCACAAAACGATGCACACAACAAGAAGACATTACACAGCAGCGTAACCGGGTGCGGCCACAGAGCAGCGCCGCCATCTTATTGTCGACCGAGACGTTTTTTTTCTTCTGTTCTCCGCGGATAGTATTGTTGAGTGAGGGCTCTTGTCAAGTTCCATTGTTTTTCGATTATCTTCGCATTGAGGTGCAGACCCCATGTCTTCAATGTGTTTCTTTACATAATTTATTCATCCAGTTGCTGAGTCCGTCAGAGGATCGGGGTATCAGAATAGTGCCATCCGACAGGGGCGTGGCTATATTGGTTGATTTGGTGCCTGGCACCGCATCCATCTTTTTAAAATGGATTACAGCATTTAAAAAAATAAAATAGGCTGAGAAATGGTTCATCCCGCCTCTTACTTATTTGAGTAAGTCTGTTCTTTAAATGTTTTTTCTTTCTTTTGTATTTACATATTTAGCATGTTTTATTTTTGCCATTTTCTTCTGATTCTGGAACCACCCTATACTGTAAACATGCCACGCCACTGGCCATCCGTGTAGCCGTGTAGGACGGTTCGTATAAGCACAATATTAGATAAATAAGCAATTAAATAAATAAATAAATAGATAGAGAGATAAATAAAAAAATATTAAAAAGAATTATATAATTAAATGGAAAATGAATGAATGAATAATAAATAAATAAATAAACAAACAAATAAATAGATGAATGAATAAATAAATAAATAAATAAATAAATAAATAAATAAATAAATAAATAAATAACCCGAATCTGTAAACACATTGCCGAATCAAAAACTCTCAATTGTCATTTGCTTTAGTTTTTAGAACAATCTACTTAGAAGAGACACAA
>NC_088363.1:29436122-29486122 GCF_034508935.2 Berghia stephanieae
AGCGGAAGAGTAGCGTCGCTTTATTGGACGTCACCGATGGAGAAGTTATTTGTAAACAAACCAACTACAAGCCAAGTGCTCCAAATACAAAATTTGTTATTCATATTTCTGTACAAAAATGCATAAGGTTGATTATGATATGCATTTTTGTACAGAAATATGAATAAAACATTTTTTATTTGGAGCGCTTGGCTTGTAGTTGGTTTGTTTACAAATAACTTCTCCACCGGTGACGTCCAATCAAGGGACGCCACTCTTCGCTAATCTCATTCCCTATAGAGTTAGAGTCTCTGTGACTTTGAATATATTCGTATTGATGCTATGGGTTTAAGTAAAATACTTGCAACATCCTCCAGCCGGAAATAACGTACCTACACCCAAAATTATGTGTAGCCTTAAGCGTATTATATGTTTTTATTGATATAATTTTGTGAGAGCTAATCAGCAAAATTTCAGTCTAAAAAAAAATAAAGCGCTGAAAGACGTCAATTTCTTTTCCTCAATAGACTGTCGTTCTATTCATGCTGACGCAATTGATAGTCAGATAAATAAGTTTAAACCACTGTTTGTCCGCTGGATAATTTAACTGAACGTTGTCTATGGCCTAATAAATCGTTATAATGAGGAGGAAAAAGCATCATTGTGCGGCTATAGGCGATATGGCCTTGTGGTTTGACACTCGTCTCGGACCGGGAAGCAGATTGAGTTCCGCTCTGAGGGGCGCATAGTTGAGGAAAAGTTCCATACTCAAAGTTTCTCATCGTATTCGGATGTAAAATGAGTATATTATGGTCGTTAACAACGTTGTCTCTATCGGAAAAGAAAAATGTAATATCGTCAAACAAGCGTCATGTCCCCTCCCGTTGCTGTTGGCTGAGGATCCCTTTTAAAGCGCGTTGAGCAAGATAAGTGAATATTTCTCTTTGTAAAAGCTCATGCACATGCTATATAACTGTGTCGCAAACTGTACGCAAGAACCCCCCCCCCCCCCTTTTTTTTTTTTTCTTCTTTTTTTAAAAAAAATTTCTTAAACCAATTATGAAGCTCAACTAAGTAAGGGAAATAATAATTAAAGCAATGTATTGGTCAAAATTATTTGGCTTATTCCCCTTCCTAAATCCGATTTTGCTAAACTTAATGAGAAAACAGATCACTCGCTTAAATTGTGGCAACATTTTGTGTCATGTTTTCCTGAGATTTTTTTTTCTTTTCCATATTCAAGTTATTGATTTAATTTAGTCAAAGCACAAAGAGGATCTTTTAAATACTAAATGAAAAGGTGAGAATAGGTATGGTTTGGAATGAAACATTACAGTTTGTATTGAAGCGTTTCCGATTTCACCTCCATGATCCAGAATTGTATTTTTAAGATCTTAGGCTTCAGGCAGCAGTTCTGCTCTCTTGTAGGATCTATATTCCTATTTCCAGCTGTAAACATTTACAAGTCTGATAAGCGAGTACAGCGTGGCACAGGGTTGTTGTCTTAGCTTCGCATCCAAAAGATACCGAGTTTATATCTCCCGTCACTCTGTGAGGTCTTGAAAACGTCATCCCGATTGAGCTCACTTTGCAGCGTTGCACTGCCTTGGTTATTCCATTATAATCTCTTATATAAACCACAAAGAAAAACTTATTGGGGACCAAGGACAACTATACTGAAGCCCTCCTTGTTGGGGACCTATAAAAGGTGTTTTATGTTTTATTTATATCCATTTTGTATATGGGATTATGTATCAATTTGGAGCGGTCTCGATAACTCAGTTGGTAGAGCACTCGGTTTACAGAAAGACTCTTACCAAACCCTGGCGCAGTCGGGCTTTTTTCTGAACAACCTCTCTGTCCCCTTTGGATCGAGTGCATTGGTTGTTGGGAATGTTAGATCTGACGAAAGGTAAATACTATTGCGTCATATCCTAAGGCTAGCAAACAATATGTCCGTTTAATGATACAATGTATCGGGATACACACCGGTCGTGAGCCTTAAGGGTATGATGAACAACTATCAACATTTTTTTTTTTTGCGTTGGGTTGAGAGATTTTCCAACAATGAGACTTGGACATTTTGTGTTTTCATACTAGACCTAGTCATTAATCATACAAAATGAATATTAAAGTTTAAAAAAAAACCCAAAAAACAAACACGGAACGTTTCGGGCTCAAAACTCTTCTTCTGCCAACAACAAAAACAAAACAAAACAACAACAACAAAAAAGAAAACCCAAAAATACCCCCCCCCCCCAAAAAAAAAAAAAAAAAAAACAACCAATGAAAACATAAATACATCACTAAAAAATTCAATAATATATTTATGTTATTATTGTTTTTTTTTGTTTTTTTTTTGCTGTTGTCTGAACATGGTTTTTGAGCCCGAAACGTTCCGTGTCTGGTAAACACACAAACACACACACACACACACTTACACACAATATATATATATATATATATATATATATATATATATATATATAAATATATATATATTTTTTTTTTTAAAGCTGTGAGATATATTCATTTCCGTTTATTACTTTTTACAGTCCACAGTTTCTACAGCTTAATATCACATTAATTATACTCAGATTTGTGCCCATTCTTGTTGCTGGGTGTCCATGTCATACACTGGATGGATTGACCAAGACCACGAGAGGGAGAAGTAATGACAAGAATTAATAGAATAACTTTTCTTCAATTCAGCATTGCTCATTAAAAATGCTCAGATCACCTATTTATCATTTCATCATCTACATGTATTGATCACCTATTTATCATTTCATCATCTACATGTATTGATCACCTATTTACCATTTCATCATCTACATGTATTGATCACATATTTATCATACATCATCTACATGTATTGATCACCTATTTATCATTCATCATCTACATGTATGATCACTATTTATCATTTCGTCATCTACATGTATTGATCACCTATTTATCATTTCATCATCTACTCGTACATGTATTGATCACCTATTTATCATTTCATCATCTACATGTATTGATCACCTATTTATCATTTCATCATCTACATGTATTGATCACCTATTTATCATTTCATCATCTACATGTATTGATCACCTATTTACCATTTCATCATCTACATGTATTGATCACCTATTTATCATTTCATCATCTACATGTATTGATCATCTATTTATCATTTCATCATCTACATGTATTGATCACCTATTTATCATTTCATCATCTACATGTATTGATCACCTATTTATCATTTCATCATCTACATGTATTGATCACCTATTTATCATTTCATCATCTACATGTATTGATCACCTATTTATCATTTCATCACCTTCATGTATTGATCACCTATTTATCATTTCATCATCTACATGTATTGATCACCTATTTATCATTTCATCACCTTCATGTATTGATCACCTATTTATCATTTCATCATCTACATGTATTGATCACCTATTTATCATTTCATCATCTACATGTATTCTATACTGCCGTATTCTGGAATAAAACCCTTATTATTTGAAAATTTGGCCAGAAAACTCGTCCTCCAAATATCGATCGATTTAAATGACCCTCATCTTAGCCAACATTCTCAAACCTGGATATTTGAAGGACGAGTTTTCTGGCCAGGTTTTTAAATATGGGTTTTTCCAGAGTACGGCAGTATTAAAAAAAGATTCGTTCTCGAGAACGAATGAGATAATCCAGGCGTCAGTGAAGCGGGAAAATGATTACGTTGCTTACTCTACGAAACTGAGATACCCACATCGGGGTCTAAACTTTGATCTCTTTGTTGACAATGCAATGCCATATCTTTTTAGCAATCTTATCCCATAAGATAAAGGACGGGGATGTGACAGAAGATACATTTTCCTGAAAAAAAATTTGACCAGTGGTGTGGTTGATTATATGTAGACGTGAATAAAAAACATGGGCGGGTGTGTCGCTTTTGGCGTGTGTATGATGAGGATGACTTATGATGATTTGATGATAACAAAGATTTTGATGATGATGATGATGATGATGATGATGATGATGATGATGATGATGATGATGATGACGATCATCATCATCACCATCATGATAATAATGATGGTGATGGCATTGATGAATAATAATCCTCTTAATTATTGTCATCACAATCATAAGCATCAAAACCATCATCGTAATTATATTCCATCTTTTCCTAATCACTACCATTATTATAACAACCAGATATATTCACGACCACCACCACCACCACAATCAACACCGTGACCAACACCACCACCACATCACAACCACGATTACCATCATCATCATCATCATCATCATCATCATCATCATCATCATCATCATCATCATCATCATCATCATCGTCATCAACAACATCATCAATATCATCATCATCACCATCATCAACATCATCATAACAACATTATCATCATCATCGACAATTAATACGACTACACTAACATCAGTAACACACCCTTACAAATCAACCGCTATGGCGTTAGCTTACAAATTAGGAAAAAAAATAACGAACGAATAACCAAAAAGAACCCCCCCCCCCCCCCCCCAAAAAAAAAAAAAAAAAAAAAAAAAAAAAAAAAGAAATAATAAAATGAACAGCAATAACAACAAAATATAAACCTTTAAAAATGTTATTAAAAACAAACATTACGACTGCAAAATAACAGAAACGAGACCCGGGTTGATAATAAACAATGTTTTGTTGAGACAATTATTCCAAAAACGTCCTGCAAATGCAGATATGTAATCTCTTGAGAGCACCGGGATAATTTGAAGGATGTTGTGTTGGGCATGTCACTTAGGGAATAGCCCTCAATGCGCATGACAATTTGGAGAGGTCGTAATTTGATTGGCTCCCGTGGCTCTCTCTAGACGGTGAATAGAGTCCGGTTCGTCTTGTTATTTTTCCTTATGGAAAAAATGTCTTTGGAAAATTAAACAAATAAATGAAGTTTGGATTAAAGCGTCCAACATGTCCTTTTAAGAACGTCATCTTACAGAAATGGAATATTTCGGAATATTAAATTAAATTTCAATATAGTTTTTTTCATTACAAAGCTGAAAAGTTTAAATCACGTTATCAGCATCGAAGGAACATTCTATGAATATTTGTGCAACTCCATTTAGATACTTCCTCTTTCCATCTTTTTTCGTCTCTGTTTTTTTCGACGTCAACATGATCTAGAGCTCTATTCGTTATTTTGGCATTTATTTTTCTCTTTAAGCCTTGTGTGTGTAGCTTCCTGTCATTGTCACTCCTCCTTCTCTTCCTCCTACTTTCCTTCCCTTTCTTGTTATCTCTCTTTTTCTCTTTCTCTTTCTCTTGCTCCTTTTTCACTATCTTTGTCACCCTTTGATGTCATTCTTTGTTATCTTTTTTGTCTCCTTTTCTACTGCTTTGCATTATTCTTACCTCCTAAACCACTACATTGTGGTAACCAATTCTTATGCCATTAATAATCAACATTTTGACAAATTCTGAGGGGGTGGCGGGAGGGGGGGGGGTGAAAAATGCTTTGCACTTCTATCTGTAAGAACCCGGTTCGCCATTTATACTGCAGCACTGCACTACGGCGAGCGCCTGGGTTATCCTGGTCATTTTTCGAGGTAGACCCTGAATAAAAGATTTCCTGATAACATATAAAGGGAATTTTCTTAATTTTATTTGATTATCAAAGTTTTAGAGCTGTCCTCACCTTTTTTTTTTTGTCAAACCAGCATAACCACCAGTACCGCAATATGCATCATCATATCAAGATTTGGGAAGAAACACTATTGTGTTGTGGACAAATATTTGAAAATGTGTGTATGAAACAGTGCCAGAAAAAGAGAAAAAAAACATCCCATTGAGACAGGCTCATTCTTTGGGATGTTTTTTTTTTCTTGTATTTTTCTTCCTGCTTTGTCTGGCAATGTTTGACAGACACTTTATTTTTAGAACTTTATTTCAAGATAAATAGCTCTAATATACTCATCATTTTACATCCGTTTTCTTCCGTTAAAATCGTTTCTAATTATTTTCACAATCACTCAAAAATCCAACAAAGCAGCATTTTTCATAATGATAGATGTTTATTTACAACATGAGTCATAAAAAGCCATTCATTGAAACCAATACATTGAGTAATGCTACGCGCCCTCATCAGAAAATTATAATTAGGAGAAATAGTCAGACATTAGATATTGAGTATACCTCATAAATAGGACTTCAATGATGATTTAATCTCTAACGTGCGACTATGTGGTCTTGTGATATGACACTTCGGATCGGAAGGTCCTGGGTTCGAGTCCCTTTCTGGGCGGCGCATAGTTGAGTCCTTGTAAAAGGCTCTTCACTCACAGTCTCTTACAATACTCCAGTGCAAAATGGGTACCTGGTTGTTTACACAGTGTTGCCCTAGTCGCTTAATAGGCGTCATATCTCGTCCCACATATTATGTTCTGCTGTTGGCTAGGAACCGCTTGTTAAGCGCTTTGAGCACGTTTAATAGATATTGCAAATTAAAAATGCCCATTGTTTTCTGAACGAACATCTTAGGTCACCTATTTATCATTTCATCAGCCACATATATCCTATACTGTCATACTCTGGAAAAAAATAAAAAAAATAAAAAAAAAAATATATATATATATATATATATATATATATATATATATATATATATTATACATATATATATCTATATACTGAGCTGTTAGAGTTCAATACCAGAGAAATAATCAAATTATTAAATGATGTTATGGTTTAACAGCTTAATAGAACAAAGAGGATTGGATACTATTTTAAGTAGTCGATTTAAATTACCCTCACCTAGACAAAAAAAAAACAACAAAAAACTCCCAAACCGGGGACTTCGCAAAGTCACAGATTTGAGAGGTTTTTTTGCTAAGATGAGGGTGATTTAAATCGATGGACATTTGAAGGACGAGTTTTTCTGGCCATATTTTTTAATAAGAGTTTTTCCCAGAATACGCCAGGTAACTGGTTAAATATAATCAAGCATTGTGGGTGTCTTCATATAAATAGTTAAAAGTAATAAACAAAAATTAACATTGATAACAATTTACATAAATTCATTACTAAATTCCAGATAGACGACAGAGATAATGTACATATGTCTTTTTTGTTTTTTTGTTGTTTGCTGAAGAAGGGTTTTGAGCCCAAAACGTTTTTCTTTAAAGCTGTTATATTCATTTTTGTTTATTACTTTTTACAGTCCACAGCTTCTAGCAGCCTAGTATCATTTTGACTTATAAATAGTTGAGACCGTCAAAGCTTTGACTTTCAAAACCTACTAAGTTACATATCATTCACAATACATAGAAACTTGCCATTAATTTAATGTCATTTATTTATTGACTTAAAGAGAAAAATATTTGTATTGTTTACCTCATAGTTCAAGTTCAAGTTCAAAAGGTTTATTTTTGGCAGTTGCCATTACAAAACTAACATTAACATAGAATTTCCAATTAAAAAATAAAAACAGGTAAAATCAATAATTAACCAAAGGAAACAAAAACAAAATCCTGAGAGTTCAAATAAGTATTCACGGGAGTCCCATGTTTGATAATTTTTTTGACAAGATGGTCATTTTAATCGATCAATAGTTGAAGGACGATTTTCTTGGCCCAAAATTTTAAACTATCTTTTTTTTTTGTTGTTGTTCATAATACATTGGCTTGGGTGCTAGAAATGGTTAAAATTATTATACTTAACTTAGTTTTATAGCTTTCATTGAGGGCATTGTATAGATTTTCGTATATGATCCACAAAAAATCCCCCACAAAAAAAACAAAAGAAGAAAAAAATCGAATAAAATGTCCCATTTTTTGGCCAACTTAACTTTAAAATCACATCTGGTTCAACATATCATACCGAATCAGGACGATAGGTAACATATTGTATATAAATAAAAATAATGTAAGATGACATGAAATATTATACACACGATATATTATTTAAGACATTTTATTTTTAAAAAACATGATAACGAAGAGGACGTACGTACCAGAAGGTCGGAAAATATGGATTGAATTAATTCTTCTTTGATGTTTTCTAAAACAAAACATTTGCAGTAATATTATGATTAATTGGTTTTATACATGTTATCATAAGATAGAAATAGATTGAAGGGTGTATTGTTTTAATCAACAAGATGTTAGAGCTGTTGGACTCACTGAATTATGTACCATTTGTGTCTCATATCATTCCATTAGAAGAAAAGAACAACATTGGACATTTAGAGTAATTGGACTCAAACAGCCAAAGTTAATTTCTGTATTTCTATCGTAAAATGGACCTTATTGATTGCTTGCTGTCCTTCGGACAGTCTATCATATAGCTTTCCGCCATATATCCAGCTACGCAAGCATTGCTGTTTGACAAGTTTGTTTACTATATTATATGTGAATTTTCATTATAGATAGTGTGCGCTTGGCTAAGAAGCTTACAACATTGCTATCCGGAAGTATAAAGGACCGACACACAAAACTATGTGTAACCTCGAACGTTTATAGTCTGGTTAATACGGTTTAGTGAGAACTACTCATAAACGCGGATGGCAAAACACAATAACAAAGACCCGAGTGGCGTCAACATCGTTCTATCTATAGATCACGAATGGACAATTCTATTAATTTTATGATACATAAGTATAGTGTAAAAGTCACCCGGGAGGCGTTTGCAAAACTTATCATTATGGACTTAAGTAAAAAATCTTAAACGCTATAATTTTTAATAACATGGAAAATGGGTAGCGTTTGCGGTTATCTTGACTTTTACTCCTTGTACAAAAGTGACAATAATTTCTTTTACTTTTATGGCTTATTATATGTTTCAATGATATAAATAAAAAATCAGAAACACTGAGAATTGAATAGAGCGTCTTTCAATATTTTTGTCTCAAATATGAGATTAAGGTCTCATTACCTATTTCAGACCGAAATTTTTTTTTAAATTAGCGATTTGTGTCATTCATTGTGTTGTAGTGCCTCACCAAAAAAAAAAAAAAAACCAAACAAACCAAACAAACACGTTTTTATAATCTTTGCCATGATTTTAATGTCAGAGTTTGGCTGAGCAGTTGATGGCTTAAATTTTAACAATTGTAATAACAGATCTTTTTAAATTCACAAATCAATTTCGTCTAAATTGTGTTTTTATTCATGTGGTGTCCACTGGTCATTGACAACAAAAAAAGAAAGAAAAAAAAGAAAGGAAATGCCATTGTTGATGGAAGGGATATAATGATGAATTACCAAGAATTATTTCATTCGTTCTTTTGTTTTAATTTCAAAGTTGGACTCACTCGATCAATAAGCAAAGTATTCGATTCAACCACAGACGGGCGGGATTCGAATCCATGCACAATCACTTCTTTCATCACCTCCCTGTCAACCACGCAAATATATATATATATATATATATATATATATTATATATATATATATATAATATATATATATATATATATATATATATATATAAATGCTAGGCTGTTTAGTCTCGTGGAAAGTAACGTCGTAAAAAAGTGGACAATTTATACAATTCCCACCAACTTCATCGACACGAAGGCTGGCTTTCGCTTATTTTTCAATGCAAACGATTACAACATGACTTTAAACAAAGACGACAGTAGTCATAGTATTATATCACGTGTCTTGTAAATCATCTGTGTTTAGCTCAGAGATATCGAAGAGAACTTCCTCCTGCTCGTCTTCGGGCTGATGAAGACTGTGCCGATGACTGTAGAAGATGTAAATAATCAAACCTGTAGGAAAAATAAAATCACAAATAAATTTTGGTAAATAAAACAGTATTTGATAGAAATATGAACAGATGTGTATGTCACAGTGCCAGACAAATCAGAAAGATAAACAAGAGAGAAAAATCTCAAAAATCGGGCTGCCTTGACTGAGGATCGAACCTCAGGTCTGCTGACGTGTTACGCGTAGATCAAAGAAATAACCCCCCCACACACACACACAGACAGACAGACAGACACTCACTCACACACACACACACACACACACACACATATATATATATATATATATGTCTGTGTGTGGGAAGAATATAAGTATCAAAATGGCCCAACTATCGGGTTATTTCTATGATCTAATGGTAACGCGTATACATATATAATATATAGTATACCTTAATCGCCATCGAACTCCACATTCAACACTCTACATGTAAGATAAACCTTTACAATCCCATGTTTCCTCTCTAATCAAAGACTGAGAGTGAGAGTGAGAGACACTGAGACAGAGAGAGAATATGAGAATCTGCCGTGGCCATGCATTATTTACAAGCTTCCCTTTAATCTAGCACCGGAGTTACGTGCGGATTACATTGGCGGTTCTCATTCGTAATTATACCTCCCCAAATTATCGTCTCCACTGTCTACATCGGTGGCTTATTCCGTAGGCGAGACAAAAGGAGACGAAATAGCTAGTAGTTTAAGGATATCGAATAGTCATTGTGAACTAATCGATACTTGCAAATATCGAGTATTACAGGGCAAACAAACCAAAATCTCAGGGATATTTGATACTATAATCGATATTGACGTTATGTTTCATCTTATAACGGGAGTGATTAATAATGCACAATTATAATATTAGCACATTTTTTTCTCTCCTCCATGTTAATAAGTACTGCCATTACTTTTTGGCATCCAAACCACATCCCGAGGTCCCAGGTTTGAGAGTTTTTGCCAAGATGAGTGTTATTCAAATTGATCGATATTTGAAGGACAACTTTTCTGACCACATTTTGAAATACGCGTCTTTATAGAGTACGACCGTTTACTGGTTTAGATGTAAAGCTATGACTATGAAATTAAGACGGCAAGACAGCTCTCAACTGGCTACCTAAGAAGAAAAGTTAAGAAAGCGTGGGAGACCGAAGTAACTTATAATCGGATATTGGATGATGAAATTAAGACCATTTTGGTTTCAGCCGGAGATAGAGCCCGTAGAATGGCCCAGTACAGGCAGGAGTTGACCCTTTGTTTCTGCTTTACTTGACAACCAGCAATAAGTACAGTAAGTAGATATATAAAGCTTAAGTTTTTATATAGAGCATTATCCACTAAACGTGCTCAAAGCGCTTTACAAAGGGATCCTGACGAACAGCAACACGTAACATGTAGAGCAACGAATGACGCCTGTTAGGCGATATTAATTTTTTTCCCCGACAGGGACATCACTGATAACGGTAAGGTATTCGAGAGAATGTCAGTAAAGAGCATTTTACAAGGACCAACAGTGCGTCGAAAGAGGTTCGAATCCAGGACCTTCCGATCTGAAAGCGAGCGTCATACCATAACACAACGTAGTCACGATAGAAACTTTAAATGATAATCGAACAAATCGTTTGAGTAGAAATCTTGAAACTGTTTTTATCCGCCTCCACAGAGTGTACGGTGTTAAACACTGGGTAATTGTCTTGTCATAAGTTCACACCCCCTCCCTATGCAATCTCGTGATCGATGGAAAGACGTGAGAATCAGAGGATGCATGTCACTCGCTTCGACATGACAGAGTTAATTATTCATTTGATGTCTAAAACGAGAAAATAGACATAGAGAAACTATCACGCAACTTACGGTCCAACACAGTAGTAGCTAAATTAAATGGTAAAGACGAACGGCTTCGTTGAAAAACATTTATAACTCATGAACGTTTTAGATACACCTACTTAGTCAGAAGGCAATCAATAGATAGTATGCGCTTGGCTAAGAAGCTCACAACATTGCCCTCCAGAAGTATAACGGACCAACACACACAAACTATTTGTAATCTTGAACTTTTATAGTCTGGATAATACAGTTAAGTGAGAATTACTCATAAGCGGAGATGGCAAAAAACTATAACAAAGACCCGAGTGACGTCAACTTCATTCTATCTATAGATAGTATGAACTTGCTAAGAAGCTCACAATATTGCCATCCGGAAGCATAACGGACCAACGCACAAAACTGTGTGTAACCAGGAACTGTTATAGTCTGGATAATACAGTTAAGTGAGAATTACTCATTAAAGTGGATGGCAAAAAACAATAACAAAGACTCGAGTGACGTCAACTTCATTCTATCTATAAGCTAAACATTGTATTAAATTTGGCTTTGTGAGATGCCTTGAGTGCGGCTTTGTGGTATTATGGACACGATACTCGCCTTCGGACATAAAGGTCCCAGAATCGAATCCCGAACTGGGCTTGCAAAGTTAGGTCACTGGAAGAGGGTTTTTACCCACATTCTCTCATATTCCATAAACGGTATTCGAACTCAAACCATTAAACACCGGGTAATTTTCTTTTCATCAGTTCATGCCGTCCCCCACCTCCCCTCTCCACGAAAACGTGATCAGTGGAGAGACGTGAAAAATCAGAGGATGCATGAATGACATGACCAAAATTAATTATTCATTTGATGTCCAAACACAGTTGAAGGTAGGACACAGAGTACACTAGATAAAGGGTACATTATGAAGGGTAAATTAAAGCGATTATCAAAATAATGTACCTATGAGCGGTTCGGATAAAATCAATTCGTCACAAAACAAACAACAAGCAACAGAACATCTGAATAAAAGTGACTATGGGGGATGTCCGGGCTCAATAATGAATAATAATAATAATAATAATAATAATAATAATAATAATAATAATAATAATATGAAAATAATAATAATAATAATATAATAATAATAATAATAATAATAATAATAATAATAATAACAATAATATAATAATAATAATAATATAATAATAATAATAATAATAATAATAATAATAATAATAATATAATAATAATGATAATGTAATAATAATAATAATAATAATAATAATAAATAATAATAATAATAATAATAATAATAATAATAATAATAATAATAATAATAATAATAATAATAATAATAATAATAATAATAATAATAATAATAATAATAATAATAATAATAATAATAATAATAATAATAATAATAATATATTATACTTATTGAGCGCTCTTCCATATCACGAGGAAGTGCTCAGAGTGCTTTACAGGGACATCAACAATTCAATTTGGAAAATAACATAGTCTTAGGATGCCGTTTAAAACATCTTCCGATAAAGAATGCAGTATTTCTTTTGGGAGTTTATTCCAGAGGGTTGGGATATTTCTAGAAAAGGATCGTCCTCCATATGACAAGTAAGAGTTCTTTCCTTAAGTGACAAGCAATTTTCTATCGGATGACGAACGAAAGGGATCGGTTTGGTGTATATATATATTTATCATCAAGATCTAAGGAAATTGGAAGATCAACGACTGGATCTCAACACTAGTGAGAATCTTCAGGCACTGCAAACGATTGATTTGGATCGACAACGTCGGTTAAACTTAAAGTACGACCTGGTGGAGGCAGCCGAGGCGTTCCAGTCCGATGACAGAGATGCGAAAGTCTCTTAAGTCAAGTAAGTTATGTGAGATGCCTCAATTTCGGCTTTGTGCTCTTGTGACATCACACGTGCCTCCTACCTGTAGCTCCGGTGTTCGACTCCCACACTGGCGGCACAAAAAAAAAGGAGCCATTGCAAAAAGAATTTGCCTTTTATTCCCTGCTTACCAACTATAGGAATATCGTCACATTCGTTACGATAAACCAACCTTTTTCCTATTCAAATTTCTTTTGTACAGAGTGTTGTAGAGTATGTTTTGTTAAATAAACTATGTATCGCAAGAATTCTGCTGCTATTATGTCTGAATGATAAAAAATCTATTTTATGTTAGTTCGGTGTGAAATTTTGGGGAAGATCTTTTGGGGAAAATCTTGAAAATGGCTGGAATGGAGAGGGTTAAGAGCGTTATCTCTATGTGGATTCTACTATACTACCCTATGATATTTCAATTCACGTTTTAAAAAGAAATGAAATCATCTGTAAAGATCAATTGCTAATTCAAAATATTGATCAAGGGGAAGTTCTTTAGTTGATTATATTGAATGTAGGTAGAAATTATTTAGATGGTTTTCGTGCAGATTGGGTGGTCTTGTGATATTTCCCTCCTCTTCGGCTCTGTAGGTCTCTGGTTCAATTCCTGATATATTGAATCCTTGAAAAAGACTTCCTACTCACATTGTCTCTTTAAAAAAAAAGCCCCTGTCTGGTAACCGCATAGTTTCTGTCGAAACAAACCCGTAATACTGTGTTTTAGGCCACATGTCTCGTCCTGCATGCTAAATGTTGCTGTTGGCTTGGGACCCCTATTAAAGTGCTTTGAGCTATGCAGTAAACGTGTATTGCTCTATATTAAGATAAACGTTTTCCTTTTTCTGTTATAACTTCTTCAAAGAATTGACCGGTCTACTAATTACCTTGCATATGTTCGAACCGATAAGCACATATTTCCAGCCTGATAATCGAACACAAATATGGGTTTCAACAATATTGACGAGTAAGGGCTAACCTACACCGGAAACTGACTCCAACGACCCGGCACTGCCGTCCTCTGCCGTCCTCCGGATGAAGACGTCGGGTACGGACAAAATACTAAGAATAAACACAAGAGCCACTAAACGTATCCATACCAAGCACCCGACGTCCTCTGTCGTTTTTTTCCATGCTTGGTATGGGTACTTCAAGCGGCTCTTCTCTTCATTCTTAGTATTTTGTCCGTGCCTGACCTCTTTATCCGGAAGACGGCAGAGGGCGGCAGTGCCGGGTCGTCAGAGTCAGTCTCTGGTGTAGATTAGCCCGGACTCAATTAAATGTAATAGTAGTGATAACATGTGTATAAAGTAAAACCCTGGCATATTATTTACTTTATGCCTTTGTGCGGCCATGAGGTCAACCGGTATGATACACGCCTTCGGATCGGAAGGTCCACGGTTCGAGTCCCGCACTGATCGATTCTTATATGAGTCCTTGTAAAAGGCTCTTTACTCGCATTCTCTCACCATAGTCAGGTGTAAAATGAGTACCTAACAAGCGTCATCATGTCTCGCCCTACATGTCTTGTTGCTGTTGGCTAGGGACCCTTTGTAAAGCGCTTTGAGCACATGTATATATATATATATATATATATATACATATATATGTGATCTTTTACTATTTCTAATTCGTCAAAGTCCCGGGTTTGTTTTTTTGGCTAGATGAGAAACGTCCACATCTATTATCTTTTCTATTTTATTGACCATATTAAGGTTGTTTTAATTGATCACTAGATTTTATGTAAGACGAGTTTTAAAAAATAATTAAAATGTGATTTTTCAGAGTAGGCCTGCGGCATTTTTTACAAAATCGCATTAATTCCTAGATACCTTTCGTTGCGTATTGTTTTCCGTGAGACGAAATCGGTGTGTTCAAAACTTTTGTTTTCATTGTTTTTCATTAGAGCCTTTAGTATTTGTCGTTCAGCAACTACTTTGTCGGAGCGTAACTTGCGTGATGCCGGTTCTATGCCTTTTTTCCCGTTTTGGACATCAAATGAATAATTAATTCTGTCATGTCGAAGCGAGTGTCATGCATCCTCTGATTTTCACGTCTTTCGATAAATCACGTAATCGTAGAGGTAAAGGGGGTAAACTCATGACAAGACAATTACCCAGTGTTTAACTCGTACTTTGTGGAGGTAGTAGATCAATTGATATGTTTGGAAGCGTTGGGAATGCTCCTCAATGATTATTGTTTTATAAAATCTTGACTTTCCAGCATAGCTATAAGTCAAAATCATTTAAATGGTCCGAAGGATAGGAGATGATGATTGCAATTAAAATTTTGAGCAATTGAATACAGCTTATTTAGTAAAAAAAAACCCAAACAAATGAAGCTCTTACCACAAAGAAGCCAAACAGAGAACCGTAGCCAGCTGAGGAATGGAAGAGCTGCAAGCATGGCCATATTTCCCGTAATAGCAAGCAGGGGTACTAGAGGGGCGTAAGGAGCCTTGAAATACAAGGGTGTATTGTTTTGAGGCCTTCGAGCAATGCACACGGAAGAAATAATCATAAGAATAATGCTGATAATAAATAGAGTTATTGCCCACCACGCCCTGTCAGCTTCAAGAGGCCACACCCACAACATTGCGGTCATACAGGTACTGGATGTAACGTACGTCAGCAGAAAGAACCTCGTATGTTTCCAAGTTTGTTCATCTGCATGCTTGATGTCACATGACGATAGAGCCACGATGCTACTTCCGGCTGAAGAGGCTAAGGATTTCAAACTACCAAAACTTCTGGCAAAGTCTGTATTTAATTGCATCGTTTCATAATCTTCCAATTTCACTGAGGTTGATTTGAATTTATTTCTGGAAGTTCTGTTCGACTGTCTTTGGTTTGATGGCTCATCGTACAAAACCATATGGTTATTTTCGTGGTCTTTCTTACTGTATTTGAACCTGTTCGAGAACGTAAGAGGACCTGTTTGTGTTGGAACAAACGACGACATTAATGCTGGTTTGTGGTTATGGTTGATGACAGGGGTTGGGGTTATTGAAGTTTCACAATAAAGAGATGAGTAATGTTTAGTAAGAGCTGAGTCTGAAGACATCGATTTTTTCATGGCAGGAAAAGAAGACTCTTTTTCGTGGTGAATCTTACAATCCCCATTGGCAAAGATCATAAGTTGCGGACGTTGTTTCTCTGTGGATTTCCTTCTAGACATCATATCCGCCCTTTCCGAATAATCCATGGATACATTATCAAGGTCAGAATACTCACGACAAATCCCTATGGGCTGAGGCTGGTATCGTATGAATAAAAGAATAATCGCGCTTGCTAAGAATTGAATAATAGTGGCGATAGAGGCCATTTCTAGTGCAGCATAAAAGTCGAGAAGCAGTGCACAAAGAGTTATTAATGCCCCTGTAAGGAAATGAGGTCCAATTGGGATCCCATTGTACGCTCGCTTGGAGAATATCTGAGGCATGAGATGATCTTCGGACATGGCGAAGAGAACTCGGACCGGATGTATGAAGGAACCCACGATACATGGGACGAGGCCTAATACAGCGCCTACTCCAATGACGTAATTAGCTGCGTAGATTCCTCTATCCTCGTAAGCTCTGGCGAGAGCCGCTTGGTCTGCTAGCTGTTGCCAGGGAGTTGAAAGAGTCAACGCTGCAGTTACAAGGAAAGAAATTGTTGAAAGGATTGGGAGCGAGAAGCTGAATGCGGTAGGAACTGTCTGGCTGGGGCTTTTTGTTTCCTCCGCACAGGATAAAAGATTGTCTATCCCTGAAAAGACTATCATCATCAGAGATGCTCCTGTCATAATCTGGGGAAAGAAGCGAAAGAAGTATGATGAAATCAGAAAATCTCAATAAGTTTTCGGTGTACTAGAATGGATTGCATTGTGGTACTCTTCCCCTAAAAACATGACTTGAGCTTGTTTGAACTTTATTTTAAATAGCGCAATATCCACTAAACGTGCTCAAAGCGCTTTACAAGAGGTCCCTAGCCAACAGCAACACTTTAAAATGAGCTTTAAAATGAGTGTTTATATAGCGCAATGTCCACTAAATATGCTCAAAGCACTTATAAGGGGTCCCTGGCCAACAGCAACACTTATCACGTAGGACGAGATATGGCTCCTGTTAGGCGATATTACAAATTTTCGGACAGAGACAACGCTGTTGATGGCCAGGTACTTATTTTACACACGAGTACTTTGAACGCGAGTGTCATACCACAAGACCATATAACCGCACACTTAACATGTAAGAGATATTACCATTTTTCGAACAGAGACAACGCTGTTAACGGTCCGGTACTCATTTTACACCTGAGCGCGGTGAGAAATGTGAATAAAGAGCCTTTCCCAAGGACTCAACCATGCGCCGAACGAGGCAGAACCCAGGACCTTCCGATCCGAAAGCGAGTGTCATACCACAATACCATATAGCCGCACAAAAACTTGTAATATTCCTTGATATATATATATATATATATATATATATATATATATATATATATATATATAATATATATATATATATATATACTATGAATGTACGTTTGTACAACGTACGTGTTCATATGTGTATGTAATATTATATGCATGTACAATGTATATATGGATGTGTGTGCTTGGATGCATGTGAGCTTATATTCATATTATGTGAATATTTCAACATGCAGATTCGAACATATAATGTCCGAATCTGCAGTTTGATACATTTAAACTGATAATCAACGCAAAGCACTTCGAAGCTTTTGGCATAAGAGTACATTTATCATTATTATTATTATTATTATTATTATTATTATTATTATTATTATTGTTATTATTATTATTATTATTATTATTATATTATTATTATTATTATTATTATTATTATTATTATTATTATTATTATTAGTATTATTATTATTATCATCATTATCATAATAATAAATCATCATCATCATCATCATATATTATTATTATTATTATTATTATTATTATTATTATTATTATTATTATTATTATTATTATTATTATTATTATTATTATTATTGTTATTATTATTAATATTGTTATTATTATTATATATATTATTATTATTATTATATTATTATTATTATTATTATTATTATTATTATTATTATTATTATTATTATTAATACTCGTAATAGAGCATTAATTATGTCCACACTTTTTCGAATCTTTTACAAGATATAACTACTGTAATTTTGTTTTACTAGATCGTAAGGTTTTTTTTTTGGGTTTATTTTTCATTTTTCAACCCAGAGAAACTGGTAAATATTTTCGTATTTTTTTTTTTAATTAACTTAATAATTGTTGTATTTTCTTATTTTCGACCTTTTTAGCGCGCCCCCGAACTGGAAAAAAATCTATCAAAATATATAAAGATATCACTAAATTAAAGTACCCCAGATAATCCTTTGGCAAAGAACCCGGGTTGAGCGTTCCAGTTACCAGCTTGTACGTGCAGGAATCCCACACAGATGAAAGCAAAAACCACCATCCCGCTCATACAGATGAGCACAAGGTTTATCACGGCCGATCTCTGTCAATAAAAAATCACAATTAATGGAGTTATTGACTTTATATTTTAGTCTACGTGCACAAATAATCAGGTCTCATAACCGAACATAATTATAGGCTTGGTTTAAATCTGTCTAAATGGAAAATATTTTGCGTTTCCCATCAAAACAATCAGCCCTTAACAATGTAGGTTAACAGACCTGCAAATTTGTATACGTTGAATTCAGTGAAAATTAAACAATTCAACATGGGATATGGATAAATGATAAATTCAAGAAAAAGAAAGATAGAAAGAAAAATCAAAATATAAATAAAGAAGAGAAGAAAAAGCTACCCCCCCCCCCACACACACACACACAAACAAAAAATAAAACCCAAAACAAAAGTACCAAAAAATAGACCAACCAAACCAAAAAATAAAAAATACAACCAAAAAAAAACAAAAAAAAAAAAAAAAAACAACAAAGAAAAAAAGCCAAAACATGTTATGGAAGGTTTAAGAGCAAGTAAGAGTAAGATAAAAACAAGTTAAAGAAGCAAAAAAAAATTTTTTTTAAATGGATGTGGTAGAAAAAAAAGATGACAATCCCCCAAATTAAGGAAAACAGTCAGTTAAACTTCTTAATGGAAATCTAAATAAAACCAAGATGAAGTTATTCGTTTGGCCGCAAAAAGATATTACAGTAAGCAATGAAAAAAATAGTATAGTGGCCGGCAGTTCATAGGACAGAAAGGGCGTAGTATTTCATAATAAAGTAGCCTCATCTTGCTTAAAAATCTCAAATCTGGGACTTTAAGTCAGTTTTCAATTTCAAAGAAGTCTCAGGCATGATAATTTTGAGTCATTTAAATCGATTGCTATTTGAAGGACGAGATTTCTGGCCAAATGTGTAATAAACGATTTTTTTTTCTTCAGAGAACAAAAGCATTTTGTATATGCTGATGTACATGCGTATACATAGTTTTACCCCAATCCATCTGTCGTTTACTTGAAGTATTATCTTTTTCATTTTCATTTTCAACAACAGTCTACACGTTTTTATATTTTACTTTCTAAACTGCATTGCACAGTTCCTCCCCGCCTCCCCTCTTTTCACTTAATTTATTGCGCACCTTTTAGAAAATTCTAGTATTCTATTTTAATTCGTGGTTTCTTACAAAGGAGCATACTAATTTCCTGCCAACCAATGTTTTGTTTATTCACCTTAATTACGCTACTGTTTTGTTGATAAAGGGGAAACCTGAAACGTTCATTCGATCTGTTTTTGTAATTAAATTGAAGCTTACAATCAATTTCACATTATTATTTATATCTTTTTCATTGTATTTTTGTTGTTATTGTTGTTGGCCGAAGAACCTCACGTATTTTTTCAATATTTTTTCATCTGTTGTGTTATACTGATTTTAGTTCAATAATAAAAAAAAACATCTTACAGCTTCTACTTTGACTTCTGAGGCAAACCATAAGATTTACCGAAGGGTTGAATCATCGGTTGATTCCCTTTATCTGGAAGTTATTAAGATTTTCCGTCGTCAAGCTCGCATGGTCTTATATCAAAACTTGAGTTTATAAGTGAGTAAGATGACAAAGAGCCAGACATCTGATTTATTTACTAGGTTAAAGTTCTACAATCTAATGAGTTTAAATAAAAAGAAAAATTACTTTTTGCATTAAAAACAGAAGAATAAAAAACATTTTAAGCATGCCAAAAGGCAACAATTGAAACAAAAAGAAAGAAAAAGAAAATTTTTTTTTCTTTTGTAAATGGGGGAAAATAGGAGGGGAAAGGAAATGTTTGACAGATAACAACAAGGAAATATTGGGAAAAGAGATTGATAGAATGTGATAAGGCTGCAAAGAACCGCAATGTCATGACATTAAGTTAAGTCTCCCGAAACAGTGGTGACAAAAAATGTCCTTAATTTGTAATTTTTAAGAAGGGGGGGGGGGGGGAAGGATTCACTATAATATATAACTTCATTAATGAAAATATCCCCTCGGGAAATTAAAATACAATGCTCCAACTTCTTGAATATGGGTTATATGGCACCGACCTTCTCGTTACAAGTTTTATTGAATCAAAGATGCATATTATGTAGTTGGACAGTAGGAGCGAAAAACTTCCTACTCTCACAAATTTTTAGTTTACAGCAGCAGTAGTTAGGTATGAACTTGAGTAAGGTGAGATAATTTCAGAATTGTGGCCTTCTGATTTTATGTAATATGTGAACTGCCATGAGACTTTAAATCATTCTTTACACTTAACTTGGTTTTTAACCCTCTCCTTACCACCTACAGCTAAATCATCACATTTGTTACGACACAATATACATTTTTTCTTGTTCAGGTTTCTTTTGTACATCACAATGTTCTTTGTATAAATAATAAAAACATAATATTGTTCTGTAGAGAGATAGTTTGAATTTTAAAATGATTTTTTTTCTGTTGGGAAGGCCTGCCATTTTGGGAAAGTACTGAAAAGGATCGGTAAGGAGAGAGTTAAACAATGTTTTTATGTTCGCGCGGCTATGTGGTCTTATGGTATGACACAAGGTACAGGTATTTTCTTGGTTCGAGTCCTGCTCTGGGCGGCGTAAAATCGAGTTCTTAGAAAAGGCTCTTTACTCATATTCACTCATCGCACTCAGGTATAAAAGGAGCACGAGGTCGAAACAAAAAATAATGTAATATAATAGCACTTTATAGACGCAAAGTCTTGTCCAGCTGTTGAATTGTGCTGTTGGATTGAGAACCCTGTAAAGCGCTATGAGCAAATATTGTGGATAATAAGCTATATAAAAAGCCAAGAGACAGAACTAGTAATTGAGCTTTGAGCTTTTATTTTATATAACGCAATATCCACTAAACGTGCTCAAAGCGATTTACAAGGGGTCCCTGGCCAACAGCAACATTTAACATGTAGGACGGGTCATGACGTCTGTTAGGCGATAATGCATTTTTTTCGGACAGATACAACGCTTTTAACGACCAGGTACTCATTTTTACACCTGAGTACGGTGAGAGAATGTGAGTAAAGCGCTTTCTCCAAGGACTCAACTATGCGCCGAGCGAGGCTCGGACCCAAGACCTTCCGGTCTGAAAGCGAGTGTCATACCACTAGACCACATAGCCACACATAACAATCATATCCCTTCTATCTTGTCAAAAGTACATACTTTAAGTGTGATGAATCCCAAAAAGACGACAGCCACTGCTATGCAACATGGAAATAGATCAGGTTGTTCCATCATGATAATTGGCTCTGACGTCATGTCCATATCTCGAGTAATATTGCTGGTGATATAAATAAAACAAACAAAACAAAGTTATTTAATGAAAAAAAACAAAAAAAAAACAAAAAAAAACTCCACAATATTCTTTCTCACAAGTCCTATAAAATATTGACGTCATATATAATATATATATATATATTAAACATAAAATTTCGTTCAGCATGTGCTTATCGTTTTTCAGTTTGAGTTTTTAAAAAAATCAACGTTTGTGTTGTGTCGGTATGACATTTCATTAAAAATGCAGAAAATGCTAAATAAGGAGACGTTTAGAAATATATGATATTCTTTGAATACCTTGTGTTGGTCGCGTTGACCATGTACTCCACATACTGCCAAACTGCCTTAGTAGCCATGGCCCCAGCCAGCACGTTCTCCAGTATCGTGCTCCAACCAATGACAAAAGAGAGAAGCTCTCCCAAACTGATGTAGCAAAACGTGTATCCTGTTCCACATCGTGGAAGGCGAGTACTTAGTTCTGTGTGGCAAAGACCTGGATTGGATAATGGGAAAGATAACAAAAATCAAAACTAACTTCTAACTTCTAACTTGAGCTTTTATATAGAGCAATTAAATGTCATCCACTAAACTTGCTGAAAGCGCTTTATAAGGGATCCCTGACCAACAGCAACACGTAACATGTCAAACGGGACATGACGCCTGTTAGGCAATTTTTTTTCCGACAGAGACGACGCTGTTTACGGCCAGGTACTTATTTTACACCTGAGTACGGTGAGAGAATATGAGTAAAGAACATTTTCTAAGGACTCAACTATGCGTGAAGCGAGGCTCGAACTCAGGAGCTTCCGATCCGAAAGCGAATGTCATACCACTAGACCACATAGCCGCACAAAGAAAAACAAAACGGAATAAAACACCTTTCTATCCAGTCCGGGGAAAGAACTCCAAAATTTCACAATTTTCATAAAGTGATACCGAGAGGCTACAAAATGTTATTGACAGGAGAAAGTATATAATGGGTGTTGAGCGACGTGTACATATATGCAGGTCTGGCATCTGAACCCACTTATGGGCCTAGTTAAAAGTTGTTGTAATGGACAATATTTTGCGACATTTTGTGAGATTTTCATTGAGATCATAAGGAATTGGGTTATTAGACATGCAAAAAGTGCACGTCGTTTTAGAATATTTTTGGTTTCTGCTTGGTGCTCTCAAATAACGTCATAAAATTTTTCCGCTTTTTTACTCGTTTTAAAAATGTTGCAAAAAATTGGTAGTTTAATATTATTATTTTCATTATCATTACTGTTGATATACTAATAATAATGATAGTAATAATACAAATAATAATAATAATAATAATGATAATAATAATAATACTAATAATAATAATAATAATAATAATAATAATAATAAAATAATAATAATAATAATAATAATAATAATAATAATAATAATAATAATAATAATAATAATAATAATAATAATAATAATAATAATAATAATAATAATAATAATAATAATAATAATAATAAAAATAAATAGAAGAAAGAAGAAGAAGAAGAAGAAGAAGAAGAAGAAGAAGAAGAAGAAGAAGAAGAAGAAGAAGAAGAAGAAGAAGAAGAAGAAGAAGAAGAAGAAGAAGAAGAAGAAAAGAAGAAGAGGAAGAAGAAGAAGAAGAAGAAGAAGAAGAAGAAGAAGAAGAAGAAGAAGAAGAAGAAGAAGAAGAAGAAGAAGAAGAAGAATGATAACAATTATTATTATTATTATTATCATCATCACATCATCATCATCATCATTATCATCATTCATCAACATCATCATCATCATTATCATTATCATCATCATCATCATCATCATCATCATCATCATCATCATCATCATCATCATCATCATCACAATCATCGATCATCATCATCATCATCATTATCATCATAATCATTACATTATACTATATTAACCAGGTGCTACACAACCCAATTGATATGATATACCTGATAGAAGCGCCAGAATGCTGGCTATCAAGACTGACAAAACTGCTGCTGGCCCCGCCTCAGCCCTGGTCACGTGGGCAACTATGACAAACACGCCGAGGCCTGCCGTGCTACCAACACCTAGACAGGGAAAAATAACAAGACATTGTTAAAAGTATGCGTGACCCGGTTCTTGTAACATGAAAAGGTTTTATGACTTCATCATGTCTTAATCATCAATGTTTAAAATGCAGAAAAAGTGCGGGCACTTGAATCAATGATGATGAGAAAAATAGGGTACGGGGAAGTGCCTGGTGAAAATAGAAAATAAAAAGTCACGAGGTCAGTGCCAAACTCAGGATCCAGTTGACACGACGAGCGGGACAGCAAGCGGTTGCACAACCGACAAAACAAAATATGGCTTTCAAACGTTGTACCAATCACGCGCCTCTCTCTCTCTCTCTCTCTCTCTCTCTCTCTCTCTCTCTCTCTCTCTCTCTCTCTCTCTCTCTCTCTCTCTCTCTCTCTCTCTCTCTCTCTCTCTCTCTCTTCTCCGGTTCAAGCGGAGATTGTCGTGCCAATTGGATCCTGAGTTTGGCACTGACCCCGTGACATTTTATTCCCTGCTTTTATCTGGTACTTCTCCATGCCCTATTTTTCTCATCAATGTTTCAAATATTGTATCAAAAACACTTGCGCTCAGAAATTGGATCTTTCAGTTTGAATGTTTATGAAGCAGGAGTCTGAAATGTCGATGTTCCTATATTATTGTGTTTTAATGAAACGTTATACATGCGAAGTGGCCGAGTTGTTAAGGCATTGCACTGTAGCCCGGAAGGTCCCCGGTTCGAGCCCCGCTTCTGGCACTTTGTTTTTTTTCCTTGAGCAAGATTATTAACCCCCAATTTGCTCACTTGGACAACATAGGTGATTCCTGTTTACATGAGAATGCCTTAGGCGACCATATCATATGGTGTCGTGGCGGAAGGGCATAATTTTATTATACATTCCTCGATATCATTTTGTTTTATTGTCTCAAAACGGTATCTACTCTGTCGGGATAGTTTTGTGATAATAGAATAAAATTTCAGACAAGATTTTGAGACCGGGTAAGGTTTTATTATCATGGGTCACATAAACAGCGAATAAACCCGAATTTATCAATCATCTACAAAAGAGAGTAGAGTAATAAATATTATGTTGTTATTTTCAGGAACTCCCCAGCTTCCTATTAATTTCCCACTTCAGAGGCTCTGATATTTCCGACTTTAGTAAAGTGAGAGAAAAAAATATATTCGAAATTTCTGTTCAACATTTTTTATTCAAACAATATTATTATGTCAATACATTAAATTGGAATAACTCACTAAAGCCATTAATTTTAGCCCCAACTCTGTACTCGAACTCCACCCACATCTTCAAACACTCTCTTTCTCCTCCAGAGAACAAACTCAAGAGCTAACTTCCGTTTCAGACACATTCTGGACGCTATAACATGCTTCAATTAGATGAAGTCAACACCGAAAAGAGTTCAGACGGTAATACAATACCGAGGGTCTTCCGTTAAATGACACTTAGGAAGGGACAGTTTCCGTGACATCTTTGCATCCGAATGGAAACCGGAAATGATGTGAAGAATGTCGACTCGACATGGATCACTCTACTGATGGCATTGAAAACGGTTTATTTCTTTAAAATTATTGAAGTAAGATCTCTTAATTTCAATGACAGCGGGTGTGCTTGTGACTGTAATGGATAAGTCCCATGTTTAAACTATTTTCACAAGGCGAAGGTCATTTAAATCGGTAGATATTTTAAGGACAAGTTTTCTGGCCAAAATGGTAAATTCGTGCATTTTTTTTTCAGTGTACGCAGCGTGAGCTTCTATTATCTCACCCATTTCTTAAGAGAACGAAAGAGATCTGAACAAATGTGTATGAAAGACAAGCAAGAAAGCAATATACATAAAAAACCACCCCAAAAAAATCAATCTACCTCGACTGGGAATTGGGGTCGACTGAAATTTTGAGATGGATTATTTCTTGCATTTTTCTTTCTTGCTTTTTGTGGCACCTTCCATACACACTTGTTCGGATCTTTTATCTTACACCGCTGCCTGCTCCTTAATTTCTTAAAAGAACGAATAACGTTGACCCACTTAAATTGAATATAGTTCCAAAATAATTCAAAGCTATTAAATTGGTCTGATTAAACAAAGACTGGACTGTTCTTCAGCTTTTCTTTTCTTTTCTTTTCTTTTTTTTTTACGAATGTGGAGTTTGAAGATTCTATCTATAATTAATTTCCACACAAATCGTTCAACATTTTACGCATCAAATATCAATTATGAAGGCAATAAAACTATCACAGTTGGGTTTTAATGTCATCGATGCTCACGCTCTGAATGGCAGTTGAATAATGTCATAAAAAATGCATCCCCAACCCCCTCCCCCCTCCCACCACCACCACCTCCCCCTCTAACTCGAGCCGATCCTCGATTAAAATCAAAAGAATAATGCCTAATTGTTCCCAAGCGAGATTTAACCGATAAGGTGAAGATACGATCAACGATCGACATTGTTTCTATCGATCTTCAGAATTAAAAAAAAATGTTTCTATTTAATCGTGATAAATGTGACTCATTACAACATGGCAGTATTGTTTCGCGATGAACCAGATATGGATAAGATAATTAAAAGAAACGTGTCGAGGAAGATGAATTTATAGTTAAAAAGAACAAACTGGAGCATAATATATATATATATATATAGAGAGAGAGCAACATCCACTAAACTTGCTCAAATTGTTTTAATAGAGGTCCATAGGAAACGCCTGTCAGTCGATAATAACATTTTTTTCTACAGAGACGGCCATGTACTTATTTTGCACCTTAGTACAGTGACAGGATTGAGTAAAATGGCTTTTCCAAGAACTCAACTAAGTGCCGTTCAGAGCGGGATTCGAACATAGGACCTACCAGACCGGTGGCGAGTGTCATACCACAAGACCGCATATCTGAACACGTTTATTCGTTCTGTCATTAAGACATGTAGACTGTTGATGCTATGTGTTTTGGGAAAATACTCACAACATCCGCCAACCAGATGTGATGTAGCATACCAACATACAAAGTTATGTGTAACCTTAAAGTTAATAGTCTAATTGATATAAGTTAGTGAGAAGTAATCACTAAAATGGAGTCTATACACAATCAAAGAAGAGCTGAATGACGTCAACTTCGTTCCTTCTATGCTTAATCCAAGAATAACTTGAACTTCCAGCATTTCATTTAACCTAACATACTACCGTTTCGAGGAGATGGTTCACAATTTGTGTGACTCACCGCCTCAATTCGTTAATTTGATGAGTTGCACCAGATGTGAAAAAGTAAAAAATTGAACGGATGTTATGTATATCAAACTGACGTTTTCTGTATGTTTAAAAAAATACCCTAATAACTTCCGGATTGAAACGACCTGTACATATTTGCAATCTAACATTCTTAGAATGGACAATGTTTTGCCTCAAAATGGTATTATGTCGAGATAATTAAGATGCTGAAAATGGAATCTATTTCCAGAAATCTCAGGCTTGGGAAGAGTTTGTAGGTTTTATTGAAGAGAATGAATATCATATTTTAGTACTAGCAATAATTTATATTTTTGACTAGTTTAGCTATAATTTGACTTTTCCGCATTTGGTTCATCCCGACATAATACCGTTTTGAGACGACGGGTCACATTTTGTTTTCTATCACCTTAAGCTTTGCGATTATCAAACATTTTAACCCAAGTCTTATATAAAAAAAACTATAAACTCATATGTGACAAAACGGTAATATGTCGGGTTGCACGAGATGAAAAAACCGCCCCAAAAACTTGAGCTTTAATACAGTACAATAGGATTCAATAGTCGTACCGTCACTTCCTTCCTAATGACGTATGGTAACTTAGTAACACTGGCTCTAAACTATCGGAACAATGGCGGACGCCGTATGAAATATTTCTCCGGCGAGCTTAAAAGCGTATCCAGAGGAAAAAAAAACCCATCAATTTGATCATGTTTTGACTTTTACACATTCTGATCACAAGGCATATGAAAAGGGAATGAAAAGTTCTCGCCAGCATGAAGAATAAAAAGTAAAGATTTTCTTTGTTTAGAACCAAGATGGCCGCCGTTGCCGGGCGCGTGACATCAGACTACTGAATCCAATTTCCACTAAACGTGCTCAAAGCGCTTTACAAAGGTTCCCCGGCCAACAGCAACATGTAACATGAAGAACAAGACATGACGCTAGTGAGGCTATAATATTACATTTGTTTTCCGATAGAGACAACGCTGTCAACTCATTGCATACCTAAGAATAGTGAGAGAATTGAATAAAGAGCCTTTTCCAAGGAGACACTCAACTATACGCCGAGCGAAGCTCAAATACAGGACCAACCAATGTAAAAGCGAGTGTCAAACCACAAGACCACATAGCCGCGATGAAAGAAAAAAAAACAACTTAAATTTATATCTTAAATATGAACCTTGAATGAGATAAATTTTCTTTTTTAAACAGAGTGTGAATCTTTCATTTTGTGAACTGTAAAAATCTTACATTTTGAAATTGTAGTTATGTGGAATTTATATCAAATTTTTGGTTGATGGTTTCCACCAAGATAATACCTGACTGAAGCATTGACATTAGGTACTCCCAATCTATTCAGATTAAATTTATCTGACATTTCATCATAAATATAAATTTGAATAGAGGACTAAAATAAACTTAAAATTCTGTCACTCAATAAGAACGCATTCCCACGATCGAATGTGCACTACTTCTCCCAGTTCATAAAAGTGCCTGAGATAATCAATAGTCCAGCTATAAACAGAACAATTTTTTTTTTTTTTCTGAGATTTGAAAAAAACATTTCTATGTTTTTAACTGTTTATTTAACAAGTCTCGTTGACTGAATTGTATTTGATTTAAAAAATGACAGGAAAAAAACATAGACGGGAAAAATTTAGCAAAGAAATAAAAGGACAAAAAGAAAAATAGACAAAAACCTTTCTTAAAAAAGAAAAGAAACAAAAAAAAAACCAACAACAAAAAACACTCACACAAAACACACACACACACACACACACAAACACACACACACGTACACACACGCGTGCGCGCTCGCGGAAAAAATAAATGGGATGTAAAGAATCTTAAGTTAATCATTTGTTGATAGACTTACCTAAGTAATAGTAGTAGTAGTAGTAGTAGTAGTAGTAGTAGTAGTAGTAGTAGTAGTAGTAGTTAGTAGTAGTAGTAGTAGTAGTAGTAGTAGTAGTAGTAGTAGTAGTAGTAGTATAGTAGTAGTAGTAGTAGTAGTAGTAGTAGTAGTAGTAGTAGTAGTAGTAGTAGTATGTAGTTAGTGTAGTAGTAGTAGTAGTAGTAGTAGTAGTAGTAGTAGTAGTATAGTAGTAGTAGTATAGTAGTAGTAGTAAGTAGTAGTAGTAGTAGTAGTAGTAGTTAGTAGTAGTAAGTAGTATAGTAGTTAGTAGTTAGTAGTCGTAGTAGTAGTAGTAGTAGTAGTAGTAGTAGTAGTAGTAGTAGTAGTAGTAGTAGTAGCAGTAGTAGTAGTAAAAATGAATGGGATGTAAAGAATCTTAAGTTAATCATTTGCTGATAGACTTACCGAGGTAGTAGTAGTAGTAGTAGTAGTAGTAGTAGTAGTAGTAGTAGTAGTAGTAGTAGTAGTAGTAGTAGTAGTAGTAGTAGTAGTACTTCATAAAAGAATATCAAATTGTCTTTAAAACTAAGTAAAGGCAAAAACATATCAATGAAAAGTAAAAACTCTCCTCTATCTTCAACAACCAATCACTTTGTTCTTAAGTATGTCATGTGGTCACAATCCAATCAGAGAGCTAGAGGAGAGTTTTTCCCTAAACTCTTTTACTTTAACTTTTAAATGCGTTTTTCTCAAAAATGAAATTTTCGTCACTAAAAACCTATCTCCTCCCTCAGTTTTAAACCAATCTTCTTCAAACCTTCTACAAATGAGTGTCATACAAATATGCAGGTCCTCTAGCAGCCGGATTTTTGAGAAAAAAAATTAATTCATGAGTAATTTGAAATTATGTAACTTTAATTTTTAAAGTTTCTAATTAAAAAATTAAAAATCGGGCTTCTAGAGCCTCTTTATTTTCCTTTTTCCTACCTCTGGCCAAAATATTATGGCAATGGGTTGATAAACAAAAAAGCCTTTGATTTTTTAAGATTTGTTGTTTATTTTCCAATATGGCGTCGTTTCCATAGCAACGGGCAACTTTTTTCGAAAAAAATTATATGCAATCATCCTTCCCAAACATATACATTATGACTGTGCATAGAAGTTAAGGATATTTCATCAAATAAAAAAAATGATTCTTTAGTGTCGCTCCCCCCCCCCCCCCCCCCCCCCCCCCTTAATAGTAGGAAGTGATGAAGTAGTGTATTCATAAATGCGATGAAACTCACGATCGTACGATAAATTCTAGAAACAACGATGATAAAGTGTTGGGGTTGCTGCTGCTGCTGCTGCTGCTGCTGCTGTTGATGATGATGATGATAATGACGACGACGACGACGATGATGATGATGATGATGATGATGATGATGATGATGATGATGAGTGCTTCTGCTGCTGATGATGAAGATGTGGATGAATATGATGATGATGATGATGATGATGATGATGATGATGATGATGATGATGCTGATGCTGATGATGATGATGGTGATGATGATGATGATGACGACGATGACGACGACGATGATGATGATGACGATGATGATGATGATGATGATGATGATGATGATGATGATGATGATGATGACGATGACGATGATGTTAGATATTAAGATTATTCTAATAAAACGAACGATATTGACTTAAAGATTTTACTTAATTCCTTGATTTATTGTTTTTTTCAAATCAAACGAGATGTTCTCCATATCATAATAAATCAAAATAAACATAGAATGTAAAACAAAAGCATAATCTACTGCATCCATTGATCAATGGCATTCACATGGTATTCACCGAGCTTTAATCATCATGTTGTTTGATGCTCCTTTGATTAAACAGAAGAGGACAAAGAACACAAAGATCTAATCTGATCCAAACTGAATGTCAAATAATCTATCATTTGCTTTAAAGCTACGGGAAATCCACTGACATGAAAACCAACAACAACAACAACAACAACAACAACAACAAAGAGTAAAGGATGTTCCAAAGTCGTTTTACTTTGAAGGATTAAAGGACTCTATGGGATTGGATATGGTTTTGTTTTCTAAAAAATCCCGTTTGTTATAGTTAAAGAAAGAAATTACAGTAGAATCCTGGTAAAGCCAACACTGCTGGTACAGACAGAATGGTTGATTTTAAGCAAGATTGGCGTTATCAATTCTTAATGGTACACACTTTGATAAAGAACAATACATTTTGGAGCAACAAAAGGTGTCGACTTTAAGCGGGATTGGCTTTATGTAATTTTAATGGAACGCACTTAGATAAAGAACAACAAATTTGAGACCAACAAGAGATGTTGACTTTAAGCTGAATTTGCTTTTAAGAGTGTTTACATTATGTGGATTCTACTGTATTGAAAAAGATCTGACTTTAAAGTGTTTATATTTCATTTTAAAATGAAATCAAATATATAAATGTAAGTAAAATTACTAGACATAGAAGTAACTGAGGGAGAAATAAGATAACCCAGGGATAATGAATAAAACGAATCGTGCATCGACACAAAGTCTGATAAAAAAGACGAGATAAAGATGACACATCGTGCAAGGAAACGACTGTATAAGAGTTAGAAGAAATTGAAAAAACAAAACAAAACAAACCTAGTATTAAAGAAACGAAAGTGGCTGAACTGTCTTAGTGGAATAGAATGCTTGAAATAGTGTCAACTCACTCAACCCTAACTCTTTACTTACGAGCTGTCCACTCTAACAAGAGAGTGACCTAAACATATATATATATATATATATATATATATATATATATATATATATATATATATATATATATATATATATATACTCAATTAAACTGGTATGACTCGAGTATAAATCATGTAGTCTAGAAATTAAAACAGTAGCATTGGAAAAATGCATTTAATTTGTAAATCAGAGAACCAAGAAAAGGAAAAAATGATGGGGTAAAAGTAATACCATGATGGTCGGTGTGACAATCTGAGTGAGTTGAAAGAAGATCTTTAGAGCTATAATGGCCCATTAAGCTGGTATTTATTGTAACGTCAAACGGACAATAGCAATTGCTTGCTATCCTTTTGATTAGATGCAGTCTATCGAAAAGTATTTTTGGCCAGATCTAACAAATCCAGCTACCCAATACTTGATGGGTGGACGGAGTGTTCAGAAAAAGCACCCAGGATGGATAATGGTTCCTTTGTGTTCAAAGAATGTGCTAAAGCTTTCGGGATCCCTTGTCGCATTAACATAAATTTTACAACTAATTTTATTTTTAAATATTGAGAGAGGAAAACAGAAAGATGGCGAGGAGAGAAAGGTCTGAGGCACTCGGCAATTCAGCAAAACGCCCAAAGACAGAAGAAAATGAAATGAAAACATCAAGTCGTTATGTCCTTCATGACGCTGGGTTTAAAGGTAAACTGTTGAAATTGGTCAAGTTGTTACCTTGTCTTATATAATCTTAAAGAAAAATTTAGGTTTTTAGTTTGGTTCGTGACATATGGAGAGAAAAATAAAGCGAGTGAATTTGACTTATTTCGGCCTTTGACCTTCCTTGGGTACACACAGACCACACCTAAAGACGAAACGTTGTTTGATTTGTATTGTCCCTTTATATAAAAGTCACAGGCTCTCACTTTTTTCCCTTTCCATCTTAATGGCGCATTCAGGCACCTCTAACTTTTCGTGACATCTGTCGTTTACTGGGAGAGAAGGACAGAGTGAGAAATTAAAAAGTAAAAGATAAATTGAGAGTTTTGAGAGAGATTTAAATAGATAGAATACAAACTAGATTAATATAAAGGTAGATGGATGGAAAGATGAATGGATTGATTGAAAGATAGACGTGTTGATAGAATGGTAGATAGATAAAGACAAAGATAGCTTAATTTTATAGATACATATAGATGAAAAGGATAAGTAGAATAAGACCCAGATGATTGAGAGAGAGAGAGAGAGAGAGAGAGAGAGAGAGAGAGAGAGATGTTCCTAGACTAGGAAAGAGACACACACACACACATATATACATAGAGAGAGAGAGAGAGAGAGAGAGAGAGAGAGGATGAGAGAAAGAGAGAGACACACAGAGAGAGAAAGAGAGAGTAAGATTGAAAGAGAGTTGTTCCTCTACCAGGAAAGAGACAGAGAGAGGGAGGATAGAAAGAGAAAGAGAGAGACACACACACTCTAGCATACATTCAAACACACACACACACACACACACACACACAGAGAGAGAGAGAGAGAAAGAGAGAGAGAAAGAGAGAGAGAAAGAGAGAGAAAGAGAGCGAGAGAGATAGAGAGAGTGAAAGAGAAAGAGAGATAGAGAGAGAGAAAGAGAGAGAGAGAAAGAGAGAGAGAGTGAGAGAGAGAGATCAGTTCAACAATAAATCAATATTTTAAAAAAAAACGGTCACACCACCCAATGGATAAAAATCAGGTTTATCGAACATCTAAATGATAATATAATAGACAGCCCATAATAAAATGGGTCCTAATAATCCACGTTTTATTGAATTCAAACCATCACCTCCGTCCTGTTCTTATTTCCTGTAACAAGAAACCCGGCTCTGCACGGATATGCCCGGGACGGATTCTTCAATTCATTGCATTGATCTAGGATTGTGTATCAGTGTGTCAATATATTGGTTTTGTGTTGCTGGAATGATTAGGTATCAATGTGTTAATATATGCGACTCATCGTCTCAAAACGGTGTTATGTCGGGATGAATCGGATGCTACAAAGCAAAAATTTATGCTAATCTAGTCAAAAATTTGAATTATTGGTATTGGGACCCTGAAATATCATAACGATTCTCCTCAATAAAACATATAAACACAACCCAAGTCTGATATTTCTGGTTATAAATTCAATTTTCAGGATCTTAATCATCCCGACATAATACCATAATGAGGCGTAGGGTTACATATGCGACTCACCGTCTCAAAACGGTGTTATGCATACCTGCTTACTTGAAGTTGAAGAAAAATTGTAGTTTTCACGGATAAAATAACATTGTAGACATAATAACCAACTCTAAAAATTAAGAATTAATCCTTAAAATGTTGTAATAATGCTTTAAATTCCTTTATAGATAGTATGATGTTGAAGTCACTCAGGTCTTTGTTATTGTTTTTTGCCATCCGCGTTTATGAGTAATTCTCATTAAATTGTAGTATTCAGACTATAAACGTTCGAGGTTACACATAGTTTTGTATGTTGGTCCGTTATACTTCCGGATGGCAATGTTGTGGGTTTCTTAGCCAAGTGCACAGCATCTATATACTAACACTGGTACCAGAACTTCTTCTCCCAAGAAGTTTGATTTAATTAAAGATCTTTACATAGCAGTTTTCAAGTTAGAACCCAAAATTTGTGGTACATTATATCGGGATGAATTGGATCCTTATAAAGTGAATTTACATTAAGAAAAATATGGATTTTGGACTTTAAGTCGTTTGCCATGTATGAAATTGTATTAATTCCTCGCCTAAATGAGTAGAATTTAACCAACGTTTCATACTTGTGGCGTTGACGTCACTCAGCTCTTTGTTATTATTTTTAGCCAGCCAGTTGGATGATTAGTTCTCACTAATTTCTTTCAATCAGACTATAAACGTTTAAATGTTATAGTAGTTTTGTCTGTTGGTTTGTTTTATGACTGCTGAATGTTGTGAGTATTATACCTAAACGCATATTATCAATATATTCAATTTCCAACACATGGTTCAATTCTGACATAATATCGATTGTGACCTATCGCCTGAAACCGATACTATGGCGATATTAATCTGATGCGGAAAATACATTTTAAAGTTACAATGACCAGAGAAGTACGGTATCAACTTTGGTAACTTTTAGAAATTACGTCTATCCTATTCAACACATGATACGAACTTAAACTAACTTTCATTATAATGATACGAGAGGTCTGATCCGTACAAAATTAAATAAAATATTGTGCGCAAAGCTCGTATGTCGACTGCAGAGTTTTGATCCGCTGATTGTTAAAATCGGGACTTCAGAGTTTTGATCCGCTGATTGTTAAAATCGGGACTTCAGAGGTTTGATCCGCTGATTGTTAAAATCGGGACTTCAGAGGTTTGATCCGCTGATTGTTAAAATCGGGACTTCAGAGGTTTGATCCACCAACCATCGATATGATGTATCATCTTCGCAAAATTCTCAAATCTGGGACTTTCCGAAGTACCAAGTTTGAGAATTTTTGCCAAGATGAACGTCCTTTAAATCGATCGATATTTGAAGGACAAGATTTCTGGCCAAAATTTAACTACGAGATTTTTTCCCCCAGGGTACGGCTGTTAACCCTCTCCTTACCACCTACAGCAAAATTGTTACATTTGATACGACACAAAATACATTTTTCTTATTCAGCTTTATTTTGTACACCAAACTTTGAAGAATGATCTTTGTTTAATTAACAAGGACATAGAGTTGTTTTGTAGAGAGCTTGTTTAGGTTTTTAAAGCTCCATTTTTCTGCTGGGAAAGCCAGCCATTTAGGGAAAATACTGAAAATGATCGGTAAGGAGAGAGTTAATTGGTTAAAATCAAAATGATGATATAGTAAGATAACAAAACAGAATGACGCAGTGATCAATCCAAGAACAATGAAACTGCAGGATCTGACAGGTTGATATTTCCTCCAACCAGAAATTCAACTTGGCATGAACGTGTTATGAATTGATTTCCCTTTCATTGCGTCCATCAAGGGTACTTTTTCCATGCATAAATTACAGGAATTTTATTCATACAAGAATAATAAATATAAATAAAAATAATAACGAAATTCAAAATTTGCAATGCGATGCTGATTTGTAGATCGCTGCGCATATTGAATTGTGTACTTTTAACACTTTAGAGCTGGTGTTCAACTATAGTCTAACTTGCAAAATGGTTTTTCCATTTGTTCACTAAGAGAGAAGTAAAAATGTGACTCAGACTTTATAATCAAGCTTTATTACTGCTTTATTTGAAAACGCACTTGGGGCTGCTGTTATTTAAAGGTAGATAAAGCTAGGGTGAATTAAGATTTGAAGGAATCTAAACCTCACAGTTGAAGGGTTAACGAGAGACTTGATGCAGTTTCAATAATATTGCATTATGACGAAATAACATTTGCATGAAACGGTTTGAATGGCGGAGCTTTCTTTATATGATATATAAGCATGCGGGGTGTCTCAAAAGATATCGATCCCGATTTGGCATCCGATGAAAAGAATAATAAATAATCTTATTTGTTTTGATTTTCCTGCGACAAGAAACTCGACTTGGCTGAGATAATGTTGAAGGTTTGTCTCTCATTCATCAACTCAGATACGACGACAGAGAATTGATATTTTCACAGGCCAATCTATTTATTGATCTATGTCCTCAGCTGTAGCTCAACAAGATAAAGAATTCGGATTTTAAAGCTTATTAATACTTGTGAATTGGCATATCGATTAGAACTAATGTAATAACTTTATTTTGGAATCAATGATTATATTTATCTGAATCAATTTGATTTTCTATAATATGATCTCTAAACAGATTCACTATTAGCGTCAGAAGAGCGCGCAGGAACATTCATATTATTATACTGATACTAGTCACTGATAGTAGTCATTCACAGTTCAATTTGAAAAAAAAAGGTATTTGTGACACATCGATTCAAAGCGGTATTACTTCGGGGTAATTTGGGTGCTGAAAATAGAATCTATAGTAAAAAATTATATGATACCTGGGTTCGTCAATAATGCATTATGGGGCAGCGTGGCTCAGCGGTACGGTCTTTGCTTCGTACCCGGAAGCTACCGAGTTTGAATTAGCGCTGCGCAATGCGGCCTTGAGTAAGTCACCCCCCCCCCCTAGCTCACTTTGCGGCGCTTCACTGCGGATGACGGGTTATTCCAGTCTTCCCTTGGAATATATCCTTAATCACAAGTTTCCCCTACGGGATGAATGAAAGGAATTTTATTTTTATCTTTTTTTTTTTTCATTGGGCGAATGAGTTAATGAGTTAAAGAGAGTTTCTCGCAGAGCGGAAAGCATACGTTTCAGTTTTCCAATCATTTTGACTTTACTTTTCAACGTCGAATCATCTTACATTTGCAAGTTTGATTGCCGAACGCACACTTTGAACTTGATTAAAAAACAAAACAAACAAAAAACTTGAGCTTATATATAGATAACGCATTATCCACTTAATGTGCTCAAAGCGCTTTACAAGGGGTCCCTAATCAATAGCAACATTTAACATGTAGAACGAGTCATGATGTCTGTTAGGCGATATTACAACATTTTTCCAACAGAGACAACGCTGTAAACGGCCAGGTACTGATTTTACACCTGAGTACGGTGAGAGAATGCGAGTAAAGAGCCTTTTCCAAGGACTCAACAATGCGCCGAGCGAGGTTCTAACTCAGGACCTTCCGATCCGAAGGCGAGTGGCATACCATTAGAGAACATAGCCGCACATATTAAACAGATTAAACATATTTCTAGTTGTAATTAGTGGGATTATGCGTTGATTTGAGAGTGATTTCTTTCCAACTATGAACGCGTTACGACATGTTCATAATATATGCAGGTCTGACATCCGAACTCACTTATGGGCATAGTTTAACATTGTTGTAATGGACAATATTTTGCGTCATTTATTGAGATTTCCATTAAAACAATGAGCCCATAAGGAATTAGGTTATCAGACCTGCAAATAAGTGACCGTCGACCCGTAACAAACAGACCTGAAAATATGTAAAGGTCGAGTTTACTCCAATTTTATGCCAAGGTGTGGGTCACACTTCAAAATACAGGACGAAAAAGTTTTATATCAACTACTATGTGCGGCTATGTGGTCTTGTGGCATGTCACTCGCTTTCGTATCGGAAGGTCCTGGGTTCGAACCTCGCTCGGCGCATAGTTGAGTCCTTGGAGAAGTCTCTTTACTCACAATCTCTCACCGTACTCAGGTGTAAAAAGAGTACCTGGCCGTTTACTTCGTTTTCTCTGTCCGAAAAATATTTGTAATATCGCTTAACAGGCGTCCTACATGTTAAATGTTGCTGTTGGACAAAGACCCCTTCTAAAGCGCTTTGAGCACGTTTAGTGGATATTGCGTATAAAAAAGTCTTTCTAGTTGGTTCAGTAACTTCCGGCGACTATTATATTAACATTTATTATTTATGATTTTTTAAAGGACTGCCAGGGTACCGATGATAATTCTGCCGTACTTTGTAAAAAAACAAAAAAGACATCGCTAAATTTGGCCAGAAAACTCGTCCCTACAATACCAATAGATTAAAATACCTTCATCTTGTCAAAATCTCTCAAACCTGGGAAGTATTTGAAGTCCGAGTCTGAGATTTTTCGGACAAGATGAGGGTCATTTTTAGATGATTGATATTTGAAAGAAGAGTTTTCTGGCCAAATTTTTAAAATGTGTTTTGCTCCAGAGTACGGCTTATTCAATGTTGGTCATATAAGCGCAGAGTTGATAGGCTTAGAACAGGATTATGAGTCACGCACTTTATTTGTAAATCGTTACATGGTTGGCTTTCGGTCTCTATCGTTTCAAAAATCATTTCTGACCGGTTTCGTGCGGCTGTGTGGTTAAGTGGTATGACACTCGCTTCGGGATCGATGGTCCTGTGTTCGAGCCTCTCTCGGCGCATAGTTGAGTCCTTGGTAAAGGCTCTTTACTCACTTTCTCTCACTTTAATCAGATGTAAAATGAGTACATGGCCGTTAACAGCATTGTTCCTGTCGAAAAAAAATTGTAATATCGCCTAACAGGCGTCATGTCTAGTTCTACATGTTACGTGTTGCTGTTGACCAGGAACCCCTTGAAAAGCGTTTTGATCATCTTTAGTGAATATTGTGCTATATAAAAGCTCAAGTTGTGTTTTTTGGGGGGTCAAAAACAAGCACTGCATATCAATATCCACCGAGATAAATGAAAACGTTTCATTGCATAGACTTATTTTGTCAATAATTGATATAAAACAATCAAGAAATCCCCTGTCATAGCGTCCATCAGGCGGCAAGTCTCGTCCAAAATGTTGAGTGTTGCTTTTTCCTTCGAACCCATTCTAAGAATTCAGTGGATATTGCCCTACATAAATTTTAAAAAACAAGTCAATTTTATTTTTTATAAACTGTTTGCGTTTATATATATATATATATATATATATATATATATATATATATATATAATATATTATATATATATATATATCATTGCACTCAAGAAATATTCCTTTAATTAAATAATGTGCAAGATAAGAGAATGTGCATAAACGTAAACAAGACGAAAAAACCCCAAAACATCTGATATTTTAAAATGATGTACTCGTACAAAATCGTTAATCTGTATGCCAAAAATATTCTAGCGTACAAATACATTATCAATGTTAACAAAAATTCCAGTAAAAGAACAACTAAGCTGAAGGTTGAGAAAAGTAACACGACAAAGGGAGGAAACTATATTACTTAAGAAATTCTAGTTACGCCCCCTTCCTTATTGATTCGTCTCTATGATTAAATTGGCTTCACTTTCGATTTTATCATTACGCTCTTGTAATTTTCCGCTCTGATTTTCCAGGGAAGGTTTTTAATAAAAGACGATGAGAAAAGAAAGAGTCCAGGATGGGCAAGGGACCAAAAACCGTGGTAGACGGGTTGGTTGTAGTATTGTGTTTAAGAGTTCAATAACCCTAGGAAATTGATGTGATTTTAATTTGCTAACAGTTCCTTAACGGTGATAGCAATAAAGTAAAAACAACGGAAACTAACGCACAAAAAATATAGGAAGTTGCAAAACGAAAACAAGTCATGAGGTCTATTTTAGGAAGAGTTGGTAAGGGGTTTGGGTGGAGGAGGGGGGGGGGGGGGATAGCCGATTATATTAAGAATGAGACTAAATTGGGGCTAGTTGGTATGACACTCGCTTTCGGATCGGAAGGTCCTGGGTTCGAGCTTCGCTTGGCGTATAGTTGACTCCTTGGAAAAGGCTATTTACTCACATTCTCTCACCGTACTCAGGTGTAAAATGAATACCTGGCAGTTAACAGGGTTGTCTCTGTAGAAAAAAAATGTAAAATCGCCTAACAGGTGTTATGTCTCGTTTTACATGTTACGTGTTGCTGTTGGTCAGGGAGCCTTTGTAAAGCGCTTTGAGCACGTCTAATGGATATTGCGCTATATAAAAGGTCAAGTTTAAAAAGCTCAAGTTTAAGTTTAAACTAGGTGGAACTTGAGCGAAGACATGCTTTCGATACTTTTAAGCAATGTGCTAAGTTAACTTACTCCGCTAGCCGAATATAAAGTACCAACAAAACTATGTGTAATCTTAAATAGTTACGGATTGTTACAATTTTATGAGAACTACTCATAAAAATTGCTGGCTAAGAACAAAAACAAAGAGCTGAGTAACATAAATTTCGTTCTTTCTACACTAAAATTCAATTTATCAAATACAAATCGCCATTAATCGAATAGATAGTATGCGCTTGGCTAAGAAGCTCATCACATTGCCATCCGGAAGTGAGAATTACTCATAAACGCGGATGGCAAAAAACAAAACAAATAACAACAAATACCTGAGTGACGTCAACTTCATACTGTCTATTGGTACAGTTTCTATGACGTTCAATGAACAATACTCATTTAATTCACACTTTACTGGGTCAAATCTGGTAGCTCGCAAGGTCCCAGGTCTGGGAGTTTTTACCAAGATTAGGGTTATTTAAATCGATCGACATTTGAAGGACGAGTTCTCTCGCCAAATGCTTAAATGCATGGTATGGTTTTCCAGAGTGCACATAATATGTGAAAGTGATATTAGGCTGCTAGAAGTTGTAGACTGTAAAAAGTAATAAACAAAAAAAAAATGAATATAACAGCTTTAAAAAAAAAATTCCAAACACGGAACATTTTGGGGTCAAAACCCTTCTTCAGCCAACAACAAAAAACAATAAAGACATAAATACATTACTAAAAAATTCCAGATGGACGACAGTTCCCTCTTTGGTATTTTGTTCTTTTATGAAGCAGTTATATTCATTTCTCTATTACATAATATGTGATTAAAACGCCAACATGTTATAGATAATTAAATAGATACATAAGTAAATACACAAATAAGAACACTATATAATTAGATCATATATAAAATTTCCATGGAGTTATTGTACTCAATTTGCTTCGCGATGTTTCATGTATGCTTCCAGCAGGCCATACGCATTCATATTTCCATTTCATGCAGTACCAGTCACGAGTAAGACGTACTCTCTTTACCAACACTTTTTCCACCACTGCTATGGCCAGATATTCATTCACACATGAATCAAGTGGGGTAATGCGTTTCCATAGAGAAAAGAACCAAGGCAATACAGATTTTCTTTTGACTAATCATTTAAAGAGCTAAGACAATTAATAAAATTGAGGCAAAATGTATATAATTGAGACTGAAATATCGGAATGAATAAAATTCATGAAATAAAACAACCACTTTCCTCGATAATGTTTTTTTTTTTCTCACCGAGTTCTGAATGTCTACCTCTCTAGCATTCCATACAATGTAAACAAAGGCTTTCTTAGAATTATTTTACTAGTTATATCGCCCATGGATGTCTTTGACGCACGAGATAACTCAACAGGGAAAAGAAAATACAAGTTACAAATGAGTATTGATCTTATGGGGCATTATCAAAGTTTACAGGGAGATAAAAGGAAGATACGGGGTGAAATTAGGTGGGGAAAACAACATAATTTAATCTGGAAAATAAAGATTTTCACGATATAATGTGTTGTGCCGATATTGCCTAAATTAGTTTGTTTTTTTTACAACAAAGTGTACACAGCGTTTTGCAAGTGTTACGTCTACAAGAATAATATTTGCCCCGTAATGTTTTATTATTTTTTGTTGTTGATTGTATGTTTGAGATGAATAAATTGGTGATTATGATTTTAAATTTGTTTTCTCTCTAGAGAGAATTGGCGTCCTTGTGGTCATGTGGTATGATGCTCACCTTCGGACGGGTAGTTCCTTGGTTCGAGTCCCGCTATGGCGAGCTCAACGTTGAGTTCGTGAAGATGAGTATTTACTCTTCACAGCATTCAGGTAATAAAATGAGTATCTGACGGTGTCAGCGCTGGCCATGACTGTAGGATTCCATAAAAATGACATAAATAAAATAACTAATCCGTAATATTGTATCTAAGAAATGTGCCTAGCTACATGTATTTGATCATACAATTTTGCCTCGTAGCATGAGAAACTAGAGTACCAGAGATCTCAAATAAATTGACTTTGTTAGCTTTAGAAAACTAAAAACAAGCATCAGCCGGCAAGTTTTGACCTGGAATCCAGAGGGCAAACGAAAGAAGGGTCGACCAAAGAGCACATGGAGAAGATAATATGTGGAAGCGTACCGGGAGGCACATGGAGAGGTCTGGAAGCGATGGCACATGACAGAAAAAAGTGAAGGGCCTTCGCTGATGGCCTATACTCCTGGTGGGGCCAAAAGTAAATTACTTGATTATATTATGAACACAATATTTTTAAAAGATTGAGCATTGTTTTATAGCGAAATATCCACTAAACGTGCTCAAAGCGCTTTACAAAGGGTCCCTTTTCCAGGAACTCAACTGTGCGCCGAGCGAATCTCGAACCCAGGACCTTCCGACCACATAACCGTACAATATAAACAATTCAGTATCTGACTATCGTCTCAATAACATCTCACCCTTTCATCGTTTATTCGACTTCAGCTTTTATTTTCGTGTTTTCAAAGTGGAAACACAAAATATTGACATCATAATATTGTGTCTTCGTAATGCACAATGAAGCCCCACATATCCTATTTCATCATTGCTATTTATTTCTTGATTATCTATATATCTGTGTATCAATATGCTAAACGTGAAACAAAACTTTTACCGACAAAAATCGCTTTCACTTATACCGACTTAATATAAGGTTTTATACAAACAACATGGCGATCTATCGTGAATGCACTGTTAATTCCAGAGATTCAGCCCTAACTATTTGTCATTGATTACATTAAATCTGTTTAACTTAGAACAACACACTTTACCATTAATCATTGAGCAAGGACACTTGTTCAATCACTATCATTTCTTTGAGTTCCATCTCATCTCATTGGATGTATTTGATACAAATAACACTGCTATTTTCACTGACAACAATGTTAATATAAACATTTTTTCATGTAATTATCACTGACTATTTCTATTAATCTAAACGTAATATAACCATTTCAATCATCAGACAATTAGCAAGGAATTAAAGATAATCATTGCTGTCTTTGCATTCTATTTACCTATTCAGTTCAATAAAATGTTAAATTCAAGTATTTACACTGTTCATTAAGTGACTCAGGATTCCATTTATAATTATTGTATCCACTCTTCTTAACTAAAAATAACAAGTTCAACTGAGGTGGCAACTTTCAAAACGTGCTAAGTCGCATTTCCATTATTCAGAGATTTTGTTATTTATTTCATATCATAATATCCTAATATCATGTAAAGGGTTATTAGTCCAACTAACCTTTGAACACCCTGTGTATTTAGATTTAATCATAAATAAATCGGGTATTGATTATTTCTTTATCAAGTGACTTAGAGAAGACACTTTTGTATTGCTCGCCTAAAAGAACACAACTCTCAGTGTTTTGAAACTTAAAATTTTCTCTGGCGATTCCAAGATGTTCAAAAAATATACTTGAGAGTATCAATTCATTTTCTATCTAGCTGTAAGTAAGCTGATTTCGACAGTCAATCCTCAACTATCACAACTCCACTCTGAGTAAAGGATTAGACATCATTTATAATAGTATATCCCTTATACATCTAATTTTCCTAATTATCTTATTGTTATGACTGCCCATTGATATATCAAAATAGATTCCGATGACGTCAGAGACTACTACTCAACACGACCACTGGTTGTGTGATATCGAACGTGATAACCAATAACGAATCAGAACTTAGTTCAGGCTCAGCTTGATTAATATTCATGAGATCAATGGGGTTCTTCTAGGTCTACTTGCTGACATTTTGGGGAGACGATTAGTAAACAAAAATAAGTCTGGCTGGGAATATATCAGAATTCAATTTGATCTATATCGAAGTCTTATTGATTGACAAAGGCCGATATCAATCATCGCTATTTGAAACTCAGGGAAAAACGTATAATAAAAAGGCCTGGCCTATTTTTTCACGCACTTACGGACTTCAATACTGGACCATAATTTTTTCTCGTTCACAGCTCGAAAGATTCGCCTTGGTTTAACTTAATATTTACATGATTGCATAATCATTAAAATGGTTTAGCTGTCTGTGCGTAATAAGCTTTTGTTCTAATTTTTTCTGATTTGTCCCCGTTAAAATCCATTTCATCTTTTTTTAAAAATGTTTTCAATTTGAATCTACAGTGCGAAAGGGTTGCAGATTCATTTTGATCGCATCTACAGACTTTATTTTTAATTGATATATTTTGATCACATATGTCTCAAAAGATTTGTCTCGATCTATGTAGATATTTCAATTTCCGAAATAACACTATACTTATATTTTTTTCAAATATGCGCCTTTACAACAGCAACACTTAGCATGTATGACGATATACTAGTTGTCTGCGTAAGTGAATATGTGAACAATCGCCTCAAAGAGGGATTATGACGGATTGATTTAGACGACAAAATTTGATTTATGGCCAAAAAAAAAATGAAACTTATAATTAATCTTTTTTTTCTTATTTAAGGCAATAGACCTAACTTCGTTCAGTGACAAACATTAAAATCTCACATTATTGGTCATTTCTAGTTTATATAACTTTGCCGTCTAGTTGTATGACCAAGTGGTCCCTGGTTCAAGCCCCACTGTAGGTGGCGGAAGGTTATGTCCGTAGAAGAGGCTCTTTACTCACATTCTTTCGGTGTGTAAAATGAGTACTTGGCCAGAAAAATCATTGTCGCTGTCGACAAATAAAATTGTTATAACGCCTTACAGGCGTCATATCGAGCTCTACATTTTAACTGTTGCTGTTGACTTGGAACTATTTGTAATGCGCTCTGAGTACATTTAGTGGATATTGCTCTGTATAAAGCTCAAAGTGACAAATAAGGGACCAGGCACTAGTTCAGGGTAAATATATGGAAAGTGTATATGGAACTGTGCCAGACAAGGCAAGAAAGAAAAATACAAAAAAAAAAACAAAACAACAAAACTATTCGAAAAAAATCAGTGTGTGCATAAATAAATAAATAAATAAATAAATAAATAAATAAATAAATAAATAAATAAATAAATAAATAAATAAATAAATAAATAGATAAAATTCCCTTTATTCACCCCATAGGGGAAATTTTTCTCTAGGGTCTATTCCAAGGGAAGTCTTGAATAACCCAGGCTTTAGCCGCATTCATTTCTTGGATGTTGTTTTTTCTTACATTTTTCTTTCTTCCTTTGTCTGGTATATCTAGCTACTTGATTTGTTTTTCAAACTAGACGAAAGGTAACAAATGCGCAATACGCGAGAGTACCTAATGAAATTCTAATAAACATCCTTAACTAATATTGAAAAAAAAAAAACAACAACAAAAAAAAAGACAAAACAAAACCAAAATTACCCCCCCCCCCCGCCTCCAAAAAAAAAATAATTTAAAAATCAAAAAAAAAAAAATCCAATAACAATAACGTACTATAACCGTTCTCTTTGACAACCTCGTATGAAATAAAGGAAGAATTTTATTCAAAGAGTACTTTTCATTTCCGGTTCAGGACAACTCCGGAAGTGACCCTATTTTGACTGCGCGACGAGATGCCATCCAGAATAATTCTAGAGGTATAGAGCAAATATGACTAAGACCGACCCGATTTATATTGTGAATAGAGTAAGACGAAAAAGGTTTAACTATTTAATAAGGTAAAATATACGTGTTAGTTCTTTTCCTTTGAAAAAAAAACTATATTGAAGTCACTTGATTAAGTCTTATTAGATGCTTGACAAACGAAACCGTTTTTTTCGGAATATTTTTTTCACCAGTATTTGTCAAGACCTATCCCCCCCCCTCCCCCTCCCCCCTAAAAATATATAACAAAAATATACAAAAGTTTGAAATGTTGGCCTTATTATTCTGGTTAAAGTTCACTGAGAACTATTGTATCATTTATAAGCAGGTAATTAAATTATGTTATCTATAACTTATCATCATCATCATCATCATCATCATCATCATCATCATCATCATCATCATCATCATTATTATTAGTATTATTATTATTATTATTATACTAACAATCATTCTCATCTATTTAGCCTCGATCTCATCAAACTGAAAAACTATTTTTATGGGACTATTTAATTTACTTTCTACTGACAACGGTACAGAAGACACATACTACACTCTCCGTAATTTTATAGCATTAACTATATTACAGTTCCCTATTTCTCTAAGTGGTATTTCGGCTATTAAAATCACCATACATTTTTATTACTGTCCATAATCACTTCCTGAACGACAAAGACGGATAGGGCGAAGCCAATCAAAGCGACATAAAATACATTACGCCATGGCGTGGGTACCGTACATAATATGGATATCTCTGTACAGTAGAGTCTTGGTTATACAAACACTTACGTTATTAGAATTTTCTAAGGTGTTTCGAGAAATGAGAAAATCCGAGGGTAGTCATTGGAGACACGTCATATCGATGCGTTTAGGTTGGTGGCTTAGCCGTGTTGCCGTGTCTCGCCTTGTTACAAAAGTCAAGCAATGTCAATTGTGGTCAATGGCCGAATGGTGACAGTGATTGTGGTCAATTTTGGTCTTGGTGCTGTGTTCTTGGTATGGCATTTTACATAATATTATCACCACTAGAATCAGGTGTGAATGAGTACCTGACTTTAGACAGTGACATTTATGGTAAGAGGCGGGTCAATACAAAAAAGGACGATTAATAGGTGTGCTGGTACTGTACGAAATGGAAATTTGGTTCCATATGTCTTACTGGAGGAATGAATGAAACATTATGAATGGCTTGGTAAATGAGCTGGATACATTTTCATATTTAGTTTCCAAAATTTTCCAAAAAAGTTTTATGTCAAGATGAACCAGATAACGAAAAGATTATTTTCATGTAAAAATAACAGATGCCTTTTTTAAACCAATATTTATCCATCTCAATAAGGCTTGCAATCTTATCTCAAGATTCATATTTTTTAAAAACTTTCATTTCAATTGTGTATCTAAACGGAATAATACCGTCTTAAGGCGATCGTTTCAATTTCGTCTTTAAAGCTGAAAACTTAAAGATAGATTTGGAAATGCTTTTAAGTAATCGATACGACTGTATGAGCTCAAAGCGCACGTTACAGCTTTAGTGAGAATGAACGCCTGGACTGATTACATAATTAATATTCAATGTTGACATTTGCATCCTGCATATCCTGTGTAGCTTTTGCTGTGCTACTTGATATACGATTTGTGAACTCCTCGGTTGGGAGGTTTGAACAAGTCATTGGACCTTTGGAGCGGGCATTGGCAACAAGTTCAAAATTTCGAACGCAAGAATTCATGAGCCTACTTTTATTATACCCCTCTAATAACGTCACCAATAGCATTTACTTATCAAAATGTATTCTTTTTTTATACCGATTCTTTCTAGAAGTTAAACGTTTTGACGTTAAGAATTATCATTGTGGTCAGGGTATCAAAATCTATTTATAATAGACGCTGGTGCGTGTCGGAGATAGATATTTATTGAATTCCTATGTTTTTCTTTTTAAAAAGGATAATAGGGACACCTCAGGATTTGGTAAAATCTACCACCACCACCCCCCCCCCCCCCCCCCCCACACACACACACCCCAGCCTCGGGATGAAAGTGGTATAATAATATGTAAAGCTGATTATTATCATTGTTTAGGTACCATTAAGTCCTTGTTTCCGTTTAATACGGTGTAAGCCACTTTTAAAATGTTTTTAACTATCCTTACAACGCAAATATCATTTTTACAATATTGTCCGTCCCTGCATAAATCCAAGTACAATCACACCTGACTGTCAACCGCTGCGTTAACTTTATTCTCACCGCAATATTTGGATAAAAGATATATTTTCCTTCATAAGCAAATACAATTAGAATTAAAGAACATTATACTATTTTGTCTTAGATTAAAATTTAATAAAAACTTGAGTTCATTTCAGATGACAAATCTCATTTTATTTGTTGAATTTGGTTTTGAAAATGTATATTTAGATCTCAATAAGTTTTTATTTTATTTGACACATTATCTAGCAACGAACTTTATATTATGTTTGTAAGTGATTCAAATACTAAAAAAAATATTACATGAGATTCCGGGGGGGGGGGGGGGGGGAAACTGATTCTCAGCAAGGTTCTTCGGATTAGAGGAAAAGCTGGATTATAGAGATCACTATCATTGAGGCTCGACTGTACTCTCTTGTTATTCTATTTTGCATCAACGTTATGCATTATGAGGCGGAGTTTGGATAGATAATCATTGGCGTTTCCGTTACCCAATCGAATTTCCCCATTTACGGGGATTTATGTTTCCTTTTTGCTTCATTCACAATTGGCAATTCCCTCTCTCGGTGAACATAAAAAACAGGGCGCTTGACTCGCCTCAGAAAAAAACATACTTCCTGTCAGTAAGAGTTAATTTGTGAAACTAAAAACTTAGGTGCGTAAGTGAGACAGTCAAGATGGAAAGAAATTATTTAGATGGTAAATTTTAAAGCAACTTACATATGTTTTCCGACGTCTCAAAAAGGGATTACGTTGGAATGAACTTGATGCCGGAAGTTTGATTTTTAGCCCCAAATAGGAAACTTGGGGCAACTTTATCCTCGAGAATGGCGGAGAAAGATATTATTTCCTTCATTGTAACAATTTAAAGTTTATATATCTTATCATTTTATTTCTAAATGCACTTTTCGAAGTCCAAATCATCCGAATTTATACCGTTTTGAGACTTCCGGTCACATATGAGAATTCGAATTCTAAAACCTGTTATATCTCTCGTGAGTCTATGTGGTCTTGTAGTATGACACTCATTTTCGGATCGGGGGGTCCTCGATCGGTGCATAATTTTGAGTCCTTGGAAAAGGCTCTTTACTCACATTATCTCACGCACTCAGGTATGAAATGAGGACGTGATCGTTAACAGCGTTGGCTCTATCGAAAAAAAAAATGTAATATCACCTTACAGACGGCATGTCTTGAACTACATTTAACGTGTTGCTGTTGGTCACGGAACCCTTGTAAAGCGCTTTGACCACGTTTATTGGATATTGCATTGCACTAAATAAAAGCTCAAAACTGAAAACTGCCATTATCTTTGTCATTGATTTAGTGAATTTGGGAGAAGGGACAGCACAAAGATAATTTGCCACAGGTTCAAGAAAGATATTTTTATTGGTGTGTTTTCACAAAGTAAGCTGTGGTACACTTTTAAAATAGTAGTACATTTTTTTTTACTGAATAGAGAATTTGAAGACCCCAA
>NC_088363.1:29491122-29498622 GCF_034508935.2 Berghia stephanieae
TTTTTACGATTATAATTTTGTTTTGAAGCACTTTTATATAGCACAATATCCACTAAATGTGCTCAAAGCTCTTTACAAAGTGTCCCTGAACATCAGCAACACTTAACATGTAGGACGAGACATGATGCCTGTTAGGCGATTTTACAATTTTTCGAACAGAGACTACGCTGTTAACGGCTAGTGAGAGAAAGTGAGTAAAGAGTCCAAGGACTCAACTAGGCGAGGCTCGAACCCATGAACTTCCGTTCCGAAAGTGAGTGTCATACCACAAGACTGCATAGCCGCGATTATGCTGAGTTTTGTGACACTGTAAGATCGTTTCCAGTAAACATAGGAAGATGATAGAATAGTAAGATGATTTGGATCTGGCAATCACGCAGCTAAGTATTACATGAATCATAGTGTTAACAGTTGTTGTCTCTATCGGAAAAATATGCAATAACACATTACAAGCGTTTTGTCTTGTTCTATTAGTTACATGTTGATATCGGTCAGGGATTCTTTCTAAAGCGCTTTGAGCACGTTTAATAGATATTGCGCTATAGAAAAGCTCAAAGTTTTCTTTTTCGTTTGTAAAAAATATATACATTAAAATATCATTCTAATTTTACTTTGCATAAGTGTTAAAATTTCATTTTACGCTGGATTCCGACTCAGGCAGATCTTTATAAATAATTTGTATTTTGTTCATCATGATGTAAACTGAAACAGACAAGAAATTCAGTTTAGTAAGATTGTTCCTTACTTTTTTATAAACATTACATAGATTTCAATTTGAGAAAGGGTTGGATTTAGGAATCTGCTGTACTTTAACATAATACATTTTTTAGATTTTTTTGCTTGAAAACTCGTTTTCTAAAAATCGATCGATTTAAATGGCCCTCATCTGGTCAAAAACGATCAAACCTGTGGCTTTTATGAGTCTACCTTGAAATCCTAAGTTTGAGAGTTTTTGACAAAATGAAGATAAATTTAATTGATCGACGTTTGAAGAATGTGTTTTCTGGCACAAATTTTAAAACGTATTTTTTTTTCAGAGTGAGGCAGTAATCTGGACAGTACGTGTCTGAAGAGATTTCGAGAAGATCATTCAAGACAAGATGGCTTATCTAAGACTGTGAAAGGACCAAACCTCTTAATCTACACTGACTCCATATGCGATCCACCCCACCCGAATAAAAAAAAAGCACTGAAGAAAAGCTATAAACGCCAATAGGTAAATAAAACAACCCAGTATTATAGAAAACAACCCGGAAGCTGTTTTTGAGATGTGATAACATTTCTATTTTGTAAATAGTACAGTTCATTAAATTAGAACAAAAAAAGCTTACGTTTTTACCGACGTACAGATACTTACTCACAAGAGTAACATCTCAAATTGCTACGGTCTTATTGATATAAAGGAAATACCCTCAAACGCGCAAAGTAATTATTTCAAGACTGGGTTTATTAAATGATTTATTTTTAGCTTGTCATCAATGCCATGAGCTTGCGAATGAGTGTTTGTACCCTCTGAAAATAGCGAATTCAATCAAACTAAGCCATGAACGAATACCTTTATTCCCCCAAAGTAAGATTCTTAGATATTTAAGTTTATTTACCAATAAGTGATAAAAGACTTAGTTTACAATGAATTCAAGTTATCTTTTGTGATCTTTTTACAAAGTATGGACTACATCAATTAAACAAATAACTTTTTTAAATTGGATTTGTATTCATTCGCTGCTGAAGATAACCTCCCACAGCCATTTAGCCGTATTTTAATCTGTATGCCAATAAAATGACCCAAAACTTTAGGCAATTGTTGAATAAAATGAATATTTAACGCGGTCAATATATTATTCAATGTTTGATTTTAAGGAAAGAAATGACAGGGTTTTATCCAAGATTAGAGGCGGAATAATGTCAATCACATTACAATAATCTAAATACGAGACCTTGCGCTCAGATATTAAACCTGCAACTCGTATGTGTACATTGGATTTTGCATTACCAATTCATACACTATTCCATAAACATATATATTTTCTCTTTCCTTTATACATTGACATATCACTAACAGATACTGGGTTGATATTAAGACAATGAGATTTGAAGAATATACGTTATCTCTGTCTACCTGTCTACTTGTTTTAAAATATTTTTATTTTCAAAATTACGTGACATCTTAGTCTTTTATGAATAAGAACATGGAAGTGATAATTTGTGTGAAATGTCTATATGGAGTGAACTCTTTATTGCGACAAAATAATGTAATATATTGACCAAAAATATCTAAGTAACTCTTGAATCAGTCTTGATAAAAGTATAGAACCATAATCTAAATATCTTAGGGGGAATAAAATACATTATCAAGATATTTTATGTGTGTATATATTAATTTTTGGGCTAGAATTCAAATTTTAAAGGCATTCCCAAGACCAATCTCTATTTCATTGAGTCAATCCTTATTTTCTAAATTCAATAGAAAGTGACCAGGAGAAATACGAAAAGCCGACATTAAAATTTTTTTTTTTTTTAATTCCTTTATTCACCCCATTGGGGATATTTGTCTTTAAAGTCTATTCCAAGGTAAGATTGGAATAACCCAGGCGTTAGCCACAGTGCAGCACCGCAAATTGAGCTAGGGCGAGGCGACTTACTCAAGACCAAACAGCGCAGTGACGGGTGATCGAACTCGGTACCCTTCGGGTACGAAGCAAAGACCGTACAGCTGAGCCACGCTGCCCCAGCTGCTGTTGACTTGTCCCCAGGAAGTCGATCTGTGGACTATGCCACTGGCACTGAAACATAATATCATGATTAAGCCATTTTCATCTGTTAGAAATATCAACAAATTGATTATTTGGGATCCTAACAATAAATATGCGAACCTGCTGTAAAAAGCGTCTGTTTGAAGGGGGATTAAGCTTTTAAGTAGAGATAATACCAGGATTGGCTTTCTGGGGACAAGTGGTGGAAATTGATTTGGATAGAACCCAACGACAGGAAAGTTTTACTGGCGCAGATTAGAAGATTCTGATTTTTATTATCAACTTTGATTTGCATTCGTGTTGTTATTATGTACAGCTCATGCGAAATGTCTTTCTCGAATGACACAAAGTAAACAAAATGACGATAAGTTATTTATTTGATTTTTATTAAAATTCTGTAGAATACGTTTATATGAAGTTAGCTGGAAATGTTTAAATTAAAAAAATAATTTCTGAAATACTAAGGACTAATTTTGCAAAATACCTATTACTTTAATGAACTTTATATATTGAATGTAATTTTGCTAAAGTCGATTCTGACTTTTAGGCCAGATTAATATTTTGAGAAACATTCGAAAGTCTTATCACTATTTCATTAATCTACAGGTTAATCTTCATAAAACGTGCAGAAAAAATTAGATATACTGGTAAGCAAAAGTGAAGAGATGGGCCTGAAACTAAATGTTAAGAAACCCGAATGCATGGTGGTCTCAAAGAATGACAACAACACGACCTTCCACTTGTCAAGCAAAGGAGAGTCCATCAAACAAGTAAAGAAATTTAAATATTTAGGCAATATCATTACCCGCGACGCACGTGACATAGAGAATATAAAACAAAGAATAGCAATAGCTAAAACGTGTTCCATAAAATGAGACCAGTAGTTTAAAACAACAACCTAAAGTTGAAGACCAGAATGAAAGTAGTGGAAACATATGGTATACGTACCCTTTTATACGGTTGTGAAACATGGACACTTGACAAAGAATGTACTAGGAGGTTAGAGGCATTTGAGATGTGGATGTATAGAAGAATGTTGAGGCTATCATGGACAGACAAGTATACGAACGAGGAAATGTTGGAGAAGGTGAGAAAGGGAAGAATGTAGATCGATACCATCAGAAAGAGGCAGTTCTGGTTTCTGGGACATGTGTGGAGAAGAGACGGAATAAAAAAGTTGGTAACATCTGGGATGCTCGAAGGAATGAGAGCTAGAGGAAGAAAAAAAATGACATATCTAATTAACCTAAGAATGGACAAAAGTGACACACATTTCATGCGCACCGCAGAGGATCGTGATTCATGGAGACAGCTGATCGGCAATGTGCTCAAGAGTGCAAGCCACGATGGATGATGATCATCTTCATTTACTAACTCCAAAAGACCAGGAGAAATATAAAACGGCGACAGCCCCGTAGATGTCCCCAGGAACTCGCTCTGTGGACAAACCACTGTTGCATATCCTGAATAACCCATTTTCATGTGTAAGGGATATAAAAAAATTGGTTATAGATCTACCAGCCCGAACAATAAATAATAATATGCAAACCTGCCGAAAAAAGTGTCTGTTCAAAGGGAGATTAGACGGTCAAGTAGAGATAATACCAGACTGGCTTTCTGGGGACAAGTGGTGGAGAATTGATCTGAGGGGAGGGGGGGGGGGGACCCAATGACAGGAAGGCTTAACTGGCGCTGATTGGAATTTTCTGATTTTCATTATCTACTTCTATTTAATTTAGTCTTGTTCTTTCTTGTAGCTCAAGTAAAATGGCTTTCATTAACAACCAAGGAAACAAAATGACTATCGATATTATATCTACTTAATCCTTATTGAATGTATAGAAACATTACATTACGTAAGATTCCGGAGATTTTTTAAAAAAAGTGATGGCAATATAGCAATTTCTTCAGTTAAATATATATCTGGATACATTAGTTTAATATGTAATGCGCTTTTAATAAAATTCATAATTTTGCGTGAACTTACACTGAGAGAAATATATATGATACACGTTATGATTGTATTTGGCAATTATAAAGAACACCATAAAGTATTGAGCATTGCAGCCAAATGAGCTGATATGATATACCCTCTAAACCAACGCCGTATTTACATGATTATAAAATACTTTTTGTACACGTAATGATTTTATTGTTGTTTTGCATTATAGCATGAACTGAAACGCTACAAAAAATAACTTTTGACAATCAGAAAAGTTAATTTTAGTGGTGATTTTCGCCTGAATTAAGTTTTTGGTAACATTTCCTTTCAGGATCAATTAAAGGACTTTATTTATTTTAGAAACTGTATTCATTAAAACTTTTCCTTACAAAGCATAATTCAAGTGTGTGATTAAGACTCGTAGTTCTTGAGAGTCGTAGAATAGTATGAGACAAATAATGTTCCCAGTAATTGTTTTTTTTACATTTATAAAACTCGACAAAGACGTTGATCAATAAAATCGAAATCTGAAGAAAAATTTTGAAATGTTTCTACACATTTTACTTCTTCCCTTTGAAATTTGAGTTTACATCTCTCCAAGGAAATTTATTATTAAATTATTTGTTACATTCTACAATTGATCCGCTTTCATATTGAACTCACTTTAAAAAGTAGAGAAATGACCAAGAAATGTTTCAAACCCAATCTTTATAACAAATCAAGATCAGCGGACCTTTGTACGATTGAGAGTGAAGGGGGGGGGGGCGGGATCTTAATTTTTCTATAAAATTTCCTGCCTATTACCCAGTTACGTCATCGTTTACCACTTCGACGGTAACAACCGGTTCCCTACAGAAAATATTTTTGAAATACTAATACAACGGTTGTACATAAACCCAAATTTGAAATCTTCTTTGCCTTGCTGAAATTTAAGACAATTTAAAATGTCCAGTGGAGATCATCTTATAAAAATACAATTTCATCGTATAAAACTCTAGATTTGTTCCATTATTACGAAAATGTGTGAAACCTGTTGAGATTCCGGTGTAGGGGCGACAGACGGTAACTATCTTAAGCTTGCGGCCATTCAACTCAGTTCTTGAAACGGAAAATGTAAACATTTGATCCACCACCACTTGGACCAGAGATAGAACAAATTGAATAACGTGAGGTATCCCGTTGTGCCTTAAAGTTGGCAAGATGTTGACATTATCACCCTAAATCTCTTGTCCAAACTGGCATTGCTAGGGTCTGGGATCTTGGCGTGAGGACAGAATCTTGTTATCCTCCACTGGTAATCCAGTTTAATACGATTTACGTTTTGTTTGTGTCTTGAATCAAGACTTGCAAGTCTGATAATCGAATAAAGATTTGTGGACTTATTATCATTTATATTAAGGAGAATATTTCTGTTGACATGTATATTGTTCTATTTTAAATATGGGAACACAAAAGATGTTTTAAAATGTATTTAGGGCTTTATTGCAACTGTTGCCAATAATGTATATTATGTGCATTCCGTTGGAATCAAGCAGGCATCACTAGCAAATCATTATCAGGAAAAAGGTCATAGATCCACTGCTATCCGTAGAAAAGATTATTTTTTATAAAAAAGATTTTAATTCACACTTTCAATAGCTTGTTCTTGACTTCTTGAGTTCAAGGTTTAAGAGTTTTTGTCTAGATGAGAGTCATCTAATTCGATCTTGAGGGACGATCCTTATGGCCAAATTTTTAAATACGAGATTTTCCACAGTACGGCATTTGACTGTTTAAATGGAACGGAATTCTATTTGTACAATAAATGTTAAATTTTGCTGCCAAACCAATTTAAGTATAATTTGTAAATTAAATGTGACCCACCCCATAAACTGGTATTATGTCAGATCGGACAAGATGACGGAAACCTATTTTCAAACTAAAAGAATCAGAGATATGTAATTTTAGGGACGGATGGAGAGTGGGGGGGGGGGGGGGGGTGAGGTTTGCGTTTAAAGAAACGGTATTCATATTCCCTAATCAAACAAATGCACTTGACTGCCGTGCATATTTGAAGGCCTGATAACCGAGGGCAATTATAAATAAAATAGATAAATAAATTCCCTTTATTCATCAGGATAAATTTGTCTTTAGGGTTTATTCCAACGGAAGACGGGAATAACCCAGGCGTCAGCCGCAGAGTGAGCTACGGTGAGATGACTTGCTCAAGGTTGCACAACGAGGCGGTTAGTCGAACTCAGTTCCTTTTGGGTAGGAACCAAAGGCTTTACCACTGAGCCACGCTGCCCCATTTAACATTGTTGTAATGGAAAATATGTTGCGTTGATTTGAGATCCTTTCTTTCTACAACGATGAGCCCATAACAAATTGGGTTATCAGATATGCAAATAAGTACACGTTATCCTTAGCCAACATCTCAATTCATTTAGTGTAAATACTATTTTTAGCATATAAATCATTTTGATATAATAGTAACACCTATTTTAGACAGCGAGTGCCACTAGGTCATTTAAAGAAATATTTATCGATCTCATATTTATCTACGTTTAGTCTGACAATAAAAATCGGATCACTTACAAAGAAATTAGCTGTTTGTTTAACTCTCTCCTCAGCAATCCATTTCAATATTTTCCCAAAAATGGCAGGCTTACCCAGCAGAAAAATATATTTTTAAAACTCAAACAATCTCTCTACCAAACAATTTTATGTTACTATTAATGAAACAAAGATCATTGTGATGTTACAAATGAAATCTGAATAAGAAAAAATGTATTTTGTGTCGCAACAATTTTGCTGTAGGTGGTA
>NC_088363.1:29503622-29511122 GCF_034508935.2 Berghia stephanieae
TGAGAAGTAATTAATCTCTTCAGAGACGAACACAAGACACAACACACACCTACATGAACACGTGATCAAGAAACTGTGCCAGACACACCGATTTGAATAGTCGAATGACCGGAAAATAAATGTTAGATTTTGTCCCTTAAAGGAACCATATTCATTGTCTTTAGTAAATCTATAATAAAAGATAGAGTTGGAGATCAATATAGTTCGGAAAGCTCTTCTTTAACCCATACCAAAAACAATAAAGACATCCAGACAGACGTCAGAGAAACATAAGCCACGTCTTGTCCAATAGTAACCTTACCAACATCATGAAGTACATACAACTTAAAGAAAATTCCCATCGAACACAATAATGGAAAGAAGCGCTCTCTAGAGAACAACAAAATTCTCCAACATCAAATAAAAGATGCAACCACTGCCAGAAATAAATGTTGAACACAGTAACAGAACGACACACTGCGAAAGTAAACAAAAGAAATCAGCAGCCATATTAGGTCGTCATAACATAAACAACCAATAATTGCAATCTACCATAATGCTATTACACAACATTGTATAATTCGATTTAGACGTCTAGATATACCAGGGTATTTCACATTCGATTATCTACCAATAACTATGATATCTGAAGAACGAGTTTTCTGGTCAACATCTTTAAATTGTGTTTTGTCAAAGTATTACAGATTGTGGTATTCGATTGAGTAAAATCCTCTCTAGTTCCACATATCATGACAAAATAGTGCAGGATAAGTTTGCGATATACTTTTTTCTATATAATATATAAAAATACCATAGTTTGACTCATTTTAAACTTAAATTGAGCCGCTCTTATCCATGTTGATCATAATTCTTTTGTGGGTTTACCGGCCCGTTTGTCTATCTAGTTTCTATCAATCAAATCAACATATCCTTTAAACAACTTGTCTTTCTATCTAGCGACTTATCTATCTATTATGTTTTGTCGTATGTCTGTGTAATGCTAAATTGTATAAACTCGTATGACAGAACAATGCCCAGTTTTAAATGTAGACAAAAGAATCATTGCCTAACACATTAAAATAATGATAAAGACAGGATGAAAAAAACTTCATCCACTTTTTAGAAAATGTCACTCATCGTCTCAAAACGGTATTATGTCGAGGTGACTCAGATGCTAAAAAAAAGCCAACATAAAATCAAACAATTTCGTTTTTATCATTCTAAAATATGATAATTATTCTCTTTAATACGCAAATCAAATCCGATATTTTTGAATATAGATTCAATTTTCCGTATCTTAGTCATCCCGACAAAATACCATTTTGAGGCGAGTGTCACATAAACATTTTCCCATTTCCAACAAGATCAATTCACTGAGTGAGTCGCAAGAAAATTGCAAGTCACTTTCCTAAGCATGTCAGGACGCCAGGAATCGATCGATTAATGACGTATGATGGTCTCCCTGCCCCTAACAAGATTTCCAGAGTAATAATTTTATTTTCTGTGCTTATTCCCTTTGGTACCTCAAGCGTGAGGTTTGACGTATACAACCGTGTCACCGTCCTTATCGTCGTGCCAAGACAAGCCCATGGGACTTCTGTTTCCTGGAAATTAATTAGTAGAAGTCGCTGCCAAGCACGGAAGTCTGTGCGAGGCCCTACGTTGGTATCCTTAGTCACTTAGTGGTTGGTAATTCTTATGTGAGGAGTTTTCTAATTTAGAAAAAAATCGCTTGAAAAGTTGGACGAATTTTCTGTTTTAAATTCGAGGTCTTTAAAAAAAATCCAAAGATAAGCGAACCTCTGATACGGCGCTTTGAGCTTTTCGTGGATATTGCATTATATTATAATTAGTAAGTAGTCTTTCAAATTTAATTGTCCCATAGAACCGGAGTTTATCCCCGTTTCTATAGCGTGAATTGGACAATAACGATTGCTTGCTATCCTTTGGATAGTACGCTAGTCTATCGCTAGATCTTCCACCAGATCTAACAGACACAACTACCAAATCACTGCTGGGTGGGCAATCGACTTCATACTGGATCGATCATGGTCCCTTTGAGTGTGAAGCGAGTGATCTACTAACTGAGCTATCGGGACCCCGCACTATACTATATTAGATATACCCAGAGAAGAAAGCCTAAGAGTAAATAAACTTGAAACCTGAAAAAAAACAACATAGATTTTGGAGTTTAAATACTCAAGTTTAAATTCAAACGGCTTGAATCAAATGCTTGTGGAGTTTAGAATTTTACGTTCAGAATCTGTAATTTGCTCGAAGTTCCGACAGTCAAACGAGTGATGACTTTAAATCCTTTGTACAAAGTTTAGGTGAAATGATTTTGACTCATTTCAAGGTGTAGAGATATTATGAAATAGTCCCTTGCCTTTACCTAGGCTCTCAGTCTAGACTAAATTAAATAATTTTTGATTGAACTCTCAGCGTCTAAAGAATAACGCTTTCAACTCTCTCTCTCTCTCTCTCTCTCTCTCTCTCTCTCTCTCTCTCTCTCTCTCTCTCTCTCTCTCTTCTCTCTCTCTCTCTTTCTCTCCTTCTCTCTCTCTTTCTCTCTCTCTCTCTCTCTCTCTCTCTTTCTCTCTCTCTTCTCTCTCTCTCTCTTTCTCTCTCTCTCTCTCTCTCTCTCTCTCACTTTTAATGTTTCTTTCTTTCTCTTTCTCCCTATGTCGTTTTCTGTCTATAGCTCTATCTAATTATCTATCTGCCCATATATATATATATATATATATATATATATATATATATATATATATATTATATATATATATATATATATATTATATATATATCAATCGATCGATCTACCTATCTATCTATCTATCTATCTATCTATCTATCCATCTTTCTATTTATCTATCTATCTGTCTGTTTATCTGTCTGTCTGTTTGGCTATCGCAGCGTTGAATGGTTGATAGTGTCAGAGATAGATAATAAGATTCCTCTGTTTTGTTAGGTAAGTTACAAGCCCCCCAACAATTCCTACGTCGCGTCTCTTTTCCTGGTTAGGCGACAATAGGTGAACGTGATAATAATAATATAGTTGTATAGATAGTATGAAGTTGACGTCACTCAGGTCTTTGTTATTGCATTTTGCCATCCGCGTTTATGAGCAATTCTCAGTAAACTGTATTAACCAGACTATAACCGTTCTAGGTAACACATAGATTTACTTCCGGATGGCAATTTTGTGAGCTTCTTAGTCAAGTGCATACTACGAGTATCTATGTACTAGTTTGAGTTTAGTCACTTTCGACTTTCTCCAATATTTTTTCTTCTAAAACATTGACATAAAAGTCACATACTTTTCTATAGCGTTAATTCATACTAAAACATAACTCAGTGGAAGAATTCAAACCCTGCTCTATGAATCTCATTTGAATTCCTTGAACCAAAAAAGAGCTAAAAAATAAAATAAACAACAACGAAAAACAAATTTAAAAACAAATGAAAACAAAAATCAAAGAGGAAATATGAACATTTAATTTTAGCACGTCCACGACTTTACCACGCTCAATGAGGCTTCACAACTTCTTCAAGATAAACAAGATAAAGAAGTTGAGATGGCCGAAATGAGGCTGTTGAGATGGACGCTTGGCTGGACAAGAAGGTATAAGGTGAGAAATGAACGAATTCGAAGGTTGAAGGTTGACTGAAGTGAAGAATGTATCAATAAAAATGAGAGAATATAGATTGAAATGATGCGGGCACGTTAAGAGACCAGAGAGGGAGTATGTCGGAAAGAAATTATTGGATAAACAATTAGCGGGAAAGAGTAAAAAAAAGGACTCCCGGAGACTAGATGGATGGATAAGGTAAAGGACGATATGAAATATCTGGGCCTGGAGGAAGATGATGCTTTAAACCGAGATGCATGGAGATGTGGCATTCATTATGGCAACCTTGCAAAATGCGGGATAAGCCGAAAGAAGAAGAAAGAAGATTGACTAGCAGAGGGTCATTTTAATCGATAGATAATTGAAGGAGTTTTAAGGCCAAATAACTTACCGATGCCGACGAGATCAACCACATTCAAACTGCGAGTGAATTCTGTCTGGTACAAACTTCGAACATCCCAGGGTTTACGGCGTGTGATTGTGTCCAAAAAACTCTTGCAGCCTCTCATGGTCAATCTCAAAGTCTTTACTTGATATATGAAGAGACACTGTTCATCTGAAACGATAGAATTATATATCTATATGATTTATTCTTTCAAAATGACAATATTAATGTCCTTATGAACATGGTGTGAATAATCGAATTTTAAGATTAACTATTAAAGATGAGTGAAGTTACTTACATATATTATTGCCGAAAGTGAATTTTGTAATTTTGAGCAAGCCATGCTGCTCTATCTCACATTGCGGCGCTGCACTGCTGCTGACGATTGAGTCGTTCCAGTCTTCCTTAAGAATAATGGTTTTAAAGCTAAAATTTTATTATTTCAAAAATACTCTAACCTGGGACTCAAAATATTCAATCCACTTGACGTCCCAGATTTGAGAATTTTGGACAAGATGACGGTCATTTTAATACATCGATATTTGAAGGACGAGTTTTCTGGACGAAATTTTTGAAATTGTTGTTTTTAGGGGGAATTTTGATCAGATTACTATTTATGATGTAGTGATATCGTTTAAATGAATTACTCACATGTTCTTCTGCAAGAATATTCGTAGCCAAACACTCAAAACCAGGAGTATGTTAAATATTAAACGTATATAGCTCGTATATTAGAGATAATTTAGTATATAAACTTCTCATCTCTCTTGCAGTTCATGAGACAGTAACACAGAACAAGATATGCCAACGATATTCATTCTATAAGGGTATGAAAGGTCGTTGACCTTTTGAATCTTCTAGTCAGCATGCGAAACCTAATAATATGGGTAATCAGATACAATCAACAGGTGATCAAATTACGAGATACAGTAACAAAATGTTTGTCAGAGAAAAGTTGTCTTTCATGTGAGCCATTTGGTTGGAGTTTATCCCGCGTTATGTATGGTATTTATCTAGAAGATTGTGTATGATACAGTACAAGAAAAGTACAAGAAAAATCAATCCGTCAATCTGTTACTTTAAAAACACAATAAAAAGTACATACTTGAAATCTTAGGACAGGACAAAATATTCTGTAACTAATTAAATGCTGGTTGAACAGAGATTTTAGAATAAAAGAAATATACCGCGCACTGCGTGGATTTGATCCAAATACGTTTACACAAGAGTTGAGATCTCGACTAAATGACTAATATAACAGTCTACCCTAAGCTCTTTAATACCGGAATAAATGAATCTTGCTGGTTCATTGTGAACTGCCCTTTGAATTCTTTGGCAAAACAAGATGTTTTGATTATCAATGATGGCTTTCTTTAGACTTGAGAGATTATGATATATATAATATAATATATATATATATATAATATATATATATATATATATATATATATATAAATATATAAGGATTATAGAGGCTTAATATAAACAAATTTATTGATAACAACGCTCGTTCTTTTTTTTTAAATCTTCTTACCGTCAACGAATGAAGCTATGATATTGTATTCAGATACAAAAGCCCCAGAATAGGTTGGCAATGATAATAAATATATAGATAGAATGATGTTGCCGTCCCTCGGAGGTTTTTGTTATTGTTTTTTGCCAATTACGTTTATGAGTTTTGTGAGTTGGTCCGTTATACTTCCGGATGGCAATGTTGTGAACTTCTTAGCCAAGCGCATACTATATATAAACTTTTTAAACAGATATGAACTGTTCTGGCAAACAACAACAATTTTCGAAACGGAATAATGTGTGCCTGTGTTTAGGCAAAGGACACATTTTATAACTATCATTTTTCAAAGTATACATGTTGTAATTCATTAATCACACTCCAACCCCTGCATCATCATCCAAAATATTTATTCCTTCCGATATTTGCATTGTAATATTATTGAGTTCATAACAAAACAAAAAGATTTGTTTTGATTCAGAAATGCAATCATTGATTTAATTTTCAAAATGCCTTGATTGATTGGAATTTCATCAATGAAAGCATTAATGCACGGATGGATGACTAAATCCTCTTCGGAGGATGTGACCCTTTTGGAGTGCAGCGTAACCCTTTGGGCGTGCAGTGTGACCCTTTTGGAGTACAGTGTGACCCTTTGGAGTGCAATGTGCGGTGCATTGTTTGAGGTCCAGGAAATAAATAAGATAGCAGACGCCTTTGTAGATATGAATGGCTGACTAAATCGTCTTCGCAGGATGTGACCCTTTTGGAGTGCAGTGTGACCCTTTTGGAGTGCAGTGTACGGTGCATTGTTTGAGATCCAAGAAACAAATAAGGCGCCCTTGCCAACATCTCTTCAACAAATACTCAGGTTGAAATGGTTTGACAAAGTACCAAATGTTGACCTTTGGACAAGAACAAACCAAGAGCAAATGGATGTCCAAGTCAGACGTAGAAAGTGGCGATGGGTTGGCCATACTCTGTGGAAAGAGCCCTGTAATATACCAAGCAGGCTCTCGAATGGAACCCACAGGGCAAGAGATAAGGGGTCTCCCAAAACAGACTTGGAGGAGAAGTCTTCACCAAGATTTGTGTTTCTCCAATCTTACCTGGAGTGAGAAAAAGGTCTGTGCCAAGGAGAGAAGAAGACGGAAGAGTGCTGTTGAGGCACCATGCTCCGCCAGGAGCAAAGAGCCATAAGTCCAGTAGGATGAGACATGAGGCCTGTTAGGCGATATTACAATTTTTCCAACAGAGACAACACTGTTAACGGCAAGGTACTCATTTTACACCTGTTAGGCGATATTACAATTTTTCCGACAGAGACAACACTTAACGATCAGGTACTCATTTTACACCTGAGTACGGTGAGAAAATGTGTGTAAAGAGCATTTTCTAAGGACTCAATAATGCACCGCCCAGAGCGACATTCGAACCTCAACCTTCCGGTCCACAATAACTTATCTTGTCTCGTATTATTAATTTACTACAAATTCAAACGCTTATGAACTAAACCATCCCGACAGAACGATGTTTAAAGGCGGTGTTTTAGGTGTAAAAGAAGAACAAAATTAAAGAAATCAAACAGAAGCAATGACCATACATATATATATTTTTTCCTCAAGATGATTTGAAATCGATACATATCTAAGTCCACTAACCCAGGCTATAACGCTTGTATACTATATATTATTATACGTAATTGTCGAACTCGATGCATGAGTCACATAATATTATAAAAAGTTTTTATTTTTAAAATAAAAGAAGTCAAACAACAGGGATGACAATGCAGTCAGTTTGCATTCACTGATAATGGTTTATTAATAACGGTGGCCTCCACAATTATGAATGAAACGGTATATATAGACGTATACATATACGCTGGTCTGACATCCAAATCCGAATCTTAAGGGCCTAGTTTACCTTTGTTGTAATATGTATTTTTTTTTAGATTTCCATAACAACAATGAGCCCATAAGGTTATCAGACCTGCA
>NC_088363.1:29516122-29566122 GCF_034508935.2 Berghia stephanieae
TTTAGAGTTCGAATAATGTTCCCAACGTGCACTCGCAAGCTCGTGCCCCAATTGGGAAAGCGACCGGAATTCCTAAAAAAAAAAAACAAACAAAAAAGAAACAAAAAACAAAACAAAACAACAATAGTGTAAAAATCGTATAATAATTATTATCGTTTTATAAGATGACGAATCTTTCTGTAATCGGATAACTTGATTTTATTTAGTTCATGCGGAGAATACACATCAACAATCTATACATGGTAATACATGATGTACAAAAATCAATATAACTGCTTCAAAAGAAAAAGAACAAAATACCAAACACGGGACTTTTAAGGCTCAAGTTCCTCATCTTTAAAAAAAAAGATTTTCCATCCAATTGAATTGTAATGTACAAATCAAATCCGAGTAAAAGAGAAAAAAAGTTCATTGTCTTGATGAATACAACAATGTTCCTATAGTGCCTGGTCTGTAAGGAGAGGGCTTGCTCGATGTGTTATACAATGACGCAATCGGATTTCCAGAACTTGAATGACTTCATCCGCCCCCCCCCCCCACTACTCTGCCCCCCCCTCTCTCTCTCTCTCTCTCTCTCTCTCTCTCTCTCTCTCTCTCTCTCTCTTTCATTCTCTCATCCTTTTCATTGTAATAGAAAATCCGAATACTCTTGATATTACGGTGGTAATATAATGTGTCTCGAATCGGTAAGACTATTTTGTGGTCTTGAGCGTTTTTGATTTCTTCTGGGCCTATCGGTCATGCGGGAACCTTACTAAGGGTCGGCGCTAACTTATTCACGTTTCATAATTTTGTATATAAATTCTATTTTCAGCAACACTGCTACTCAGATATAATAATAATAATAACAATAATAATAATAATAATAATAATAATAATAATAAAATAATATAATAATAATAATAATAAATAATAATAATAATAATAATAATAATAATAATAATAATAATAATAATAATATAATGATAATAATAAATCTTCATTGTCCTCAAAAAGTGTCAATTTGTCATTTGGGTACACATTTATAACAATACAATATTAACATAGACACTCTCACACAGATCGTAGTCATCGAAAATAAAACAAAAATAACAAAACAAAAAGAAAAAACGGTGGGTGACATTTTCAGTCTTTAGTTCACTTCGAGCTAATGCTGTATTGAAAAGGTTGGTCACACAATATGACTTTTCAGAAAAGTGAGTGGAGTAGGCACTAATGTTGGTAACAACAAGAGATGAAGTGAGTAGGAAAGTGCCAGAAGACAAAAAAGAATAAAAAAATTTCGCGGTGGTGATGGGGGTTTTAACCTGCGACCTTACTGGTACGACAACTCCGCCTGGCCGGTGAGAGCGTGACTCTACCGTATCAGCTATCGTGATGCATGATTTGCTCGGCGCATAGTTGAATCCTTGGAAAAGGCTCTTTACTCACATCCTCTCACCGTACTCAGGTGTAAAATGAGTACCTGGCCGTTAACAGCGTTGTCTCTGTTGGAAAAATATATAATATCGCCTAACAGGCGTCATGTCTCGTTCTATATGTTACGTGTTGCTGTTAGTAAAGGTCCACTTGTAAAGTGCTTTGAGGACGTTTAGTGGATATTGCGCTCTATATATAAATGCTCTAGTCTAGTTTTTTTCTTTTTTTACAACGCTTCGACCAACTATTTGTCTTTAATTGAAAGTCACTAATGTTGCTTTGGGTATCAAGAACATCGCCTTGAGCTATGTGGATAATGTGATTAAGACTCATTAATTATTTAAAACCAGCGACCAGTTTTTCCTTTACTGTAATACCGAGTGTTTGCTAGGTGGGCGAGCTATTGATTCACCTTCATCAACGGGATTTGAGGCAGGTAAGGACCGGGTTAGCAGTTAGCACGCAAAGGGTTGATGACCTGGCTAGTTAAATTCGACCACGGAGGTCATCGGATGGCCGATAGCCACTCATAGTTATCGATAGTCAATTTGTTAAAAGTCTACACTTTTACTTACTATGTGAAAGACGAGAAAACACTTAGAACGGGTTGATAATAGGATGGAGGACAAAAATAAGAGCAAGTTGTCAAATGATATTTGCTATTAACAATATTGTCTTTATGATGTTGATAATCATGATGAAGATTGTGATGGTATTGATGATGATGTTGATGATGATGATGATGATGATGATGATGATGATGATGATGATGATGATGATGACGATGATGATATTATGACGATAATGATGGTCATGATGACGATGACGATGATGATGAGGACGACCAAGGCGAAATTGATAAGAGTTGAATGTTTATTAAACATCTTTGTTGTGTCTATATAAATTGTATGTGTGAATAAAAATTCCACAGAGCATTTAAAGGATTTTTAAATCCTAAAAGCTCTTTAACGGTACGGTACGATAATGTAAGATAACAAAGCGTGTTGTCTCTGAAAAAGGTGTTACTTATTTCATATTAAAAAGGCAATAAATTGATCATGTTGTTATCGATTCATCAGCAGGGACATCTGCCCTTTCAGTCTCTCTTCAGATCCTATAATTTAAGAAGAAGAAGAAGAAGAAGAAGAAGAAGAAGAAGAAGAAGAAGAAGAAGAAGAAGAAGAAGAAGAAGAAGGAATAATAATAATAATAATAATAATAATAATAATAATAATAATAATAATAATAATAATAATAATAAGAAGAAGAAGAAGAAGAAGAAGAAGAAGAAGAAGAAGAAGAGCAAGAAGACGAAGGAAGAAGAAGGAGAAGAAGAAGAAGAAGAAGAAGAAGAAGAAGAAGAAGAAGAAGAAGAAGAAGAAGAAGAAGAAGAAGAAGAAGAAGAAGACGAAGAAGAAGAAGAAAAAGAAGAGGAACAACAACAACAATAAGACCAAGAACAAGAAATAACAAAGAGGTGGAGGAAACAGAAGAGGAGGAGCAAGAGGAGAAAAGGGAGAAGAAACAACAAAAGATGAAGTTTTAAAAAAGTAAATATTTCTTTTTTTTTTTTCGGAGATATCAATAGATTTTCCTCTGAGTGAGATTGAAATAGCTGAACATAAAACTTGACAATGATGCCATTGTCACAATCAGGAGTCAGATCCATGGGTTATTGTTCTGTCGGGACGTGCCATTTCGTCTCCTCTAAGAATTTTCCCGCAGTTCATAACTTATTTAACGAGCGAGAAAATGACATGGCAAACGTGAAAATAATATAATTTTAGTTCGTTTATTTGATGTCTATAATTTTCAGGCACTAAATCTTATATTTTGTATTGTTCAGATAGGGAATGAGTTCATCATCGATTATGTACCTTAGATTTTTTAACAACGTTGGGGATAAAGAAAGACTATTTGAGCTTTTATTTAGAGCAATATCCATTAAACCTGCTAAAGCGCTTTAAAAAATAAATTGAGCTTTTATTCCGCAATATGCACTAAATGTGATCAAAGCGCTTTACAAGGGATCTCTGGCCAACAGCAACACTTAACATAAAAGACGGGACATGACGCCTGTTAGGCGATATTACAATTTCTTCGGACAGAGACAACGCTGTTAACGACCATGTACTCATTTTACACATGAATACAGTGAGAGAATGTGAGTAAAGAGCTTTTTCCAAGGACTCAACTATGCGCCGAGTGAGGCTCGAACCCAGGACCTTCCGATCCGAAAGCGAGTGTCATGCCACTAGACCACATAGCCGCACTTTTAAAGCTGTTATATTAATTTGTGTGCATTACTTTTTTTAATTCCACTATTTTTAGAATCGTAATAATCAGATTGACTCGTTCTATTTCTAGCAAAATATATGGTTCTCTTCTTACAGACAAATATTTATGTCTAGATTTAAAGGACACACATGGACTTTTACTTTTAATGATTTATTTTAGATCTCTCAGGGGAGTAGCGTTATCAAAGAGCTGAGATATTGATATCTATATGAAAATGGTAACTTTTTAGTTATGCATATAAGAGATAATGGCGAACATCTTCCATCCTTTTAACGCTTTTGTTTAATCTTTTCAATCTCTCTCTCTCTCTCTCTCTCTCTCTCTCTCTCTCTCTCTATCTCTCTCTCTCTCACTCACTCTCACTTTCTCTCTTTCTCTATCTATCTATTTATCTATCTAGCTATATATCCATCTATCTCTAACTATCTATCTATCTCTCTCTCTCTCTCTCTCTCTCTCTCTCTCGCGCGCGCGCGCGCGCGCTTTTCCTCTCTCCCTCCTTCTCTATCTCTCCCTCACTCTCTGTAGCCAAATGCTGATAGATACATAATAACAGACCAACCTATGTTACACATCTCTTTTTAATCAGTACATCAAACAAAACATTCCACAAAGTGAAAAAAGTACATAATAATATAGCTCATTGACAATCAAATGTGAGTCAAGTGGTTTACAAGAGCAATATGTAGATGCATCAATTGTCTTAGTCGGATCAGGCATTTAGTTTGATTTCGCATATGTATATTATCTTTCCGAAAGATAGATGTTTAAAGATTTGGCTAGAATACTCGTCCTTCAAGTATCGATCGATTTAAATGGCCCTCATTTGGGCAAAACTCTCAGACCTGGAACCTCGCGAAGTCTCAGGTTTGAGAGATTTTGCCAAGATGAAAGTCATTTAAATCGATCGATGTTGGAAGGACGAGTTTTCTGCCCAAATTTTTAAATACTCTTATTCCAGTTTACGGCGGTTAACTGGTTATAGAACTCGATATTGTTCAAAAGTATGACACCAGAATGTAGTTTGCTTCCCTCATAAATGCAGTGAATAATATGTGCGTATTTTCAATTCTTTAATCACTTTATATCTATTTTGCACCCCCTTTAATGTATATCTATATATTTTTTGAAAATATCAAATTAAGATATTAAGGCAGGCACCGGTGTAAGATAAAGAACTGACCAAGTGTATGTGAAAGGGACCAGTGTAATGGTAGCACGCCTGACCTGTCATCAGAATGTCTGAGGTTCAATCCCCAGTCGAGGTCGACTGATTTTTTGGGATGTATTTTTTTCTTGTATTTTTCTTTCTTGCTTTGTCTGACCCCTTTCATACACACTTGTTCAGTTATTTATGTATCTTTTATGGCATAACAGAGTCAGTTTCTGCAGTCATACTCTTATAATTTGATAAGCACCTAATCGCATTATTTGATTAATACCAACAACACTGCCCCATAAGTAGTGACAATAATAATAAAAATAATAATAATAATAATAATAATAATAATAATAATAATAATAATAATAATAATAATAATAATAATAATAATAATAATAATAATAATAATAATAATAATAATAATAATAATTATATTACAATACAATGATTGTTGCTCTAACGTCAATTGATTTAATTTTGCTTTGTGATCTTGTGATGATAGTCAGTCAAAAAAATATGTTTGTGATCATTGGGCACCAAAGGGCGAATCAATAAGATAAAAAGAAAAAAAATAACATGCTTTCTTCGGTTATCTTAAAATGAAGTTTCCTATAATCAAGTAACTGGCATTATTATCAACCACTATAATCATTCAATCACCCCTAAAATATGGGGTGCAAGAAAAAAAAATGGAAAAAATATAATGCTGTTTCTATACAAAGCAGGAATCAGAAACATTCGAAAATTTATAAGGAACAAAAACAAGTCCTTAATTTAATACATGTAAATCCAAAATTAGTTATGGAACAATGTTAGTTATATCACAGTGGTATTAAAAAAATCTGGATATCGAAAGTTCCCAAACTTGAGTCTTGTGTTTAGTATTATGGTGTAGAAAATTACACCGTCTTGTTGAAACATAATATATGACTTATTGGTATTAATTCTGGAGTAAGTTTATCTTCGCGTGGCATAAAGGTAGGGTATTTGCTTCGTATCCGAAAGGTACTGAGGTCGATCAACCACCGCTGCGCTGTGTGACCTTGAGCATTGCGGCTGACACCTGGGTTATTCCAGTCTTCACGTGGAATAGACTCTAGAAACAAATTTCCCCTATGGGATGAATAAAGGGAATGCATTTATCTATTTATTTATTCATTTATTTATTTATTTATTTATTTACTATGTAACATAAGTTTCAATAGGAAGCAGTCATCACATTTTTCTAAAGATTAAATGCGCAGCGCAGAGGATTGTGATACGTGGAAATAGATGACCAGCAACTGTGAATGATGAATGAGAATGAGTCTTGAGTTGAATCCAATGGACTACAGCACATGGACAATGATGTCAAACACATTGTATAAGAGTAGTAAAAAGCTTTACACAGAAGCAGAGATAAAACAGTCAATCAAAACCCCAAAGATAAAGAACTGAACAAGTGTGAGTGAAAGGTGCCAGACAAAGCCAGACATCCCAAATATCAGTCGACCTCGTTGTCTGGCACCTTTCACATACACTTGTTCAGTCCTTTATCTTACACCAGTGCCTGCTGCTTAATTTCTTAATCCAAACCCCATAAGATCGAATCATCATAATTTAAAACATTAGAAAATAAATCTAATCACGGAGCGGGGGGGGGGGGGGGGGGGGGGAGGGGGGGGGGGATCAATTGATGACTCAAAAATTTGGGAAAAACTTCCCAAATCGTCGATATGGCAGAAACACTGCATGAATTATAACGCATACCAAAAAAGACGAGTTCGTTTTAATGCTTTAAAGTAAAATAAAACACGAAAACCTTAAGACCCATGAATCTCTTATCATTGGCACGTTGTAAATGGATGGAAGGTCCATCCGAGCAAGTCTTTATAAAAAAAATAAAACTTATCAGAGCAACAATTGATAACAGAGACCTCTGGAATTCTTATCATTTCGAGTACCAGGACGATAAATTAATGTCATCTCCATTTTATTGATACGAAGATGATTCAAGTTGCTCAGGATCAATATCAGCTTTTAACTTTTCATTTCTTTCGCATCTAGATGAGCTGCCCTAAGGCTATTCTAGATCTAAAAGCATTTTTATGCCTAAGTATTCTATCCATCAGTCTAGATCTATTTCCTTTGATGGATCTCAAAGTGCAGATTTTTATTTCAATGATTTCTTTTAGGGGTCCCGAAGGTACAGTTGGTAAAGCACTTGCTTCACACGCAAAGGGACCGTGATCGATTCCGGATGCAGTCGAGATTGATTTTGCTCCCCGCTCCCCCCCCCCCCCCCCCCCCCCCCCCGCCTCCTCTCTTGGCCACAGAGCAGTGATTGGGTAGCTTGGTCTGTTTGATCTGGTGGAAAGTATTTTGCGTTAGACTAGCGTCCTAACCAAAGGATAGCAAGCGATTGCTGTTGTCTGTTTCTAGCTATAGACACCGGGATAAACTCCTGCTCCATGGGCTCAATTATTGCTCTCACGGGAGGTTTTCTTTTGGATAGGCGAATAATATCATCTTTTTGTCCTGCGGCGTGGTCTAGCGATGTGGCACTCGGTTTGGAACTTGCTGGTCCCAGACTTGAATCCTGTTAATTATGAACGGCGTAAAGTTGAGACATAAAATAAAAGCCCCATACTTAAATATTTTCCCATACAAATATGGACAATGACTTTCTGTCAACTGTAACGTTATCAGCACAAGAATCTAATGACGCTTTTCTAGAGTTTGGTTCCAGTAAAGCCATTGAAGAAAAGCTCATTACTTTTTTTTTCTCTCACTCGGATGGAAGATGAGATCCTAACAGCTAACAGTGTGAAATGTTTGTAAAAAAAAATAACAGGTTTAATGGCACCTTTTTAGAATCATGTCTTGTGCATATTATTATGCAGTTGGCTTGGGATCCCATGTTGTGCAATCGTTAACATCTTTGTATATACCATGAAAAAGAAATTGAAAAAGGGTGGTTAAATCTATGTAAACTATATATGTGTGTGTGAACGTTTGCGTCTTTGTTTGTGTGTATATATGTAAGAGAAAGAAAGAAAATAAAAATAATATTTTAAAAAAAAAAGAAAAGAAAAAAAAAAGAAAAAAAATAAAAAAAGAGAGAGAGAGAGAGAGAGAGAGAGAGAGAGAGAGAGAGAGCGAGGAGAGAGATAGATAGAGAGAGAGTGAGAGAGAGAGAGCGAGGAGAGAGAGAGAGAGAGAGTGAGAGAGAGAGAGAGAGAGAGAGAGAGAGAGAGAGAGAGATTAGGGTAGGGAAGGAGGGACATATATATTAAGCTATTGGTGGCGTATTGAACCAGTCAAGACAATAATTGGCCTCAATTTTGAGGCATCATTACGAGAGAAAAGTTCATATTTTGGTCTTTGCTCACATTCGAAAGTCTTTTTTTTATCATAACTGGTGCGGCTATGTGGTCTTGTGGTACGACACTCGCTTTCGGATCCAAAGGTTCTGAGTTCGAGCCTCGCTCGACGCATAGTTGAGTCCTTGGAAAAGGCTCTTTGCTCACATTCTCTCACTGTACTCAGGTGTAAAATGAGTACCTGGCCGTTAACAGCGTTGTCTCTGTCAGAAAAATAATGTAATGTCGCCTAACAGGCGTCATGTCTCGTTCTACATGTTATGCGTTGCTGTTGGTCAGGGACCCTTTGCAAAGCGCTTTAATCACGCTTAGTGGATATTGCTCTATTTAAAAGTATGGTAAGTACTTTGTTTTCATATTTGCCAATTTACAAGCTCCTAAGCTCTAACAATATAACTGATGATGTTATGATTATTTTGTGTTTGAATGGAATTTGAATATGAATATTATGTTATTGTAAAATGCAACGTATCAAATAGGGTTGCTATTTTGAGATTGAGTTTTAATATAGAGCAGTAACCACTAAATGTACTCAAAGCTCTTTACAGAGGGGCTCAAGTCAACAACATATTATAACAAGTAACACGAGAAGTGACGTGTGTCAGGCGATATTATATATTTTTCCCTGTTCACGATCACGTACTCTTAACACCCAGGTATGGTTAAAAATAAGTGAGCAAAGAGCATTATTGAAGGACTCAACTTTGCGCAGCAAGAAGGGAACTTAAACCACAGGTCAAAAGACGAGGATCACAGAGCTAGACAACATCTTGGCAAATGGAAGGTTTGAAGTCCGATCCAAAGTTGTGGAATGTCGCTCTTTTCGGAAGAGTTGTTTTACTTTTATCTTTATATCAGCTTTGGATGGTACGGTGTTACATCTTCTTTTCGAAAAGGAAATGTTGCGGATTCCCTACTAGAATAAATAAAATGAGTTCAATTTCCCTTTATTCATCCCAAAGAGGAAATTTACATTTATAGTCTATTCAAAAGGAAGACTTAAATAACTCATGCGGCATGCGTCAGCCGCAGTGCAACGCGCAAATGAGCTAGGGCGAGGCAACCTGCTCAAGGCCACACAGCGCGATGGGTATTGGGCGGGTAGTGGAACTCAGTACCTTTCGGGTACGGAGGAAAAAACTACATAATGCAAGCCACGCTGTCCCGTGTTCCTACATTTTGATTGAGTGCCCGAATAACTATTTGACTCCATTAAACTTTCTCTAAATCACTTCCGAGTTCTTCACACTGCAAATGTGTCGATAGAAGATGCTAGCTAAGTAACTCTTCTAGTCAGCAAACAAAGCAGGCAGACCAGACTGAATAATGTTATTTCCGAGTTAGTACCGGACGTCTAGGCCGTTCTGACTGATTATATGGCATGGCCGTTCTTGTAAACCACTATAAACGCCCCATAAACCATCATCATGGCCCTCATAAAACGTCGAGTCGCACCTAGGGCCAGTTAGCTCCTCTCTGGGCCAGCATAATGAAACGCCTGTGTCTCCACCGCCCCCATTAAACAGAATCCAATAGCTAACTTCATAAAGTAAGAAAGGCCATTATAACGGGTGGGGCAATCCATTTTGGGGTCTGTTTCTGACGCCAGTGTGGCTGTGTATCGCGGTGCTGATACATTATTAAAAACCCAGAGGGCTGTTGCAGAAACTTTTTTTTTTTTTTTATATCAATGGAGGTTTTTTAGAGAGTTTTATGTATGTTTTGATTATGGTGATGACGCAGATCACATTTCAATAACAATGGCAATATTGCCGATGAAAATGATGATGATGGTTATGATGATGATGATGGTTATGATGATGATGGTGATGATGATGATGATGATGATGATGATGATGATGATGATGATGATGATGATGATGATGATGATGATGATGGTTATGATGATGATGATGATGATGATGATGATGATGATGATGATGATGATGATGATGATGATGATGATGACGTTTTTGATGACGATAGCCGGTTCATCCTTTGTGAGATTTTATCATAATTCATTACCTATATCTGTTGGAATAATTATAACTCCATTTTTACCGGTTTTATCTCTTAGATTTGTAGCAAACGTTTTCACTTTTTAATTTATCTTGTAATAAACAATGTATTAAAGTCAGGCTTTGTGAGACGTATTCTAAAAAATTAATAAATAAATATAAACACTTATATAGTGCATTTTCATGGGATTTACCATGTTCAATGTACCTTACAGTGTTTTATTTCTATATGGTATAGACATGATTGCACGGAGCTCATAAATCAACTGTTCTACTGTAAGATTTAACCACGGTTAAGATTTAACCATGGTTGTTCTTCGATATATATATATATATATATATATATATATATATATATATATATATATAATATATATAATATATTTATATATACATGTATATATGTTATATTTTTTTTCAAACAAACCACTTTCGTGAGCATTTTCGAAATAATACATTGAAAATACCACAAATGTCAATAAATAAATAAATAAAATAGTAAATAAATAAATTAAATAAATAAACTTGAGCTGGTAGAACCGAGTAATAGAGTAGGAACCAGTTCTCCTCGAACGTGAGCCTGATTAATTATCAAGACATGTCCAATGTGTCAAGTCGTCGGCCCCGTAACAACACTCACTGATTCTCTTTCTGTCCTGGCATCTTGCTAAAATAAATAAAATAAAAACAAAACAAAACAACAAAACAATATGGCTTTGGTTATTTTGGTTTTGTTTTGTTTTTCTAATTCCGTTTGGTTTCCATGGTTCAAAAAGAAACAAACGCGTTAAATTGAAAAATTACGATAATAACAACAAAAAAGACAATTGATACTTTGCACTTAGCTAAAATACTCATAACATCCGCCAGCCGAATATTACATACCAAAACACAAAACTATGCGTGACTTTAAAAGAGTATAGTCCGGTTGATATCATCTAATGAGAACTAATCATAAAAAATTGACTGTCTTAAAACAATAACAAAGAGCTGAGTGGCGTCAATTTCGTTCGTTCTACACAATTCAAACCATTTTAAAACAAACAAGCAAACAAACAGACTGAATAGCGAGACAATAATCCAGTCCGCGTCTTAAATTGAAGGGGCGATATAAGACAAGAAGAAATAGACGGGGTGTAACACGGTCGGAAGGAACTTCCTGAGACAAGTGTCTGTCTAATTTTCCGGTCATGAACAAGGCCTTGTCACGTGACAACAGACTTCCAGTCTTTCTTTCTCAGACAGCTCGTAGGAAATATAGATCCATCACGTGGTTTAACTCCAATTTCTATACAACACCCAATTAGGGTCTCCCTCCCCCCCCCCCCCCCCCCAAACGCGACCCCCCCCCCCCCCCCTTCTTTATCTCATGTTCTCCTTGATGTTTTTGTTTCTTATTGAAAATGTTGTCTTTTCAGTTTTTTGGTTTTATATTCTGAAGCAATACTGACACAACAAGGGTATTTTAAGTCGGTCAACTCTAATGACAGGTGTCTAGAATGAAATCATACGCGACAGTTCTAATCTTCCATATAGATAGTTCGAAGATGACGTCACTCGGGCCTTTGTTATTGTTTTTGCCATCCGCGTTTGTGAGTTGTTCTCACTAAACTGTCTTAACCAGACTATAAAAGTTCATGGTTACACAGAGTTTGTGTGTTGGTCCGTTATACTTCCGGATGGCAATGTTGTGAACTCCTTGGCCAAGCGCATTCTATCTATAGAGATTAATTTTTTCCCTCTTTAATGTTTCAAACATTAATATTTTACCCAGTATCTCTCTAGGTTAACTATGCATTCTATAGATAGTATGCAGATGACGTCACTCAGGCCTTTGTTATTGTTTTTGCCATCCGCATTTGTGAGTTGTTCTCACTAAACTGTATTAACCAGACTATAAAAGTTCATGGTTACACAGAGTTTGTGTGTTGGTCCGTTATACTTCCGGATGGCAATGTTGTGAACTCCTTGGCCAAGCGCATTCTATCTATAACCGAATGTATCTATCACAGCACTCTCTCTCTCTCTCTCTCTCTCTCTCTCTCCCTCTCTCTCACTCACTCTCTCTCTCTTTCACACACACAGACACAGACACACACACACACACACACATACTCTATGAAAATGAAAATTAAAAAAACTAAAACAAAAAATACTGCTAATACCCCCCCCCCCCCCCCCAAAAAAAAAAAAAAAAAGGAAAAAAAAGGAAAAATATGTAGTTTTTGCCAAGATGAGAGTCATATTAAGCGATCGATATTTAAAGGACGAGTTTTCTGGGAAAAAATACGTATTTTTCCAGATTACGGCAAAGTCCAGGTTTGGAGAAAGCGAGACAAGACAAAAAGAGTTTCAATACTAAAGCTAACACAAGACATGTACAAATAGAGTCGACCAGTTTAAGAGAAATTCAAATTTTTAGAAAAGCCGACCATATCATTTGTTTTTTAGAATTTTGATTGAATTGTTAGGGGCTTGAATTCTAAAACTTTCCTCAAATATTGAAACTGTAATTAAAATTTAATAGGATTATAAACGACAAAGCCTTCATAATTCCTAATCCATGAGATTTTTGTTTAAAAATTAGAAATATATTAAACGAGAATAAATATATATATATATATATATATATATATATATATATATATATATATATATATATATAATATATATTTACCCAAACTTTCAGTCTTTAGACTACTGACTTTAAAGCAAGGATATCGGTATGTCATTGATGCAAATTTATGTAGCGCAGTTACAATGCGTTATCTAACTCTTCATCAATTGTCCCAGCAGCTTATATTATGGACCAAAATGTGGTTTCATACATTGCAAGTCGTCTGCTAGGCATTCATTATGTCTACTCGCGTTCTCACAACGGCAATAGACATGTACCCACCCACATCTCAGTTCAATGGGAAATTAATAGATAAAGTGCTTTATCAAAGACCATGTACAAGAGTTTTTTTTTAATTATTTACTCACAATGTTACTAACCATGTGTGTGTGTGTTTGAGAGAGAGAGAGAGAGAGAGAGAGAGAGAGAGAGAGATAGTGGAACAGAGGGAACAGAGAAAGAGAATTAGAGAGAGAAATACAGATAGAAAGAGAGAGAGAAGAAAAAAGAAAGAGTGAGAGAGAAAGAAAGAGAGAGAGAGAGAGAGAGAGAGAGAGAGAGAGAGAGAGAGAGAGAGAGAGTATCTTGTGTCAAGATAAACTTTGCCATAGTGTTTCGCCACAAAATAAACATATAGACGTAAAACAAAGGAAACAAACATCGTCCAAAGTAACGAGGGTAACAAAGTTGTAAAAAGGAGTAAAATGGCCAGACTCACCAAATTGACGAAGTCGGGAAACTTTAGCCGTCTGACTTTTGGAGAAACTGTGCTGTCTTGCTTTTTTGTTGTTGTCTTCCTGCCGCTATTCTTGGAAGTGAATTATAGTTGTGATGGAGTAATAACTTTGCAAGTTATCCTCGAGTCATATTTAGTTTGATAGAATCCATGATAGAAGAGGGTACGCGATTCATAGATTATCTATTAAAAGTATCAAACGATTTGGTAGAGTTGCCTCTTGTAGACTCAATGATGATGACGACAATTTAATAACAAGGTGCAAAAGAAATAAACCTGATTTTTCATTTTAAATACTTCTAAGACTTCTAAGACATGAATGGTATATATAGCACGAAGTCAGAGATAGAACAAAAACCAAGACAGCTGGATGTCAATAATTAATTATCAATAACCAATGATTATATTTATCCTTTTATTAATGTGGAATGAAGTTTGCTTTATAGATCGATTTCCGAATATTGTGCATTAACAACTCGCAGCTTTATTTAATTAAGATTACCACTTTTCTCTATATTTCTCTTTATAAAAGTCAGTGAGATAAAATGGTAATAATTTTAATTTTAAAAATGTGAATCAATGTGGCTGTAAGTTTTTTTCGTTTTTTTTTTTTTCTAATGAATCACCATTTAGCCTTTTCTGTGAAGAAGACGTGATATCTCTTCTGCCATGTAGTCAAAATGCGCGTGTTGTCTACTTACACAATACGACGAACCAAAACTTCTATGTGTTATGTTGTTTGAAGTCATTAACAGGAGAGTTCATGTGCTGTTGTTTTCGATTCTCTTGTGAATCACCATACAGCCATTCCACCGGATAAAATATGATGACACTTTAAGTCATGTAATCGATATGTCTGTGTTGTCTGCTTACGCTTTATAACGAACAAATAAAACTAAAACTTCTATATGCCATTTTGTTTGAAGTCATTGACACAAGTTCCAGTCCATGTGAAATCAATTTGTTTTGCATTCAAGATAGAATTGGTTGTAAACTAGAACAAAATCATCACTTGAGTTGTATATTTTACTTTTCCTCATGTCAACGCTGTCGGCTACAATCTGTGAAATAAACGAAAAGCAGAATTATTATAGATATTTAAAGAAAAATGATAACCCACAATTACAACAAATTACACACACACACACACACATATATATATATATATATATATATATATATATATATAAACTGCATTAAGCTTATATAAACTGTGTTTTAGAGGTGATAACACACAATTATAGCACATTACATATATTATTATATACAGATTGTATTAATGGAATTTGTTTCATCTGTCGATTCTGTCCCTAAAGTGTGTTTAACACGGGGAATACTATTCAAAGGACAACTTAGAACTATACAACATTTCTCACGGCTTGATATTGTCTATGAGTGTATGAAACTCACAAACCCCACCAACTTATAAGTAAATAAAAAATGCTAAATTGTAATAGAGGCTTCAATTTAATTTACGGAGACCGATGGTGTGCACGTGAATGAGACACTGAAGACGAATTCGAAGTGAGATGGTTGCGTTGTTAAGGCAAATAAACAAAACAATGGAAGAGGAAATACACTGCTACTTATTAATGAATTGTGAATATGAATATGACACAATTAGAATATGTTACACATTGGGGAGATTCATAATCAGAAAAAAAAAAAAGAGAGAGAGAGAGAGAGAGAGAGAGAGAGAGAGAGAGAGAGAGAGAGAGAGAGAGAGAGACTAACTTCCTTCTACTTTTTTACTTTTGTTGTCACATTTTTATAGTCATGTTCCTTGATTTATTCGTCCAAAAAGATAGGACGGAGATAAGAAGGAAGTATAAAGGTGGCGCTTGTCGGTTGATTTGTGGGAGAAGATCTTTTGAATTTTAAAACTGTGTAGATGATTGCTACATTTCGAACACACATTGACCTTATATGCTGCTCTTAAAGTTTTCTCGGATAAGGTTTTCCTGTGTATCTTGAAAAAGAATAATTACTTCATTGAGCAAAACGTACTCCATTCATTTTCTGGCCCTGCCAGCTTTAGTTACTGGGACTCGGATCGAAACCATCTGCTTTGTTTGATGTTTTAACCCTATCCTTATCAACCATAGGAAACTCGTCACATTCGTTATGATAAAAACAATAATTTCTCATTTGATTTCAATTTTACATCACAAAATTAAATTATTTTTTTTCTGTAATTGCTATAAAACCTTGAAACTTTTTGTAAGGCTCAATTTGCTTAATAATATTATGTTTAGAATGTAATTGGGGTTTTCCTGTTTGAGTAAGAAAAATCTTTTATATTAGGTGCGTTAAGGAAAATCCTGAAAATGGCCGGAAAGGAGAGGGTTAAACGGAGGCTCTTATCTGTTACATGAAATGTTTCTGTTTCCAATATTTCTAATCCCTGTTTCAAGAAACTTAATGTTCCACCCCAAAAACAAATACTACTCTACACTGTCAAAACACCTTTTTTATTTGGCCGGGAGCTGTTTTTCTTTCTGTATCGACAGATCAAGATGATGACCAAAGTATTATGTCGAGATTAAACGAATGCCAAAATGGGATTTTACAGATAAGCCAAAATGGACAGAAATTAAACATTTTAGCTTTTGCCTGTCGATTTATCATATTTATTTTTCTTAATAAAATCTAAAAGTTTAAAGTGTCTGAATTCTTTTACTATAATTTAATCTTAAGCGTCAAAAACCAGACTGACATAATAGCTTTTTGGGCAATGACCAAATTTGTCAAAAAGTCAAACCCAAGTATTCAAATAAGTATTGTAATTAAGCATTTTCTAAAATAAATTTTAAATCATCTCAATCCATTGATATATTATTATGTAGTACGCGGTTTGGCTTTTCTGGCCAACATTTTTTTACAGTTTTTCGTCAGTCGACGGACAAATAGAATGGCCTTTGAGTTTGTTATCATTATTTCCCTGGATATCGTTTGCCGATTACTACCCGATTGTTTGCCCATCAATCCTCATCCATTTCTCGACAAGACGGGAATTTTTTGTTTGTTATCTCCCTTCCTTTATTACAATATATTTTGTCCTATTTTATTAACTCTTCTACGTAATGCAAAGCTTGGATCTATATTATGAGTTGTCAATATTTTCCTCAAGTCTTATTATTTATACACCCTATCTATCTGAGTATCAATCTATGTTTATATATATATATATATATATATATATATATATATATATATATATATATATATATATGTGTGTGTGTGTGTGTGTGTGTGTATGTGTCAGTGTCTGTCTGGTTATCTTTCTATCTATCAGTCTATATATCTCTCGAACTTTCCATCTATCTATACATATATCTACCTATCTATATATCTATCTATCTATCTAAACATCTATCTATCTATCTATATATATATATATATATATATATATATATATATATATATATATATACACACATCTATCTATCTATCTATCTATCTATCTATCTATCTATCTATCTATCTATCTATCTATCTATCTATCTGTCTGCCTGTTTTTACCCATTTCCATAATGCAGCTTTGATTTAACTCATGACTGAGCATCTCAAACATCCTAGTTTTGATTTTTGCTGATCGCCCCCCCCCCCCCCTCCCCAGCCCCTTTCCACCACCATCATCGCCACGAAGTGTCTTCAGACCTCCTTTTATTCGAATTTTAAACTTACTGCATTTTAACGTACCGTATTTTTGTAAAAGGTAAATAATTTATTTATAGCGTAACAATTTTGTTGTTGTTGACATTTCAATTTATGCCTCAGCCACTGTGATATTTGAATTATCCCCCTTGTATTCTTCAACTTTTTCCAACGCACTGTACACACTAAATTTTATTCTAGGAGATAAAGACAGCAGCATCCCTAAACCCACTCCAGCTGTGAAATAGCGTAGAATTGCTTCGTTCTCGGGACTCTATATGTGTCATTATTATCTCTTATTGATTTCCCCTTTTCAAGCGGCTTGAAATGGCGGCCTTTAACTATATCCCTTCTGAAATACTGGTGCATTCGATGGACAGATGGATTGATAAAACGTGAAAAAGATAGATTGGATGTTGAGGAACAGAGGGGAGTGGGGTGGTAAGGGGTGGGAGAGGGAGGATGAGAGGGATTCGAAGTTCTTAGAGTATAAAATCTGCTGAATGTTTGCTGGCAGGTTTGCTTCGAACAAGAAGATTTCAATGTATTCAACTTAAGGCGCTTATATTTACATTTATGTTATATTTATATTTTGGGGATTGGGGTTTGAAAATGGCTCCGAGGGAATATTTTTTGATTTTTAAAAACTATCTAGACATAACATATTGAATGGACAACTTTGGTAGCAGACAGTGTTGTAAGATAAAGATATGAAAAGTGTGTATACTGCCAGACAAAGAAAGAAAACTGCAAAAAAAAATAAAAATAAAAGAAACAAACAAACAAAAAACAAACAAAAAAATATCGCAAAACATCAGTCTTCCTCGACTGATTTTTTGGGGGTGTTTTTTTTTCGTGTATCTTTCTTTCTTGCTTTGTATTACTCTGCTTCATACACATATTTTCAGATATCTAGACATATTTCGCGAAGTTTACCATGTACGATGCGCTTTGTAAAGCTTCAATCAATTTCCAAGCAGGCCATATTCATTCACATTTCTGTATCAAGTAGAACAATTCAAAAGTAACGTATTATTGTGTACACATAATTTTGTAATTGGTATATGTATGAAATGTGTTAACAAAGGGTACGGCACATAGATCGCAATTTTATATATATATATATTATATATATATATATATATATATATATATATATATATATATATATATATAATATATATATATATATATATATATATAATGTAGATCTACGTAAAATATATTTATTTAAATTATCCCATCAGAGTCTTTGAGTCTATGGACCTGGAATTTATCAAGAGTTCCATAGCGCAAAACGGACAAATACAATTGTTTGCTACCATTTGGATAGAACGCTATTGTATTGCAAAGTACTATCAGCAAGATCTAACAGATCCAGCTACCTAATCACTGATGGATGGACAGGAGGTTAAACAGTTTTCAACTGCATCAGGGATAAATATCGGCCACCTTGCGTGTGAAGCGAGTGCTCTACCAACTAAGTTATTGCCCCCCCCCCCCACCAATCACTCACACACACTTTATTTTAAAAAACTACATTAAACTAAGTACAGAATATAAATCATTCATTTTAGAATAGAGAAATGTGTCACATACAGGTGAAGTATAAAACGTGAAATAAACAAGACAAACAAAACAATATCGACAAAACGAACACCTATCAGAACATTAGATCTAACAATCTACCCCCCCCCCCCCTTTCTCCCTTCCTCACTTAATCATTACCCGTTTCAAAACAGAATGACAAACTGAAGTTAACAACTGAAGTTAACGTGCAACTATAACAGGTCGTCAATTTCTCATTTTAATAATTCTCTCGATCTGAATAAAGAATTTCAAGAGTCAGATCATGCAACACAACAATTCATGTCCACATAATAGGTTTAATCTTGGTAATTGATATACAATTTTCCCATTAACTGATAGAATAATAGCGACGTGCATTTATTCGCAGGACTGATAATACAAATTGTTATGGGCCCATTGTTGTAATGACAATACGCTCAAATCAACGCAAAATATTATTCATTACAGTTATGTTAAATCAGGCCTCTAATTGCGCGAGGTTATCAGACCTGCTAATGTTTTCACTTAGAACTAATAGCTAGACTTTTACACTTCTCATTTAATCGTATTGTTTTCTCGGTATGGAGTAAAGTGGAAGTATAATTTTTTGCGGATCTGATAACCCACATTGTTAGGGGCTCACATTGTTGTAACAGAAATTCTCTAAAACAAACCCAAAACATTGTCTATCACAACAATGTTACAACAAGGCCATTATATCGTTCGGTTATTAGACCTGCAAATATGTGCACTTGGGGTTAAGTCATTTACCTCACTCTGTCGTGCAGTGACAAAAGGTCTTCATCAAAACCGTGGTCAGAACAGTTTTGATTCATCTTACTACATCAGTCAGTACAGTTTTGATTTGTCTTACTACACGAGTTAGAACAGTTTCGATTCATCTTACTACATCAGTCAGAGCAGTTTTGATTCATCTTACTGCATCAGTCAGAACAGTTTTGATTCATCTTACTGCATCAGTCAGAACAGTTTTGATTCATCTTACTGCATCAGTCAGAACAGCTTTGATTCATTTTACTACATCAGTCAGTACAGATTTGATTCATCTTACTGCATCAGTCAGAACAGTTTTGATTCATCTTACTGCATCAGTCAGAACAGTTTTGATTCATCTTACTACATCATCAGAACAGCTTTGATTCATTTTACTACATCAGTCAGTACAGATTTGATTCATCTTACTGCATCAGTCAGAACAGTTTTGATTCATCTTACTACATCAGTAGAGCCAGGATTGTTTTTAGGATGACTTTTAGTTGTATTTTTTACTGGTTTGTCTGGCATTTTTTCTTTTTTTTTATAATTATATAAGATAAAGCTCAGAGCTTGTCAAAGGGTCTCAAACTAGAAGTCAAGGCTGTTCGACAAGTGGAAAGGGGCATCTAAATATATCAATATTATAACAAGTAAACGTTTTCTTGTCAAAATATTTTTTCCAGAATTTAATAAATGACATAATTAAGACACACCGACCTGTCCATATTAGCAGGTCTGATAGTAGAATGCAATTTTGGGCTTAATTTAACAAAGTTGTTATGGACAATTTTTGCATTGGTTTGAGAGTATTTGTAATATACCAATAATAATATAACAGTTCGGGTTATCAGACCTGCAAATAAGAACACGTCGAGACAAACACGAAGGGAAAGTAACCTAGAAGCAATGAATAATCCGTTTTACTCTTAACACGAGCAACTTGCTAGGAGTCTATTAGAGACTTAAACAAAATAGAATTTCTCATTTGAATAATTCATCTGAACTGAATGAAGGATCTAAATGTTAAAGGACAGAGAAGGCAACAATTAATTTGATTGTCTATGACTACAAATTAGATTTACTCTTAGTAATTGATATAAAAGTCTCTCATTAATCAACATACTAAAATAGCGAGACTTTTACACTTTGTTTTCTTTCAATATTTTACTAATCAATTTGGCAAGGCTGGGAAATGCAAGCGTTGCTGATTGAAGCTTGAAGAAGTAAATATTAACAGTCGAATGAAATGGAAAGTAGTCCATCAGAGCCTTTAAGCCCATAGAGCCGGTTTCTATAGCGTGAAATGGGCAATAGCCATTGCCTGCTATCCTTTGGATAGGACGCTAGTCTATCGCAAAGTACTTTCCACCATATCTAACACCCAGCTACCCAATCACAGATGGGTCGAAAAGACCGGGGGGGGGGGGGGGGGCTGGTCAGAAAGAAATCTCGACTGCATCGGGGATCGATCTCGGTCTCTTTGCGTGTGAAGCGAGTGCTCTACCAAATGATCTATCGGGACCCCCAAATGAAATGGACGATTCAGTTTAATTAACGACGAAAGATAATGTGGACGTTTTGGGTTTCTCCTTTATCAACAAAACACGGTGAATGAAGTACATAAGAAGAGTGATATATGGCAGAATGACGTTGTTAAACTGGGCAATGTCATTTACCTCAACCCTTGCTACAGCTATGTGGTCTTGTGGTATGACACTCGCTTTCGGATCGGAAGCTCCTGGGTTCGAGCCTCGCTTGGCGCATAGTGAGTCCTTGGAAAAAGGCTCTTTACTCACATTCTCTCACCGTGATCAAGTGTAAAATGAGTACCTGGCCGTCAACAGCGTTGTCTCTGTCGGAAAACTTGTAAAATCGCCTAACGTCATGTCTCGTTCTACATCTTACGTATTGCTGTTGGTCAGGGACCCTTTGTAAAGCGCTTTGAGCACATCTAGGGGATATTGCGCTATATAAAAGCTCTAAAAAAGCTCTAACTCTGCCGTCCATTGACAAAAAGGTTTTGTTTAGAATTTGGCCTGACAAATTTTCATCATAGTAATAGATCAGTCGAATCAGTCTGATTTCATTGAAGTGTGCTTGTGTGTGTGTGTGGGGGGGGGGGGGGGGGGTTACCATGCGCAACGCGCTTCACAATATTTCATTTATTCCCCCAGCAGGCCATCATATGGAACCATATTTCCATTTTATAAAGTATCTATCGCCCTGTTTTGTACTAACACTCTTACAATATCCGCTACTGCCTATTGTCGGGTACTCATTCAAACCTGATTATACTTTCTCGTATTTTTCTCTTCTGCTTTGTCTGGCACTGTTTTATATGGAATCCCTTTTCATTATTTGTATGATTACACCATCAATTTAAATCATCAAACTGAGGTGTTTTTGTCATTAAAAATAGTAAAAGTGTCTTAGACATCATCTCTAGCCCTCCGTGTCAAGTGCGTCTATGCGTCTTGTGGTATGACACTCGCTTTCGAATCAGAAGGTCCTAGTTTCGAGCCTTGCTCGGCGCATAATTGAGTCATTGGAAAAGGCTCTTTACTCACATTCTAAATCAACGCCCAATGCGTCAAATAGCCTTAAACTAGAAGTCTTGGGTTTAAGACGGTTTGACAAGTGTGGAGAGGAGGAGTCATCTTAACGAACATACTAAGTAGAAGTTTTATGACCAGAATCTCAATAAAAGTTTTTTGTTTGTTTTGGGTTTTTTAACAGAAATAAATACAGTAGATAAATAAGATAAACACAACTGACAGAAACAGGGCCAATTGATATCTTTGTAATTTTAGACAAAGTTCTTCCTTCTGTATCTAACAGGCTCAGCTACGCAATCACTGGTTGGCTGGACAGGGAAAGGGGAATTTGATAAAAGAAGAAAGGAATCTTTGGTTCCAGTCTGGGTCGATCCCATTCCCTTTGCGTGTGAAGCGAGTGCCATAGCAACTAAGCTCTCAGACTCCATCGGCTTCTAGTAACGACAAAATATCAGGGCAGTATAATATTTAAAATGCCAGCCCGGATTATGGTGAGCTCTCGCCTAAGACCATGTATTTATTCCAAAGTCCTAGTTTCGTGACAACAGTGCAATGAACTGTAACTTAATATTCTGCGCACATTCCATGGTCAACCCTCCCCCAAAAAAAGAGCGACTTGAACCAGTGCACTAGTAACCCAACCCCAATCGCACGGACGCAAACAGGATTATTCCTGATAGCGAAGAACATAAGTAATAAGAGACAGAGATCATTAGTACATAGATATACTATTCTGATGTGCTTGAAAAAGAAGTTTTCAAAATTTTCGCCAAAGAACTCATCAATCAAATATCGATCGGTTAAAGGACCCATATCTTGTCAAAAACTCTCAAACCTAGAATTGGAATCTCGTCCCAGGTTTGAGATTAATTTTGAAAGATGAGGGTCATTTTAATCGATCAATATTTGAAGGACGAGTTTTTTGGCCAAAATTTTAAAATCATGTTTTTAAAAAAAATTTTTTAGATTATGACAGAATTGAATATGATATGTTCGGTTTCTTTTCATTCTTAAACTTGATCTCTTAGTATTTTGTTTCATCTATATTTGGTTATCTAACTCACTGATTTTACAGATATATAACCTTTTTGTCCTGCTTTTCATTCTTAAACTTGATCTCTTAGTATTTTGGTTCATCTATATTTGGTTATCTAAGTCATTGATTTTACAGATATATAACCTTTTTGTCCTTGGTAAGAGGGTGCGGTGCGTTCGCGACTTGTTACTTTAATTAATAGAAAAACAAGGGTTGAGGAGTTGAAAGCAATGCAACCCTCATGGTCTTTGATCCCCTGTATTCTCCCCCTCACCCCTCATTCCCTCCTCCACATCCCTCCCCCTTGGGCTACTTTCACCAGAATATTTTTGAAAGAGTAATTTTTATCACACAAATTTCCACCCGCAATGCTTTTATAAAGTGTTGCCTAATAGAGTTAAATCAATTCCCTTTGATTGGTCTCAAACGCTCGATATTTGTTGTGATTTTTTTTTCATGTTTTTTTATTTTTTACTTTTTGGGAGGAGGGTCTGGATAGCTCAGTTGCCAGAGCACTCGCTTCACAACAAAGGGACTAAGATCGATCCCGAATGCAGTCGATATTTTTTCCTGACCCCTATCTACCCAGCAATGATTGGTTAGCTGGGTCCATTAGATCTGGCTGAAAGTACTTTGCGATAGACTTGCATGCTATCCTTTTGGGTAGCATAAACCGGGATAAACATCGGCTCTTTTGCCCTAATGGCTCTGAAGGACTAAATTATAAAATCATTTACCCTAAAAAGTCACAGAGAGACAAAGTCATGATTTTTAAATACTAGAATTTTGTCTAAAATCATATTATAAAGGAATAGTAAAAAGGAATTATATAATATATAGCGATCACTCTAAATTGCCAAAGGAATGAAGTCATAAAAATACATATTATTGTGTATTGCGTTATACCTCGGATGCTAGCATTGAAGTCATCATTTTTCTTTTTCAAAGTGTAGAATTTTCAATAAAAGGATATAATTTTTCCCTCAGAAAACTTTTTGTGACTATATTATCTTGCTTAATTTGGACATATCTGCGTTGTCTAGCTTCGAAATGTTTAAATGAATGATATGGCGAGCACTCTCATAGCTCAGGGAATGAAGCCATAAAATCACATATTATTATTATGTACTATGTTATACCTCCGGTGCTGTAACAGTATCAGACTTCATTAGTCATAATAATATTTTTTGTTCTCTTCCCTTAGTTGTTGTTCTGTTGTTGTAGTTGTTGCTGATGTTGTTATTGCGATGATATCGTCTGTCGCGGAAGACAGTGGAGTAACGCATTGTTTTAATCAAATTGTTGTGCTCTGGTAGGCATCCGGTATGACTGTAGAATCACAAAGAAGAGTCCCAAATTTTATCGAGTTATATCGAATATTTGTTGTAGTTTTGATCTCAATTGGTCGAGGGATAGATGGGTAACTAAAAAAATATTGGACTTCTTCAATTTTATAGAACGACAATTCCACTAAATGTACTCAGTTAGGCAGGGGGGGGGGGGGAGGGGCAGCTTGACTCAGCGATACGGTCTTTGCTAGGTACTCGAAAGGTGCCGAGTTCGATCACCCTCCGCTGCGCTGAGTAGCCTTGAGCAAGTTACCTCTCCCTAGCTGAATTTGCGTCGCCGCACTGCGGCTGACGCCTGGGTTATTCTAGTCTTCCCTTGAAATAGACCCTAGAGACAAATGTCCCCTATGTGATGAATAAATGGAATTTATATATAATATATATATATAATATAATATATATATATAACATTCCCTTTATACATAAGGGTGTGTGTTTTGGGATTGTATGTGTGTGTGTAGTATGTGTATGTGTGTGTGTGTGTGTGTTTTGGGTGGATCTAAAGTATATTGCAATGACGAAAATATCTAAGCAAAACTATTGAGAATACTGAATGACACATAAAGTAACACAATCTCAAACTCCACAAAAAAAATGGAGCTTCAGTACTGAGATAATAAACGGCTAAAGATTTGCCCCTTCACATGACAATTAAATACAATAATATGTTTTGAAAATCAATATCCTAATAGTTCTCTAAACCACTTAATGAATCCACTGCACCCAAAATGGAAACAAAAAATAACCAAGGAGACGGATTAAGTTCCGTATTGCTGATGATCAGTTAGAATTGAGATTCAAACATCTTACATGTCTTCCTAATTCAACCAATTCACTTGTGAGCCAATAGATATTGAGAGACATTAAATTTTGTCTTCCTTAATGCAAGATTGAAAGATATAATAAAATCCAATTATTCTGTCTGAAGTTCCGACGTTAAGGACATTCGTTTATCAAGTCTTCGAAAATATCATTCTGAGAAGAAATAAAATACATGTTCATAATTTCGATGCAAAGGTATCAATCAGGTCGGCAAATCTAGATTGAATTTATTTTCAACCCTATAATTTTCTGCGATATTGATTTGATATTTTCAAGTTTTCACCTACTTTCTTTGGAGAATTTTCTTGTTCAAATTATAAGCGAGTAGAAAATCTAAATATAGTTTTATTTAGATATAGTAATTTTTGTATTTTTGTATTTATAAGTGTAAGACGTCATAATTAATTCCATGAAGGAGAGACAGGCAACATATCTCCGTTTAAATTATTATTTTGCCAACATGCGTCCCTTAATTAAACGTAAAAACAACAACAACTAAACTTGAGCTTTTATATAGCGCAATATTCAATAAACGTGCTCAAAGCGCTTTACAAAGGGTCCCTGATCAACAGCAACACGTAACATGCAGAACGAGGCATGACGCCTGCTAGGCGATGTTACATTTTTTTCGACAGAGGCAACGCTGTTAACGTCCAGATACTCATTTTACACCATGTACGGTGAGAGAATATGAGTAGAGACCCATTTCCAAGACTCAACTATGCGCCGAGCAAGGCTCGAAACTAGGACCTTCTGATTCGAAAGCGAGTGTCATACCACAAGACTGCATAGTCGCACTTGACATGGAGGGCTAGAGATGATGTCTAAGACACTTTTATTATTTTTTAATGACAAAAACAACTCAGTTACTGCAAGTGTACTTATTTTATCGGAATCAAACCAGAGACATGCAGGTCAGAAGACGAGTTTCATACCACATGACCATAAACAGCTCATACAAATATAACTCTGAAGATCCTGGGTTCAAGCCCGGCTCTCAGCGGTGCATACTTGAGTCCTTGGAAAAAGCTCTTTACTCAGATGTTTCGTCCTACATGATACAAGTTGCTGTTGACCCTGTAACGCGCTTTGAGCACGTTTTTAGTGAACATTACTATATTAATAATATAAAAGCAAAATTAATTATTATAAGTTGTTTCATATCACTGCCTATACCTTGCCATAAACGATATACACAAAAAGGCTCTTAAAATCGAAACAACCAATCTAAAACGCACACACACACACACACACACACACACACACACACACATACACATAAACACACAAATACAATACAATTAAAAAGGAAAAAAACGAATGAAAAATTTAATCAAGCATTAACAAAAACAAAACAAAAATGAGATCACTAATCCATTATCATCACATTGCTGGTTACATCATTGTTACAATAAGAATTGCTTAATTGATTCATCCGTGTAATACTCCCCGACCTAAAAGCTAAGATGAAAATAGGCGTGAATATTACGGCAAAATTACACCAACAAACAACTCCATGGGGAATAATGAACAATTACTGGGGAAAAGGAGAATGTCATTAGGGATTGGCCGTAAATCAATGATTTTATTTAAAAGTTAATTGGGGCATAACAGCTCTTGTTTCAACCGTGTCCGGATTTCAGCATCATTCATTTGGTCTTGCAGTAAAAAGATTTTTAAAAATGAACAAAAGCCTTAGCTTTTGTAAGGCGTAATATCCTCTAAACTAAAAACTGAGTCCGGATTTCAGCATCATTTATTTGATCTAGCACTAGCCCCCCCCCCCCCCCCCCCCCCCAAATGAAATAAAACTTTAGCTTTTATAAAACGTAATACCTGCTAAACGTGCTCAAAGAGCTTTACAAAGGGTCCCTTACAAGCAGTAACGTGTGACATGTTGAACGGAACATTTTTTTCGGATAGAGATAACCTTGTTAACGGCCAGGTACTCATTTACACCTGATGACGGTGAGAAAATGTGAGAAAGGAGCCTTTTTTCAAGGACTCAACTATGCCGGCTCGGGACTCGAACACAGGACCTTCCGATTCGGAGCCGAGTGTCAATTCACTGGACCAGGTTATGGCATTTAAAAGTTAATTGGGATACATCAGTTATTGTTAAAACCGTGCCCGGATTTCAGCATCATTTATTTGATCTCTAGCATTTTACTCACACGAGACGCTATACTTGCCATGCAAAACAAAACAAATGTCATTTTTTATTTAAAAGGTGCTGATTGCAAAAGCAGTTGGTTGTAAAGAATATCGAGACAAAACCAAATAGATTGATAGGAGAGCTAACAGTAAAATTGACCCACCGTTCCTGAACGGTATTATGGTTTTAATGGTAAACATTCAGTTGTTGGTGAAAATAAGTGAGATTCGGAGTGATTATTTATGTTTTATTGAGGAGAATCTAATATGATATCTTGAAGTGAATCAAAATCAAAACTTCATATTTCTAGCAACGTTGACTTCATGACAGCCGGTTGACTCGGCAATGTTGTATAGATAGTATCCGCTTGGCTAAGAGGCTCATAACATTGCCATCCGGAAGTATAAAGGACCAACACACAAAACTGTGTGTATCCATGAACGTTTATAGTCAGGTTAATACAGTTCAGTGAGCATTACTCATAAACGCGGATGGCAAAAAAACAATAACAAAGACCTCAGTGACGTCATCTTCGAACTATCTAGAGTGGTATGGCACTCGCCTCCAGTCCAAGGTTCGAGTGCCACTATGAGCGGCGCATATTTGAGCCCTTATTCGGAAAGACTCTTTTCTCAAATTATCTCATCGTACTCAGGTGTAAAATCAGTATCTGGCCCTTGACAGCAATGTCTCTCTCTAGGAAAATAATATGATATCGCCTTGAAGTCGTCATGTTTCGTCTTACATATTAAATATAGTAAATAATAAATACCCTTTATTCATCCCATGGGAGAAATTTGTCTCTAGGGTCTATTCCAAGGGAAGACTGTAATAACCCAATGTCAGCCGCAATGCAGCGCGCAAATTGATCTAGAGCCAGGTGACGTGCTTAAGGCCACACAGCGCAGCCAGGCGGATGATTGAACTCGGTACCTTTCGGGTACGAAGCAAAGATCGTACCGCCGAGACACGCTGCTGTTGGCTAGAAACCACTGGCAGGACGAGACTTGACGCCTGGTAGGCAGGGAATATTACAGTTCTTTTTCCGGCCTGAACGCTGTTAACGGTCAGGACTCAGTTATGGGCCATCCAGAGCGGGTTCGACCCCATGACCTTCTGATCCAATGGCGAGCGTCATACCCCTAGACCATATTGCCGAATAATAACGTTATGGAACGATTGGCCACGCCCCAGGAGATTATCCCCCTATCTATATATAGTATGAACTTGATGTCACTCAGGTCATTGCTAATTCTTTTTGTCATCCGCGTTTATGAGCAATTCTCACTAAACTGTATTAACCAGACTAAACTTTCAATCAAGGTTACACACAGCGAATACTATTTTTTTAAAAATATTTTCACTTTAGATTCGTTTTCGGCATCTGGTTCAACCCGGCTTTATACCATTTTGGGGGAGCGGGTCACATATTTATTAATTCTGCAATGTCATTTTCGGGTCAAATATGTCATGAATTGTTATTTTACCCACACAAAAATATGGTCCAAATCTCGTGAGATTGGATACATCCATATTTAATGTGAATTCCATGTAACGATTCCGTAATACGTTTATTCTGTCAACTGGGTTAATAGGACCTTTTGGCAATCATTAATTATTGCTGATCATGACGAGGTTAAAATGCTCTAGCATTCAGGAGGTCAACTGAGTCATATTATGGCTTGTGGAGTCGGAGTTTATAATGGCGGACAATATCCATTTCCTGCAACCCTTTGGATACAACGTTAGTCTCTAGAAAGTATGCGCTTGGTTAAGAAGCTCACAACATTGGCACCGGAAGTACAAAGCACCGACACACAAAACTATGCGTAACCTTAAACGATTATAGTCTGGTTAATACAGTTGAGTGAGAATTACTCATAAACGCGGATGGCAAAAGACAATAACGAAGACTTGAGTGACGTCAACTTCATTCTATCTATACTAGCCAGATACTCATTTTACACGTGAAAGAATGTGAGTACAGAGCATTTTTGCCAAGGACTCATCTATGCGCCGCTCAGAGCGGAACTCGACCCCAGGACTTTCCTATCCGAAGGCGAGTGTCATACCACTGGACAACATAGCCACACAAATATGTGACCTTATAATTATTATCTCGTCGTGAGCCTGGTTCTTATAACCACATGCTAACCTTGACTTATAAAATTTGATAAAAACATTTATTGATAAGAGTGGTGCTTGCTCTTATAACATCAAAATATAAAGGTTAAATTCTTATTTCTGATCTTTTGAAAAATGATCTGAACTTCATTTTCTTAACCATTTCGAATGAATACCAGGTTTATTCAAAGGGGCACACAATATGAACCAATTTTTTCTAACCTAAATATTGATAGATCTAGTATACGTTCAGGTAAAATCCTCACACGCTTTGGCAGTCAGTTGAATTGTAACAACACACAAACCAATGTGTCACTTTAAACGTCTGTAATATATCAGAGGGAATTTAGTGAGAACTAATCACTCAACTGGCGGTATAAATACAAACACAACGAGCCGAGTGAGTGCCGTCTACTTTATTCTTTCTATTTTAAAAAAAGGCGTTATATCAGGGCATATCAGCAGTTGTGCCTTTGGCATTGTTTGGCACTGATCAAATTGTATCTCAAATTCCCATTGACCATGTCAGTTATTGGTGTGCTGATTCAATGAAACAAATAACATTCCGTGGCAGGTGACACTAACACAATTAGATACGGTCTTTACTGGTGTTATTTGATTCTTAGTTTGAGTGTTTAGAATTCAGTTTTAATTTTCTCACTTACGACCGAACCATATTTTATAATCAACTCTCCTTGATAAGACTGAATGGGGGAAATAATGTAGAACGCTAAATAAATAGTGCGAGCTGATGTGTGAAGCAATAATAATGATTAAAGCTAATAATAATAATAATAATAATAATAATAATAATAATAATAATAATAATAATAATAATAATAATAATAATAAATAATAGGTCTAATAATAATAATAATAATAATAATAATAATAATAATAATAATAATAATAATAATAATAATAACATAATAATAATAATAATAATAATAATAACAATAATAATCATAATAATAATAACAATAATAATCATAATAATAATAATAACAATAATAATCATAATAATACTGCTATAATTGTGTGATGTTGTCGGTGAAGATGATGCCGACGACGACGACGGGGACGACAAGGTTATGCCGGTGATGATGATAATGATGCTGATGATGATGAGGGTGATGATGATGATAATGATGATGATGATGATGATGATGATGATGATGATGATGATGAGGATGATGATGATGAAGAAGAAGAAGAAGAAGAAGAAGAAGAAGAAGAAGAAGAAGAAGAAGAAGAAGAAGAAGAAGAAGAAGAAGAAGAAGAAGATGATGATGATGATGATGATCATGATGATGATGATGATAACAGATGCCATGTTTATAATGCTTTCTAAAACAAAATCAGATGAACCACTAGTACTAGTGGCCCCACGACAACAACAAAATACTTCCAAAAAAATGTCTTTATTTTTTACAATATTGTTGATGGTCATGAGTTTTATTTTTGTACTCACCATATCCAGACATAATGGTAGGACATATAATTACATAATGTATTTTTTATGATTTATGTTTTCAGATATTTCGTTATGGATGATAAAATCTTTACATCAATTTTAGTGTCAAATATAATTTGACACGAAGCCATTAATTATAGAGAAAACTGTTTTGTCTCTCTCCGAAGCAATTTATTAATTTGACTGGCTGTAATAATAAATTATCATGTCACGTTAGTACGTAGCAATCAATCATACACTTTATCAAATTATGTTAACATTATCATAAAGCAATGTTCTTAAATTAAATTGAATCTTATTTGAATGAAACAATGTCAGACAATGCAAAATGTAGACAAAATTATGTTTTTCTCTTTTTTTGCCTGGTGCTGTTTCTTACACACATTTGAAGATATTAGTCAAATTTAAGGCTACTGTAGCTTTTATCTACAACTACAAGAAGTGGCTCAACGGTACGGTCTTTGCCCCTTACCTCAAAGGTAACGAGTTTGACTACCCGCCACGGTCTATTGAGCAAATCACTTCGCCCTGCCTAGCTCACTTTGCGGCGCTGCAGTGCGGCTGTCGCCACGGTTATTCCAGTCTTCCCTTTGAATAGACCCGAAAGACAAATTTCCCTTTGGAGATAAATAAAAGGAATCTTTATTTTTTTGGTTTGTGTTAAAATGACCCACCGTCTCAAAATGGTATCGTATTGGAAAAAATCGAACACAAAAAAGCAGATTGTGACCGATCGCCTTAAAACGGAAATTTTTCGTGATGTACCAGAAGAGTAATATTGTCCTTCAGATCTTTTACGCCACCGGGCACGGATTTTATCCCGGCTTCCATAGCATGAAACCGACATTGGCAAATTGCTTTCTACGAATTTGATAGGACGCCAGTCTATCGCAAAGTACATGGGTAGTCAAACTAGGTACCTCTTAATGCTTAGAGTGTAATTATTTATCTGTGTGTGTGTGTGTGTGTGTTGTTGTTGTTGTTGTTGTTGTTGTTGATGTTGTTCCTGTTAACAAATTGGGTTAATTTCATCATTACATTATTGCATTCGTTGTCCCATTATTCCCGTCGTGATAATGTTTTTTTTAAACGCGCTTGGGTCCAGTCACCTATCAAATATTAATAGAAAATGTCGGGACATTTAGTAAGGACGATTGATTTTCTTTTTGGAAAAAAGTTATTTTCTCCCGTCTGATGGCGTTATTTTAGCCATATAGATAGGCGTTATCATTGATATAATTTATTGGTTCATTTTGAATTAAGATGATGTCTGTTCTTTTTTGTTAAGTTATTTTCACGTATACACGTTTCATCTTAGGCTAGTTTTTGAAAACTTGGGTTTGTTTACAGTTTAGTTTTTCATGTTATGTGGCAAGACATTTTAGAGCACAACATTCAAAAGTAATATATGTGTAAGTAACAGTAGTTAGATAGGTTTTCGAGCTCGCTAATTTTTGATATATTGTTATTTTCTCCAACATCTCATCTTTTGCCTTTAACCCTCTCTTTACCAGCCATTTTCAGGATTTTCTACGAAACTTCACACCCAACTAACATAAAAATAGATTTTTTATCACTCAAACACAATATCAGTAAAGCTCTTGCGATACAGAAATTCTTTTGCAAAACATTCTTTACATCACACTGTTCATTTCCTTTATATTTTATGATGTACAAAAGAAATTTGAATATGAAAAATGTTGGTTATATCGTAACGAATGTGACGATTTTCCTCTAGTTGTTAGGAGAGGGTTAAGGTAAGAAGATTTGAATTTACGTTTTAGACCTTTTCAAGACATGATTTATCTCATTTAACTCTCCTTGCCGACTATTTTCCGGATTATCCACAAGACGTCATACCACCCAACATAAAAATAATATTTTGTAACTCAGAAGGATATAAGTTCATATTATACATACTTTTGTGCATCAGAACGACCTGTACAGCGTAACATTAACAGTAACAAAATATTTCTTCAAATTTCACGATGTACAAAAGAAATCTGAATGATGAAATTGTTGGCTGCATCGTAATGAATGTGACGATTTTCCTATGATTAGTAAGGAGAGGATTAAAAGGAAGAGCATCTTTATATTAATTCTGGAAATGTCTGTATGAACGGTGCTAAACTAGGGTGGAAAAAGCATTTTATTAAAGTACATCTGGGATATGTCTATGGAAGAGTCATTCAAAATCGTGTGTCTTCAGCAAGAACAAAACTGCGACCTTAAAAATAAAGGTAAACCAAAAAAGATCTTGATCATTTATATAAAGCAATATCCACGAAACGTGCTCAAACTGTTTTACAATCAACAGCAACACTTACCATGTGGGACGATGTTACATTGTTTTCCGACAGAGACAATATTGTTAATCGCCAGAATATTTATTTTACACCCGAGGGAGGGGAAAGAATGTGAGTAAAGAGCCTTTTTTTCAAGGAGGACTTAACTATGCGCCGCTCAGAGCAGGGTTCGAACCCCGAATCTTGGGGTCCGAGGGCGATTGTCATACTACAACAAGTCTACATCGCCGCACCAATGATAAAAGAGTGTCACCACGCCTTAAACGGTACAAGAAGGCAACATCGACTCTCTGAAAAGAAGACTTTCCACTTGATGCCACGGTCATTACACGAGCGGTAATTCAAGTAGCTAAAAGGGTATGACCTCTTTATCCAGCATCACAGAACTTGATGGCTTTATTTCCTTCATTCATACTTTCAACGGATGTCTTTGACTAGGAATTATCCCGTCCAAGGAATTCCGATACAATGGTAATAAAAGAGTTGGCACAAGGCAATACGGATATAAATGAACAAATCACATGTTTTCTCGGTTTAGTGAGGAAAAGTTTTTCCTACTCCTCCTCCTCCTCCTCCTCCTTCTTCTTCTTCTTCTTCTTCTTCTTCTTCTTCTTCTTCTTCTTCTTCTTCTTCTTCTTCTTCTTCTTCTTCTTCTTCTTCTTCTTCTTCTTCTTCTTCTTCTTCTTCTTCTTCTTCTTCTTCTTTCTTCTTCTTCTTCTTCTTCTTCTTCTTCTTCTTCTTCTCTTCTTCTTCTTCTTCTTCTTCTTCTTCTTCTTCTTCTTCTTCTTCTTCTTTCTTCTTCTTCTTCTTCTTCCTTCTCTTCTTCTTCTTCTTCTTCTTCTTCTTCTTCTTCTTCTTCTCTTCTTCTTCTTCTTCTTCTTCTTCTTCTTCTTCTTCTTCTTCTTCTTCTTCTTCTTCTTCTTCTTCTTCTTCTTCTTCTTCTTCTTCTTCTTCTTCTTCTTCTTCTTCTTCTTCTTCTCCACCTCCTCCACCTCCTACTCCTTCTCCTTCTTTAAATAAACTAATTTAGTCAAACTAATTATAACTGTCGATGAACTTCTCCACAAGAAAAACAACCCAATATCAGCTTATGCAAAAGAAGGCCCTCCATTTGGAAATAGGTCTACAATAAAACTAAAACTATAATTTGGAATATCCAGAGAGAGTCGTTGAATGCTCTTATTACTTCACCGAGAATCAAACGACAACCTGTGAATAATAGCTAGGTGGCCATGAATGAATGGAGATAATCCTTCAAATAAGATGTCTGATATCAACAGGAATCACCCATGTTGTCCAACTGAGCAAATTGGGGGTTAATAATCTTGCCCAAGAAAAAAAAAACAAACAAAAACGAAAGTGCCTGGGGCGGGGCTCAAACAGGACCTTTCGGATCACAGTGCAATGTTGTCTTAACCACTCAGCCACTTCGCTTTCGGATTAAAACTACGCCTTAAAAGATATATTAAGAGAAACCGACATTGCGAAGGCAGAGGAGATTCCACTATCATGAAATGAGCGGTAAATTAAGACGGTGGAAGGGTATGGCCTATGTATTCAGCAACAGAGTACTCGATGCCTATATTTCCTTTTTTCATAACTTCAAAGGAGGTCTTTGACTAGGAAGCATCCTCCTTCCTGTCAAAGGAATTCCAATACAAATGTATTAAAAATTGCACTACGCATTGCTGCTATAGATTAACAAAAAACTTTTTTTTTTGTTGATTTAGTGACGCAACCTTCGACTATAAATATCTGAAAATGTGTTACAGTGAATGATATAATCAGTCGGATGGTGAAAAGGTTTGAACTGAGATATTGCCAAGTTTAGTTAGAAGATTAATTTTTATCAAAAGAATTCTTGTCAAAAATGATGAAATCAGCCCTTTTTGTACATCTTCGCGCAATATCAAAGCTTAATTTCACTTCTAAATATTTTTTTTCAGCTAGTCAAGTTGAAAAAGTATGAAATTTGAGAAATATTGCTGGATACCTTTCCTATACATATGATCAAAAGTTCATGGTAAATCACCCGATTTACTTCAAATAAAGATTTAAATGCTCTGGTGAGTAATTTCTTTCAGAAAATGCCAAAAAAAATGCAAATCCAAATTTTTACCTTCCGACTAATTATGTCATGCACTGACACATTTGGGTAGAATCAATGGCAGACAAAGCAAACACACTTTATCAGATCGTTAATTATATCAGGGCATGCTCCTTATTTTCTGAATTTGATATGGCCTAAAACTAAGCCTTAAAATATAAATTAAGACAGACCAACGTTGTGATGTGAAGATATTCCACTGGATGACACCATCATTAAATGAACGGTAATCCAAGCAGCTAGAAGGGAATGACCCCTGCATTCAGCCACAAAGTACTCGATGCCTTTATTTCCTTCATTCATAATTTCAAAGGATGTCTTTGAATAAGAATCTCCCCGTCCAGGGAAATCCAATACAAAGGTAATAAAAGACTTGGCACTACGCAATAAATACTGCCATAAATTGGGTAGGGCACTCTTCAGTTTTGCGAGAAACGTTTCTCTTCAAACGGCTGCCAATCGTCTCAAATCGGTAGTATAATCAGCTGGTCATGGAGTTTAAGGTATGACTAGGCAAAATAAACAAACGAAACTTTTACCGAAATAAATGTTTAATGATCCCGAAATTGATACCAGAATTTTTTGCCTGCACGACGATGCTCTATCAATATAGCTAATGAGACTCTCAGCTATACCTGAAGGGTTGATTCCTGCCCAGTGTTTGCTATAAAAACACTTGATAAAATCGAATGAACTGAACAATAAACAAAATAATCGTGTCATCGGCACTCAATTGACCAATTTGGAGTGATCAAGGACAACAACGCCGTACTCCGACTGAACACAGTCGTTTTTTCAGTTCAGCTATGGGAAAAATTAAACCCAAATTTAGATCGATTAAAATTACCCCAACCATTTGAAAATTTTTAAAAGCCAGGATTTTTAAAGCCTTGCGTATAAGAACTTGTGACAAATTTTGGAATTCTTTTAAATAGGTGAATATTTAGAGTACAAGTTTGCAGTCAGAAATGAAATAAATTATTTTGTAAAAGGTCGAAATAATAATGATTGGAGCAATTTCAAGCACGTTCCTTTTCGAAAGTGTACACATTATTGCGCCATCCGCTGACAAATTGCCTCTTTTTCATTTTACCAGTAATCCTTTGTCATATTTCAACAGATTATGATAACCTCAAACTCCTAAAACAATAAATGCATCAAACCTGTAATTTCAAAGAAGTCTTGAATGTCAGACTTTTTGAGAAGTTGGAGACCATCTTAATCTATCAATAGCTGTAATGATGTTAAATTTTCATGGCCGAATTTAAATAAATTGTTTTGTCAGTGGACGGCGTTCAGGGCCGAAGGAAATGCTTGCGGAAGGAAATAAATGGAATGAAATTGTTTTGTTTTGACACTAATGACATATACATTCAAGCCCCTCACAGATTGCAATTTTTTTTCAGCATCCTACGATGATATTGAAACGTTCTATTTATTGTGCTTTTTTGTCTCGCATGGTTTGGGTTTCAGTGTAGCCTTCTTTAACTTAAAGCCTGACACTAGTACTTGTCTTTTGACATCATGTTGAGATTAGTGTACCGCGTAGTGAGTAGTGCTCAATGAAACACATGATCCGATTGGTCGTACTGTTGAACACAACTCACGATTTGTTTTCTTTTCTGGTCGTAGGTAGTCTTTTGACGTAATTTTTTGTTCTGTGTCAGTTTATAAAAGCTACTGTTAGAGCGGGTAGCTTGGTTTCGTATGAAATAGATGAGAGACCACGCCAAAAAAATAGCCCCCGATAGGTCAGTTGGTAGAGCAAGCAAACAGACTGGTGTCCCCAATAGGTCAGTTGGCAGAACAAGCAATCAGACTGGTGTCAGTAAAGGCGTTAGGTATCTTTTATTTCTGACTTCTGATCTATGTAGATCAGGTGAAAAGTGCAATCGTGTCAAAAGAAAATAGGAAAGCTCCGGCTCCGTTTTCCTCGTGGTTCTAAAAAGACTGCTTTTTGATACTGCAACAAATATGTTTTCAAAGGCATTCATTTTTTTTTAAATATAAAGAGTAAAAGAATACTGAAATATGAATGAATGGAATTGAAATTTGTATAGATAATGTTAATCTGGGTGAATAGACCTACAAACTGATTCCTGTAATATGTTATTTCGGGTAACCGTGTATACATTTTTAACTCCTATGCTGTCGCGTTCTGGGAAAACACATATTTAGAAATTTGGCTAGAAAACTCGTCCTTCAAATATCGATCGAATTAAGCGACCCTCGTCTTAGCAAAAACCTTTCAAACCTGGGACTTCGCGAAGTCCCAGGTTTGAAAGTTTTTTGCTAAGACGAGGGTTATTTAAATCGATCGATATTTGAAGGAAGGATTTTCTGGCCAAATTTCTAAATATATGTTTTTCAAGAGTACGGCGGTATGGGGTTATCCTCAATAGTTTGACTATTGTATAAAATGACTTACAAAAATTACATAGATAAAAGCCCCCGAGCTATGCTTTGCTCAACAAAGTTTGACAAAGAAGCGGCTGGTACATAATGTTTGCCGTCAATTATTGATCATGTAATTATGAGCACTGGGGAATTGAGAACAAAGCATTTTGCCTGCACTTGTCATTTATGTTGACGACCGTCTGATGGGAATACTGTTCCCCTTTAATGTTCGTCCTTATTTCATTAATAGACTTTTCTATATTAAAACTCAAGCAAATGAGTACTAATAAAAATAATATGGATTGCTTCCAGCCAAGACTATATCGAGTTATGTATTTATTTCATTTTTATTTATTCATTTTGAAAATCTACTTATTCATTTTTGTTGTTGTTGTTGTTGTTGCTTTTATCCCTATTTATACAAAAATTGAGCTATCTATTAGACTATTTTAATATACCCTGTAGTACGAGGCTTCAGTACTATAAATAATTTGCTATTAATAAAAATCGATTCATTTATATATATATATATATATATATATATATATATATATATATATATATATATATACGGCTATTTGGTCTTGTGGTATGTCACTCGCTTTCGTCGGCGCATAGTTTGCTTCTTTGAAAAGGCTTATTACTCGCATTCTCTCCCCATACTCAGGTGTACGATGAGTACCTGGTCATTAACGGCGTTCTCTCTGTCAGAAAATATAATTGCAATATCACCTAATAGGCGTCATGTCTCGTTCTACATGTTACATGGAGCTGTTGGTCATGGACCTTTGTAAAGCGCTTTGAGCACATTTAGTGGATATTGCCCTATACAAAAGCCCACGTTTATTTTATATCCGTGAGTTTCAATATTGCTAGAAAGCGACGAAAACCAATATTTAAAAAGTCAAAAGTGAGTTGTAAGTAGTAAATTGGATTCAATAGCCTGATGTCACGTCGCCCAGCAACGGCGAGCAGCGTGGTTCTAAACAAAGACAATCGGTACTTTTTCTTCTTCATGCTGGCTAGAACTTTTCATATATCATGTGATCAGAATGTGTAAAAGTCAAAACATGATCATATTTATAATATTTTTCTCCTCTAGATATACTTTTATGCTCGACGGAGAAATATTTCATAAGGGCGTCCGCCATTGTTCCGATAGTTTAGAGCCAGTTACTAAGTTACCGTGCGTCATTACGAGGGAAGTGACGTCAAGACTGTTGAAGCCTATTAATGACCCCACTCGTCGAACTATCGAATACAACCCCTCATCTATTTTCTTTTATTAATCAACACCTTTTATTCTAACTTAATATTTTTATCAGTGATAAGCAATGAGCTAACGAAGGCAATGACCGAACCTAGATCATTCATCTCAGATAGCAAACATCACAACGTTCACCCTGCCCTATTTTGATATTAATTATTCCATTATCTCCCACTGAAAGGGTTCTGTTTTCCGATAAATTCGTCCTCGCTGTTGGGCGCAATCAGAAATCAAGGCCAGTGTTAAAATAGACACCCCTATGCTATAATTACCAATACTCGATTCCATCTCCTCTATATTGATCTCGTTCATTCTACCGACCCAATCACATGATACGGAATGGTGATAGAAACGGAACGACACAATTTCCGAGACGGGGCGGGACAAAATTGAAATGATGGGGAGAGTCAAATGTTATAGACATTTTAATGAAGCCGTTTCTTGATTGTATGAATTTTAGGTACAATACTCACCTGTTCAGCCCACCAGATCAATAATACAAACACACAAAACTATGTGTCACATTAAACATAATAGATCATTTATTGATAGCTAATCACACAATTGGTGATCTTAAAAACAATAGCAAAGAGCAGTTTGACAACTTCATAGTAAGTCCTTGGAAAAGGTCTCTTTACTGACATTCTGTCACCGTACTAAGGTGTAAAACGAGTACCTGGTCGTTAACAGCTTCTTCTTTTTCGGAAAAAGAAATTGTGCATTCGCGTGACAGACGTCTTGTCTTGTCCTACATAGTTTAAGTGTTGTTATTTGTTAGGGATCCCTTGCTTTTAACACGTTTAATGGATATTGCTCCATATAAATGCTATAGTTTTTCATTCCTTTTATAGTACTAAGCTGGAATCGAATATCCAAGTACAAAATTATGAGTCGATTCAGATTATATAGATGCAACATTTTCACGATGTTTACCCAGCAAAAAGTAATCTATGGCATGCACCCTTGCCCCACAAAGACCCGTTCAACCATCTAACACCATCCATTGTTCAGACATGCACGCACATTACAATAAATCACACCAAAAAACATCATGACATGAAAGCAATATTTAACCAGTTAACTGTGACTGTGGTACTCTAGAAAAACGCGTTTTTCAAAATTTGGCCAGAAATCTCGACATTCAAATATTAATTGATTTAAATGACCGTCATCTTGGCAAATATTCTCAAATCTGGGATCCACGAAGTCCCATGTTTGCGATTATTTATCTTTTTTGCCAAGATGAGGGTTATTTAAATAGATCAATACTCAAAGGTCGAGTTTTCTGGACAAATTTTTAAATACAAGTTTGTTTTTTTCCAGAGTGCGGCAGTTAACTGGTTAACAATGACACAAAAGCAATGATAATAATAATAATAGGGTTTGATATTTGTGAGTGTGAAGGTTACTGAGTTCTGGGCATTGTCTGATGGGAACAGGCTGGGCAAAATTACATTGTGTTGTGATGAGTTCAATAATCAGATAAGCTGATTGTACCAGACACGAAACCATAGACATAGAAATACCAGATTCGTTGCCTTTTTGCGTGTTTGGTTTGGGTCAACATCATGAATGATTCTTTGTTATTGGATTTTTTTTTGAGTTGATTTTATTATTCATTTGTATAACTAAATGCTTATCACAAATTTAAAAAAAATACAGAACACGGAACGTTTCGGACTCAAAACCCTTCTTCGGCCAATAATAAAAAATCTAGTAAAAACGTAAAGTAGTAGTCCGTCACAGAGATTAGGCCCATGGAGCCTGAGTTTATCTCATTCTCGATAGTGTGAAACGGACAATAGCAATTTCTTGCAATATTTTGGACAGGACGACGCATGTCTATCGCAAAGTATTTTCCACCAGGTCTACCAGATCTAGTAACCCATTCACTTCTGGATGGACAGAAGAAATTACGTGTGTTAGAATACATAATATTCAAGAATATAAGACTTGACTTAAGATTTAATGTTTTGATCAGTATTATAAATATGATTAATTCAACTGGTAAAAACTATATTATATTACCATGTAAAGTCATTTTAGCTCTAAAATTATTGTAAGACAGGTTTAACACAACATAATACCGTTTGGTGGTGATGGGTCACATTTGCCGTACAAAAATTTACGTAAAAATGTACAGAACAAAATTCCGATATATATATATATATATATATATATATATATATATATATATATATATATATATATATATATATATATATATATATATATATATATATATATATAATATATATATATATATATATATATATATATATATTATATATAATTGTGGCTATTTAAATTTACGCGGCTCTGTGGTCTTGTGGTATGACACTCGCTTTTGGATCGGAAGGTACTGGGTTCGAGCCTCGCTTGGCGCATAGTTGAATCCTTGGAAAGAGTTCTTTACTCACATTATATCACCGTACACATGAGTAAAATGACTACCTGGCCGTTAACAACCGTCGGAAAAAAATAATTGTAATATCACTTAAAATGATACGGTTTGCTGTTGGTCAGGGACCCTTTTGTAAACCGATTTGAGCACATTGAGTGGATATTGCCATATATAAAAGCTCTATTCTTGTTTTACTTTATTTATTAATTTGTTATTCTCACCACATATGGTTTTGAATTCCTACAACGTTGTTTCCTCCAACCGAGGTATGCAGATTGATTCTTAGGGGAGGTATGCTTTTATGCAAATTACAAGGCGCAAATGCACAATAAGTTGGACATATTTTCGATATCGACATTTTTAGGTGGTATTACAAGATTATTATTCAAAATCGTTAATCTAATGTTTTTGATATTATGCAGTTCTATTAATAAAGAATAGTTCTAAAAGTAATCAAAATTTGAAAAAAATATCTTTATACCTTTTTACAATAGAAAGAAAGAAAAAGGCGGTGCATTTTTTGTGATTACCTGATATATATATATATATATATATATATATATATATATATATATATATATATATAATATATATAATTGAGATTTTATATGGCGCAATATCCACTGAATGTGCTCAAAGCGTTTTACAAGGGGTCCCTGACCAACAGCAATACGTAACATTTAGAACGAGACATGACGCCGGTCAAGCGATATTACAATGTTTACCGGACAGGGAAAACGCTGTTAACGGTCGGGTACTCATTTTACACCTGAGTACGGTGCGAGAATGTGAATAAAGAGCCTTTTCCAAGGACTCAACTATGCGCCGAGTGAGGCTCGAACTCAGGACCTTCCGATCCGAAAGTGAGTGTCATACCACTTGACCATATAGCCGCGCATATTTTATATATAAACAAACACACACATACACACACACACACACACACACACAGAGAGAGAGAGAGAGAGAGAGAGAGAGAGAGAGAGAGAGAGAGAGAGACCTTCATATACGTGCGTTCCTTAGCTCATATTTAAATTCCTCCTTACACATTATATTTAAACACAACGCTCAGCAATAAATCAAGGCCAAATCAAAATCAATTCTACGGCACAATCAATCTATGTAAAATACGCCCCACCACAGAATACCCGCCCCATCCTCACCCAACAACCCCCCCCCCCATCTCCCTCCGACGAACTCATTAAGTCTAATGGGTGCATATTCCCTGGGGTAACGAGCGTTTCCATACAAATTACTTAGAGACACATAAATGAGCAACGTACTGACGAGATGATTGGTGGGAATTCGCATTTTGAATTGTGATAATTTAATTTCGATTTCTATTTTTAAAATTTGGCTGCTTGCGTACTTGACTTAGCACTCCCCCCCCCCTACCCCCCCTACCCCCCCCCCCCCCCCCAACAAAGTCAACAGATCTCACAGCTTTGAAAAGTCGTCACACTCTACGGCATCGTTTGACGAAAAAAATATAAAAAATAATTCAAATCTGATAATCCATCATTGTGAGACATTTGTATCTCATCGACTCCAAACGGTATAATGTCGAAGTGGCAAATTAGGCCACAGACGCCGGTGCAAGATAAAGAGCTGAAAATGTGTGTCTGTAACAGTGCCAGACAAAGCAAGAGAGAGATCTACAAGAAAGTGCGGCTATGTGGTCTAGTGGTATGGCACTCGCTTTTAGATCGTAAGGTCCTGGGTTTGAGCCTCGCTGGCGCATAGTTGAGTCATTGGAAAAGGTTCTTTACTCACATTCTCTCACCGTACTCAGGTATAAAATGAGTACTTGGCCGTTAACAGCGTTGTCTCTGTCCGAAAAAGATCGTAATATCGCCTAACAGGCGTCAAATCCAGTCCTACATGTTAAATGTTGCTGTTGTCCAGGGCGCCTTGTAAAGCGTTTGAGCACGTTTAGTGGATATTGCGTTATATAAAAGCTCAATTTTTTTAAGAAAAAAAAATCCCAACACATCAATCTACTTCGACTGTGAAAGACTGATAACTTATGGAATGTTTTATTTTCTTATATTTTGCTTTCTTGCTTTTTCCGGCACTGTTTCATCCACTTTTTATATCTTTATTTTTACATTATTTCTGGATGAATAAGACTAATTGAAGGCTCGTTCTCCAAATCTCGCGAAGTCGATTTTTCTACTTTTTGAGATTTTCCATCCATGAAATTAATTAAAAAGGAAACTTTACTTTAAGCATCAATTGACACAAGATTTTCCATAGATTTGTATTAATTTGAAGTTTAAATATGATAAAATAACAAACCGAATGATAAATTTCAGGGGAAATAATCTTCAATATCTCAAAATGGAAAAAAACCCGGTTAACAGTCCAGTGTGTGTCCGTCCTTGTAATTGTTATGTCAGGGAATGAAATAGAAAATACTATATATACTATAGTAAATATGATCACAATGAGCATAAAATTAACTCCTTTGAAGCACACTCCTAAAATAAAAGCCACATTTTACCAATTCATGCTGTTGTTTTATTTTAAATGCTATAGGTTAAGCTGAAGATTCAATTTAATGTTCAGGGTTAGTTTTATCACGACATATTGTTGTTTACATCTATAACTATGGGTGTGGTTAAAGGTCACGCAATCACGCGTGTAATTATAATAAGCCTGACACCATTATTCTTTACGCTCGTTAGTGACAGACCTAATATTATAGAATCAAACGGAGATAGTTATCACGCGTCTTTGATATCATTCAAGGGTAAAAATTATATTATACTAGTAGCCGTTTGTTGTTTTATCTTTCTCTGACTCTCCTTACTTTGTCCTTTGAGAATTATCATTTAATACTCTTCTCATTTGCCGTTGTCTTGACCCGCCTATAAATAGTTCCTGTTACGAAAGCATATCATCGTCATTGGCACGTGTAAATTAATTTTCCTTTATATCTGATGTGGCCATGGTGTACTAAAGGAGCATTAGTTTCCTTTTTTCATCCACTATAGTTTGTCAATGATAAAAGCTGCCTAGCAACGTTTACATGGTGTCATTCCCCCCCCCCCCCCCCAAAAAAAAAAATCCACGAAATAATTGACAACACAAAAAAATTCACGAATTATTTGACAATCCATCGAACAAATTTAAGTCCAGAAAGCTGCTGTTTTCTGAGTGAAAGAGTTCAGTGTAAATAATCGTTAAGGGGTGTATGTGTGTGTGTGTGTGTGTGTGTGTGTGTGTGTGTGTGTGTGTGTGTAGAGATTGTCTAAAGCAGTGGGTCTCGAGCTCTCATCTGACAGATTTTCCGCTCACAAAAATTCAATAATTATCTCGTCATCTTTGTCATCTTTAAACATTTTTGGTCAATATGCATCAAAAGGCATTTTATTACATTGTGGGCAAATAAAGGTGGCACTTTTGGATAATAAAACTAGTTTTGATACTTTGTATGTACCTTTTTAATGCAATTCCTGTTAATTGAGCATTTAAGGTCATGTCAACTCGTATTATTTCTAAAACTATCAAATCCATTTTCAAAGAGCATATGATACTGCTTTGTGCAGATTAATTCATCATCATCATCATCATCATCATCATCATCATCATCATCATCATCATCATCATCATCATCATCATCATCATTATTATCTGTCTCTCTCTCTCTCTCTCACTCTCTTTCACACACACACACACACACACACACACACACGCGCGCACACACACTCTATCTTTCTCTCTCTCTCTCTCTCTCTCTCTCTCTCTATCGCTTTCTTTCACTCTTTCTTTGTATACCTTTTCCTCTCTCTCTCTCTCGCTCTCTCTCTCTCTCTCTCTCTCTCTCTCTCTCTCTCTCTCTATCGCGTTCTTTCACTCTTTCTTTGTATACCTTTTCCCCTCTCTCTCTCTCTCTCTCTCTCTCTCTCCCTGTCTGCCTCTCTCTCTCTCTCTCTCTCTCTCTCTTTTCTCTCTCTCTCTCTCACTCTCCACCCTATCTTTATCTTTCTCTCACTCACATTCATCTCTCTCATCTTTCTTCTTCTGTCCACAAAACCGCTTTGAACAAATGCAAACATTACTGCTTTAAACAATCTTATTTTACATTCGGGTAGTTTGTTGTTGTTGAACAAGATGACCAGGGGAGATAATTCCTATGCAATTTAATAACATCCAGTGGTTTTCGATTCGTAGCGCGAGATAATCACTAATTTTCACCACATTAATAATCAAAGCTGTTATTTTCCCAGACGGTGTTACAGTAAACAGAGTGCTTTGTCGTGTAGTACTCATCTTTTATACATCGGGATGTAAGGAAAATCGATATTTCGTATTATTGATAAAAATAATGCTGCCACACTTGAAAAACACGTATTTAGAATTATGTCCAGAAAACTCGTCTTTCATATATTATATCGATCGATTTAAATGACCAACATCTTGATAAATATCTCTCAAACCAAGGACTTCGCGTGCAAAGTTTGGAACCGATACCAAAAAGCCCTCAACAATAGGGTCGAAAGAATACATAGAAGACCTTCAAGATTAATTGCTAGCTGTAACTCAAGCAAAGCAGAATGCATAGCCACAGCACTAGCATTACCAAAACGTGCGGCTATGCGGTCTTGTGGTATGACATTCGCTTTCGGATCCGAAGGTCATGGGTTTGAGCCTCGCTCGGCACATAGTTGAGTCCGTGGAAAAGACTCTTTTCTCACAGTCTCTCATCGTACTCAGGTTTAAAATGAGTACTTGGCTGTTAATAGCGTTGGCTCTGTCGAAAAAAAATTTGTAATATCGCCCAACAGGCGTCATGACTCGTTCTACATGGTAAGTGTTGCTGTTTGATAGGGACCCCTTGTAAAGAGCTTTGAGCACAGTTAGTGGATATTGCTCTATATAAAAGCTCATTTTTATATTTCCAAAGGGGAAGGACACGCGTTTTCAAAGTCTCCACAAAGCTATCCATTCTAACAAAACAGCACTACAGATACCTCAATAAGATATATTTCCTCCTAACAATATTATTACACATATTTTACTAGAAATAATCACTGCAGCACATACACCATTCCAATATGCAGCAAAAAGCGTACAAGAACCAGTTTTTGTCTCCAAATAATTCACAACATTTATGAGTTGACCACAAAGACATTAAAATGAATATGTTTGCAAGTTTGATGTATTTGAAGGCACCATTTTTAGAGGAATAAACCTGATTGTACACAATTATTTTAGTAAAGTAGAAACGTTTTTAGAGAAGACGCCTCCTTTGAACAAGATGATTCGGTACTTAATGTGCTGCGTTCTGAAGGTGCTGGACCACACCTAGATCATAACTCAAATGTCTCTCTACTTTATATTATCAAAGTGCCGACAATGGGGCCGGTGATTACATGACATCACTTATCCCTTATAATTTTCTATCCTCATTATCCATATTCAATGGCACGTGGCTCAGTGCTACGGTCTTTGCTTCGTACCCGAGATGTACCGAGTTCGATCACCCTCCGGTGCGTTGTGTGGTCATGAGCAAGTCACCTTGTCCTATCTAAATTTGCGGCGCTGCACTGTGGCTGACGCCTGGTTATTCCAGCCTTCATTTGTATTACACAATAGAGACAAATTTCCCTCAGACCTGTAAATATGTGGACGTTGGAAACACCCTAACAGAATAGGTCCCTTTAACGAGATGAACCAGGAAGTGATGATACGGACAGTTTTTTCTTAATCTAGAATACTATTTCTATTTCTTAAGACTATTAAGCAGTCTTTTTGTCTCTACTTTATATGTTTACGTTGTTTTTGACCTTTAGTGTAAGAGTCATCTGGTTTAGTTTGGACCAGAAAATAATGAGATAAAACTAGTGCCTTTCTTCCCTTCCCTTCTTCATCCCTCCTCTCACTCCATCGAATAGAGCCTAAAACTACCAAAACGGTTTTTACGATTCGGTCATAAAACTGTTACTCTCCATATCAAAATGACCCCCCCCCCCTCCCCCAAAAAAAATAAAAAAAATAATAATAAAAAAAAATAAATAAATAAAATATTTAAAAAATAAAGAAATAAAGCAACAGAAACAACAACAACTACAACTACTACTATTACTACTACTACTACTACTACTACTACTACTACTACTACTACTACTACTACTACTACTGCTACTAGTAGCAGTAGAAGAAGAAGAAGAAGAAGAAGAAGAAGAAGGAAAAGAGTAGTAGTAGTAGTAGTAGTAGTAGTAGTAGTAGTAGTAGTAGTAGTAGTAGTAGTAGTAGTAGTAGTAGTAGTACTAGTAGTAATAGTAGTAGTAGTAGTAGTAGTAGTAGTAGTAGTAGTAGTAATAGCAATAGTAGTAGTAGTAGTAGTAGTAGTAGTAGTAGTAGTAGTAGTAGTAGTAGTAGTGTGGTAGTAATAGTACTACTACTACTAGTAGTAGAAGTAGTAGTAGTAGTAGTAGTAGTAGTAGTAGTAGTAGTAGTAGTAGTAGTAGTAGAAGTAATATCATTAATATCCATATTATGTTTATCATTACTATGAACGTTATTACTACTGGTAGCTTTGATTTCTTTTACTTTTTTACGGATGTCTGTCAAGCCTAAACTGCTCTTTTTATCTTATTAAGAAGCCTTAACAATTTCGGGGAATTCCCATATCCAATGATTTAAAACGAAACTATAAAGCCATAGAATTGAGTGCGTTGTGTGTTTGGAACTATGCGACCAACTGCTTCAGAAGAGTATTATGTGGGGATATTTTGGATGCTAAATTGTGATTTTTAAAATTCAAAAATGTTTAATTTCGTTTACTTTTCATACATATTTGATATGATATCAAAGCGACAACTTTTGGGAAACCTCCGTGGTGTATTGGTTCTACGTCTGACCGGTATATCGGACGTCTTCGGTTCGATCTCCAGTCAAAATAACATAGAACAGTTATATAGAGCAATATCTACTAAACGTGCTCAAAGCGCTTTACAAGGGATCTCTGCCCAACAGCAAAACCTAAGATATAGAACGAGAAATGACGCCTGTTAGGCGATACTACATTATTTTTTTCCGATAGAGACAAAACTGTTAACGCACAGGTACTCATTTTATACATGAGTTTGTAAAGAGTAAAGAGCAGTTTTCAACGACTCAACTATACGCCAAGCGAGGCTAAAACTCAGGACCTTCCAATCCGAAAGCGAGTGTCATACCAGAAGACCACCTAGTCGCATATACATGTTGATAATTTAGAAATACTTTATCATCTGAAGAATTGATTCAAAATATAACAAGAGATAGATAACAGACCACAAAGGAGCAAGGAAGGCTGCCATTTTGGCATTGTTACTTTTTCTTGTAAATAAACCGGACAATGTGCCAACCAATCAATTTTTTGGGGAGATCTAATTGGAAACATTTTTCGTTCTGCTTTATAATGAATGCACTGTTTCATACGCACTTTTTCAGATCCATATGTTAATAAAGGCAATATAGGCATAGGGAATGAGATTAGCGGAAGAGTAGCGTCCCTTGATTGGACGTCACCGGCGGAAAAGAGAGAACGTCATGTTGGTTGTGCGCATGCGTCTCTCGTCCTCGCTTCCGATGAAAGCGGCTTGAGACACTTCACCGAAAGCGAGGACGAGAGAGACGCATGCGCAAAACCAAATTGGCGTTCTCTCTGTAAGGTGACGTCCAAACAAGGGACGCTACTCTTCCGCTAATCTCATTCCCTATAGCTTTTATTGATGCTATGAGTTTAGTTTTTTAAAAATCACAATATCCGCCAGGCGCTAATAACGTACCAACACACAAAACTATGTGTAACCTTGAACGTTTATAGAAAGATTGATAAAATTTAGTGAGAACTACTCATAAGAATGGCTGGCTAAAAAAAAAAAACAATAACAAAAAGCTGAGTGATGTCAATTTCATTCCTTCTATAAGTGAAAAAATCAAAACAGTTCAAATTTACCATTACATTTACTTTTTTTTATCACCTGTTACCCTGACATAATACCATTTTGGGGCGGCAGGTCACATATTATGCAGTTTATTTAGTGACTAGGTATTGCACTGATCTCAATATTCACAGCCGATTCAACTGATAAGGGTCGGGGGTGTTTTTTAGTAATTAATCTAGATTGAAGGCTGAAGCTTCTGTCGTGATATACCGTACCGTTTGTTATAAGATTTCATTGAATTAAAGGAGTTCCTCCCCTATTCCTATCTCCAGGTTTTGGATATACTGTCTGACTCCAATGATACTTGGTGATGTTGAGAGAAAAAAAATGGAAAATACAATAAAATAAAAGAGTTAAAAGGTATACTGTATTTTTCTAAAATTGTTATTATTATTATTATTATTATTATTATTATTATTATTATTATTATTATTATTATTATTATTATT
>NC_088363.1:29582774-29635274 GCF_034508935.2 Berghia stephanieae
TTTCAAAAGTAGTTTACTTAGTAAAAGTAGTTTACTTTGTAGTAAAATGCCTTTCCTCTCCTTTTACGGGAATAACTGAATTTACTTCAGATACCAAGTTTCAAGTTTCAGGTTTATTTACTTTTAGGCTTTCGCCAATAATTCATAGAATTTGATGGCTACATACATCAAAGCGGGGAAAAAATGAAACCAAAAATAATATGATACCATTAATAACCACAAGAAATACAACTATGGTAATACCGCCAATACTTACAATAATAATAATAATAAAAATAATAATAATAATAATAATAATAATAATAATAATAATAATAATAATAATAATAATAATAATAATAAATAATAATAATAATAATAATAAATAATAATAATAATAATAATAATAATAATAATAATAATAATAATAATAATAATAATAATAATAATAATAATAATAATAATGATAATGATAAATTATGAATTTTGACCCCAAGGAAATCACCATATTATTATATTAATCTTATTCTCAAAATCATAGAAAGAAAAATAAATTTGGCTTAATTATTTTTCGATGACATCGAGTAAAAGACTCAGTAGACATTTAATCTTTCTGTTGATTGTTTCTATTCAAAATTCACTCCCAAATATAACGCTAGAAATTATTTAAATCCGAATAAGAGAGAGAGAGAGAGAGAGAGAGAGAGAGAGAGAGAGAGAGAGAGAGCATTTATCAAAACTTCGAAAAGCTCAAATTATGTATTTATCAGAACAGGAACATAATAATTGGACATGTGATGTTTTGAACGAATTCTAATTTCACAATGAATCGAATACATATTATAGGAAAGTATTCCATACTTTCTTTTACCAATGTTCCAAATAAAGACGATGTTTGATATGCATTGATAATAACTGTATCAATGGATTCTGATGTGATGAGGTATATTTTCACGACAGACATATTTACTTATAACCCAATTTATAATGCCCTGAACCAAACATCGATATGGTACAAGAAAAAAAACAGTATAGTAACACAAACAAGATGTAAAACGTGCCTCCCCCAAGTCTCGTTGCTTGTAACAAGTACCAGAAAAAACCATGGAAACCAATCTTACGCTAGCACTTCTTAAGACAACTCTGTAACCCTCCATCACTCCAAATTTATCCCTTGAACAAGTTTCCGATGGGCATTATCGCCCCCTTATAGGCGGTTTCTTTGGCAGCAGCCCGCTAGGTGGCACTGAGATTGATGAAGTGGTCACAAGGTGGAATCTTAAGGGGTATTTCGGTGACGTCACAGTCATTGGGATGGATTAATCATTCCTCTGTTGTCTTCTGTTACAAGAAAAAAGGTCTGGAATCGGTGAAATCAAAACACAAGACAAGTCGATCTTAAGTAGTCAACTGACATAAAATGAATTAGCCTGTCTTTTGGGATGTGATTAAAGATGCAAATCTCAACTATTCTTCGAATGGTTGTTTCAACTCTCATTGCACAATCGCGCGTGAATTTTGACCCCAAGGAAATAAAAAGCAACAACATTATGTTTTAAAGAAATCTGTTAGTGTCAGCACTGTCGTAATCTGACACGATTTAAAAGTATTGACCAGAATCATGTCCTTTAAATGTCAACAGATTAGAAATACTCTCATCTGTTCAACAATTCTAAAATTTGTGACTTGATATCCCAAATTTTAGAGATGTTGACAAGGGGAGGGTCAATTACATGAAATGGATTCTGAGAAATCCCATAACCCTATAAAAATGACATATTGAGAAGATAGCAAAATAGCTTTTCGTTTTTCACACTTTTATTATTACCTATACCCTGTTCGACCGTAATTTTCGTGCCTTTATAGTATATTTTGAAAAATTTGACTTCAATAATATTATTTCTTAGATAATAAAATATCGTTGTCAACCAAAATCTCAAAACTAATTTTTTAACGATCTTCCGAATAAATAGACCCAAACGGCCCCTTAATAACTTACTTGATGCCCCAAATTTTAGAGATTTTGACAGGATGAAGGTCATTGTAACCAAATGATGTTTGAAGGACAAGATGTTTGGCCAAAACGTTATAAAAACATGTTAGTTTGTTTTTTTCAGAGTTGACGGACTATCATCATTATTAACAATAAACGATGAAGTCAATCAACGTGAGCTTCGGTTCAGAGGGAATGAAGGTGACGTCAGGCATCTTTTTTATTATCGTAATTAGACCACCTTAGATGTGAATTCTCATTTAAGCCTTTGCGCTATAGATAGTATGCAGATGACGTCACTCAGGCCTTTGTTATTGTTTTTGCCATCCGCGTTTGTGAGTTGTTCTCACTAAACTGTATTAACCAGACTATAAAAAGTCATGGTTACACAGAGTTTGTGTGTTGGTCCGTTATACTTCCGGATGGCAATGTTGTGAACTCCTTGGCCAAGCGCATTCTATCTATATCCCGCGAATGTGCTCAAGTGCTTTACAGGTGGTCTCTCGTCCACCGCAACATTTATCATGTAGGATATGAAATGTTGCTCTATTAGGTGATAACTATAATTTATTTTTCCGGCCAGAGACAGGTACATATTTTACACCTGAGTATGGTGTGACAATATGAGTAAAGAGCATTTTCTAATGACTCAAATATGCGGCGCTTAGAGCGGGACTCGAACCCTGGACCTTCCAGTCCGAAAGCAAGTCTCATACCACTAGACCACACAGCCGCTCAAAAGTCAATTTAATTAAAAGATTCACAAACTATAGACTTTAAACGCAAACACGGACATAATTTGTGTGGTTTACGATTGCTTTGACGAGCTGAAATTGTATTGAACGACATATCATCAATTTAAAATAACTTGGGGAACCACCAGAAATGGGGCACGCTCTTAAAATATAACAACATGCCATAAGGAAATATATTGAGTGATTGATGGAACGTTAAGAACATGGTGATTGATAGAATCTTATCTTTTATCAACATTGATAGATAAAAAGCTACATAACATGAGGCTTGCTAAAAGTACCTCAATAATAAGTTATTTTGAAAAACTAAGGGAAAAATCGCTTTCATCAGTTTCTATGTAGAATAAACCAAAAACTGGTGATATAGCATCAACATTATTGTAGAAATTCATATTTTTTTAAGTGTAGAAAAAGTATAGACAAAGTTGATATTCTATCAACACTTTTTTGAACCCGTGAGAAACTATTTTTGTTATTCTTTTGGGGATGGATCGCCGGTTTTTTGTTTTGTTTTGTTTCTTTGTTTGTGTTTTGTTTTTGGGTTTTGGCTTCTTCTACATCATTTAACCGATTGAGAAACTAATGGAAATGAATATTTTCCGTATAGTATGTTCGTGACGAGTGTAAGGAAAACGACTTCATCTGCACATATCTAGACACCTGAATATCGAATACACAAACAACGCGCTTATTCAACATATTGCTATGTTGGGGTTAACTCCATGTTGAAAATTACACTTCTGGTAAAAAAAAAAGAATATAAAGTTGGGTTAGATTTTGACTCTTTATTAGGAAGAATGTCTCTAATCTTTTTAACTGAAAGAGAGAGAGAGAGAGAGAGAGAGAGAGAGAGAGAGAGAGAGAGAGAGAGAGAGAGAGAGAGAGAGAGAGAGAGAGAGAGAGAGAGAGAGAGAGAAATTCTAAAACTGTCGCAATTTTTATTATTTTAACTTTAAATTCACTCTTTTTAACATCTGCTCCAACCGACATAATACCTTTGTGAGGAGATGGGTCATATATTATTTTTAATGGAAAATGTTTTATTTTAATTTGAGACATTTTCTATCAAAATGACACTATATAGGCAAATGAAGATTAAAACCAACGACATTTGGTAGCTTATAACTCTCTGAAATATATATGGAGGTAACAGAGAGCCTCTTTTATAGAGAGCTTCCTCGTAGGTAAGGACTTCAGTATGATGGAGCAATGTTTGCTGTCCGACCACTTGCTGGTAAGAGGTTTTATGTTTCTCTACGGGAAATGATGAGTTTGCTGGATTCTTTCTTTTGTCAATTTTTGTTTAATAGGTATGGGATTTTAACAATTTTAGGCATTGAACATTTTCTTTAATTTGCGATTAAGAATGCCTTTTTGACCCACCGAATCAAAACACTATCTTGTAGGGAAGGTTTTAGATTATAAAAAATGAACATTTACAGAGCTGGAGTTTATCCCGGTTTTTATAGCGCAAAATGGACAAAAAGCAATATCTTGAGCCTTTAAAAATCCAGTCTATAAAAACGGACTGGGATATACTACCTGGTCTCAGTGTGTACTTATTTACAGGTCTGATAACTCAAATTGTTATGGGCTCATTGTTGTAATGGAAATACTATCAAACCCACGCAACATATTGTCCATTGTCCATTACAACAATGTTAAATGAAGTCCATAATAAATGTGTGCGGTTAGCAGACGTGCAAATAAGTGGACGTAAGCTAGATGCCATTATACAATCCAAACAAATTTAATAAACACAACATTGGAATACTGCAACAAGCGGTGAAATGTCAGGGGAATGAACTACATAAACTTTGCCATTCATTCTGCTTAATTCAATGGCTTGTCGTCTTTCCGGGGTACGTAAACCTCGTCTTTATCCTGCAGTTCTCTGGAAAAAAAAAACGCTTAAAAAAATTTTGGCCAGAAAACTCTTCCTTCATAATTCGATCGAATAAAATGACAATTTTCTTGCAAAAAAACTCTCAAACCTGGGACAGACACTAAGTCCAGGGTTGAGAGTATATGACAATATGAGGGTCATATTTATCGATCGATATTTAAAGGAAGGTGTTTTCTGGCCAAAATACAATAAAATCGTGTTTATTCAGAGTACAGCAGCATTGTGTACCCACTTTCCGTTGTCCCGTCTCATTTCCTAATTAATCAGATCAGTGCTGTATACTCGCCCTGAAGGAATCGGCCATTTCATTTCCTACCAGATCTCGTCCAATCTCCTGGTCAAAATAACAAGGAACTAGACCCTTAACCCCATCCTTACCCACCACAAAACAAAAATGGGGAAGCCCTCTTGGACCCGACTTAACCCCTGTCCGGCTAGTCAATCAGATTATTATTATCATTCCTCCGTTCGTGATCATGTGACCATCAACCATCTTTAGCATGTATCATACAAGCCCCCCCCCCCCCTCCCCCATGCTTTCCTCACGTCACTCTTTAATATCCGGTCAGAGTAAATGAGGTTGTATCCCTTGCAAAGCGTGTGTAGCCCAAAGGCGTCTACTGCTCACAAGATGGTAGATAACAATCTTCCATCAAATTTGATATTGAGGACTAAAATGGCATTGGTCAATACAGTCTGTCTTATAACCCAAGTTGATGTTGAGCAAAGTTAACTTATATCACTGAGGTGGTGACTATGAACAAAATTAATGCCAACTGCTTTTGATCAAGAAATTGAGTCCACGTGTATTCTTTTGGCAAGAAGTCTCGTCGTAACGGTTCAAATTTTGGAGTAAATACGGCTAAATTATAGCAGACAATCAACGAGTATATTTTAATACGGTATTTATATCATGAGTTATATTAAAATATGATTTTAACGAGCATCAATATAAGGTTTAATAATATAAAGAGTGAAATGTTTAAAAAACGCAATAAAGGAATTTTTATATGTCATACCACGAGTATTTTAAAGTTAAAAACTGTATGTAAAAAAAAGAAGACAAGACATTTTTATATTGTCACTATTTAATTTGATGTTGGGAATCGTCATCTGGCCACCCACTCTGTTGCCAGATTTATTTGTGCGCACACGCAGTCTTTATTACCGGATGAATTTTGATCGTTGATGACTCAAAAGATTGGTCTCGATCTATCTTAATTTCCAAATTACAGTAGTAGAATATTGAGAACTAGATGAGTGCCTGTTTGTAATAGCCCCCCCCCCCCCAGCAAATATTGCGGGTTCTTCACTGATTTTTTAAATAAGAGAAGCTTCAATATTCGTTTTCCTATCATTTAATTGAGTAGACTCTCAAAACCAGCTAATTCGCATTTTCATTATTCAGAGAGAACTACAATTTTTTGGGTCATGTTTAGTGAGCTAAAGACAAAAGTACTTGCCCTGTTTGCCCCATAGAACATTTTTTTCCAGAATATTCTATGACGCCAAAACGATTTGAGATTGAGTTTAACTCTTTCATCGCCATTGGCCGCACTGTGCGGCCAGAGCAGAATCTGTTCTACTGGCCAATGGTCGCACAGTGCGACCGGTCTTGAAAGGCAAAAACAATTATGTAATCCAATCCAACTTTCTACAAAAGTAAAATAAATTGAACCAATGGTATCATTTTTTTCATCAGAACATTCAAATGGCCCAAGGGTATTTTAATTGAGATTTTGCACCGAATTTGAATGTCGCTTTGTCTTAACTTGTCATTCTCATGCTGGCTCAATCAGGGGTCTGCCATGTTGTGACGGAAATAGGAATATTGACTAGTGCTGAAAACGTGCAGCAGCCGGACAAACCTGGGTACAAATAAGGGAGGCCTTCGAAACTAAGTCAGATGGAAGAGTGTTGTTGCGGCCCGATGTTCCACAGGGAATCAAGAGACTTAAGGAAGGTAACAAATAGCTTGAGAGTGTTAAGTCATACTCTATCAGGCGGGATTAATATAAAGTCAACATTTCAATTTTAGGTTTAAACTCATTTTGTGTTAGAATGCAACTCATACCGACATGATACCGTTTTGATGCAGTGGGTGACATTTATGACATTTAACGACAAAAAAAAAGTTAAAAACAAGATAAAGTAGTTAGATTTTCAAACTCCAGAATGGATTGAAACCGTTTGTCAAATTGAATCGCCTCAGCACTAACTAGAGCTCAATTTGAATAATAGCACCGACAAACAATTTTCGTCACCAACATATTCAGTGGGGGGAGATTCGGAAGCTTAGTAGTAGTAGTAGTAGTAGTAGTAGTAGTAGTAGTAGTAGTAGTAGTAGTAGTAGTAGTACTAGTAGTAGTAGTAGTAGTAGTAGTAGTAGTAGTAGTAGTAGTAGTAGTAGTAGTTAGTTAGTAGTAGTAGTAGTAGAGTAGTAGTAGTAGTAGTAGTAGTAGTAGTAGTAGTAGTAGTAGTAGTAGTAGTAGTAGTAGTAGTAGTAGTAGTAGTAGTAGTAGTAGTAGTAGTAGTAGTAGTAGTAGTAGTAGTAGTAGTAGTAGTAGTAGTAGTTAGTAGTAGTGTAGTATATGTAGTAGTAGTAGTAGTAGAAGAAAAAAAAGAAGAAGAAGAAGAAGAAGAAGAAGAAGAAGAAGAAGAAGAAGAAGAAGAAGAAGAAGAAGAAGAAGAAGAAGAAGAAGAAGAAGACGTGGCAAATTGATGGTTCTAGCATTCTGGGAGGAGATTTGGAGAAGTCAAATCTGGCGAATCAAAGATTCACCTTAGTAATATTCAGTCTAGTTCCTGTATTCTTCTCATTGCAAACATTGGATCCACCACCTTCGTGGCTTACGAAATTAGAGTTCTCAAGACCGGAAATTAAAGGACCCAAGGACCGAATGTGAATCAACGTGAAACAGTTTCCTGTCTTATGATGAAAGGGCAGATAATCTTCGCTGGCTAGAAAATCTCCATTACCTTATGTCGTACTCTGAAAAAAATAATATTATAAAATTTTGGCCAGAAAATTATTCCTTAAAATATTGATCGAATAAAATAACCCCCACTTTATAAAAAACACTCAAACCTGGGACTTCCAAGGAATTTCTTGAAGTCCTAAGTTTGGAAGTTTTTTTTCCAAGACGAGGATCATCTAAATCGTTCATATTAGAAGGACGAGTTTCTTGACCAAAGTTTTTAAACTGCGTTTTTTAGAGAACGGCAATGTTGGGAGTTTGATGAATCCTATTTCGTGCTTCAATCCTCTGAATGTTTCAACTGTCCTTGTTTTGGATTGTGAGATTCTCCTTTATAAAATGAAAGGGACATCTTACGCTTTGATGTGTTTTTCAACATATCGATGCATCCTGATAATTCGTTTACAATTTTCTTTACACATTTCAGATGTTATATTTTATTTCCGAATTCTTTGAAACTATTTTTAAATATAAATTTTGACATTAATTCAAATTCTTTGAACATTTTAAGGCCTATAAAACTTTACATCTGATTCTCATTATCCGTTTTAATTATGTGTTTACTTCTAATTTTGCATGGGTCAATCTATGCATCTCAATATCAGGTTTTGTTTTTGTTATCCTTTTTATTTTTGGTGACCATCTGTTATTTATCTGCTATATTTTGAAACAATTCTTCAGATGATAAAATATTTCTAAATTATCGATATGTATGTACGGCTAGGTGGTCTTCTAGTATGACACTCGCCTTTGAATCGGAAGATCCTGGGTTCGCCCCCGTTCGGAACATATTTGAGTACTTGGAAAAGGCTCTTTACTCACATTCTCTCACCGTACTCAGGTGTAAAATGAGTACCTGGCCGTTAACAGCATTGTCAGGAAAAAAATATCATATCGCCTAACAGGCGTCATGTCTCGTTCTACATGTTGCGTGCTGCTGTTGGTCATGGACTCTTTGTAAAGCGCTTTGAGCACGTTTAGTGGATATTGCGCTTTATAAAAGCTCATGTTTTTATTTTATTGTGTCAGTCGCCTTCTTTAAACGGTATCATTATATCGGCATGTGCATGATGAAAAAAACACGGAATTTTTAATTAAAATTATGTCATATGGCAGAGAAGTCGAGGCGTCACACTCTCTACTCTTCCTGTTCTTAACTCATTTGAAGTGTTGAATCAGTCCTTCGGAGGACTACTAATGAATAGGTTATTCATTGAATTAAAGATGGTATAACTATTTTAGTAGATGCTATATACGCACGTAAAAGAGCGAGGACGGATGATCTTTATTGACGACCAGCTTATGTTTAGACTGAAAAATAAGATGAAATCACTCTGAAACCAGAATATCAATTGCACACAGTTCAGTCCTACGGAAGGGTGGTTTTACACTTCCAATGAGATTGGAGCCACTTTTTTTTTAATTTCACACTTTTGTTCCCTATCTGAGTGACATTGATTTGCTTTATTATAAAGCACGATTGCCGTTTCATGAACTGTTCATTTTACGCTATAAAATCCCTGATAAATTCCGGTTTCATGGGCGTTATGGCTCTGAAGGCCTACAATGTATTTATGTCAACATTTTATCTGGCAGCTTAATGACCAACATATGTGAAAGTGATACAACTCATACTACATCGAAGTTGTCTGTAGCATCTTTCATCAACAATTTTGTTCAATAGATCAATCCCAAAATACTCTGCATTAAGCAAACGTACTTTTAGAGGGTAGCAAGAAATTAATCTTATCACGTTGAAGCTAGAGAAATCGTTAAATATTCCTTAGTCAAAGGACTTCTACTATCTAATGACAAACTTTGATAGTTTGAGTTGAGAATACATATTTAGACCCTTGTGTGTATGTGTTTGTGTGTGTGTGTGTTTGTGTATGCATGCGTATGTGTGTGCGTGTGTGTTTGGTCGTATGTGAGTGTTGTGAAAAATATACAACAAAAGCAGAATAAATCCCAAACAATCGGAAACAATAACAATGACGGCAAGAAATACGATACTGCAACGAAGATACAAAAGTCACAAAAACTCGCCATTCAATTATCTCTACAGAGTAATGTTCCCTGCCCAAGAAAGTTGATGCTGTCCCCAGGGTTACATATTCGATCACTTCCATCACTGTTTCTCTGTTTCATACGGAATGATTTTATCACTCTTTTCCGGAATTGAAGCCCCAGTGACAACGGCAAAATTAATAGTCGAAATAAAATGTAATAATATGATAGCTGAAAGTGTAATGATCAACTTCTCCATTTGAGGAAGGAATATAATATGCGTGACGGTAAATTGGGTGACATTGTATATGTAACTCAGGATCTGTATTCGGTAATTATAATTTCGATGTGAAATCAGATGTCGAAATATCAATTGAATGGGTTTGTTCTGTATTGTGCTGATGTCCAGCTTGGCGCTTCTAGAAGTGACGGAAAAAGTGATGGAAGCTCATGATCAATTGTACAATTGATAGATCCGTTGATATTTCTTCCATTATATTGTCCAATTGATGAATAATAATAATAATAATAAATAATAATAATAATAATAATAATAATAATAATAATAATAATAATAATAATAATATAATGCTGAAAACTTATATAGCGCTATAACTCCGAGACACCAGACTCTAAGCGCTTAAATTACAAATTACTTTGGCTGAAACATACTCATTCACACACACAAGCACACACACACACACACACACACACACACACACACATACACACACACAACACAACACACAACACAAACCAAACCTATCTTGCTTCTCATACCATCTACTAAAATCGAAACAAATATGTTTTAAGCGAACGTTTAAAAATAGACAAAGATTCTTTTTCACGAATGCTCTGCGGTAAGGCGTTCCAAATAGAGGGTCCGAAATGAGAAAAGGATCTCATTCCAGCATTTTTCCGAATTCGAGGGACAACTAGTTTTGTGGAATCACTGGCCGAACGTAAGGGGCGGGGTTTTGAATATCTTTCAATTAGTTCTGAAAGGTAGGAAGGGGCAGTACCTTCAAGACAACGATACACTAAAACACAAGCTTTGAATTTAATTCTTTTCTCAACAGGCAGCCAATGCAGGTCATGAAGTAGAGGTCCGGCAGAGTCGCACCTACGCTTCATAAATACTAGTCTGGCAGCGCTGTTTTGGACAATCTGAAGACGTTTCAGATTGTATTGCGAAACGCCAAACAACAGAGCATTACAATAATCCAATTTCGATAGTACGAGGGACACAACCAGGTGCTTGGTCACATCCTCAGATATGAACCGTCTAATGGAAGCAATCTTTTTTAGTTGGAAAAAGAGAGATCTAACCAAATTATTAACCTGATGCTCCATCGACAGTCCAGAGTCTAAGAATGTGCCAAGGTTTTTCACTTTGTCAACAATTTGAATAGAGGCATCCCCCAACTTCAAATCTGTTTCACTTTTCCACTTCCTGTTCCCCACATACAGCACCTCCGTCTTATCATCATTCAGTTTCAGTCTGTTCTCATTCATCCATTTCTTAACACTTTGGATACAATTTTTACTATTGGCTGATACTTCTTGTAAATTTCTCATATTGGAAACGCAGTACAATTGCGTATCATCAGCGTATTGATGGTAAGACAGACCAAAACTTCTGATGATTTTAGACAGAGGGCCAACGTACAAAACAAAAAGAACGGGTCCAAGTACTGAACCCTGGGGAACCCCACAATCAAGAAAGATTTCCTCCGATCTATATTCATCCACCGTAATAATCTGTTTACGATTAAACAAATATGACCTAAACCAATCAAGCGCTGCACCAGACACGCCATAAGTAATTTCAAGACGTTTGAGAAGAAGATTGTGATCAATAGTATCAAAAGCAGACGATAGGTCAAGCAAATTCAGCAAAGAACATGAACCATTGTCTATAACAGAGAGGAGATCATTAACAACCCTAACAAGTGCGGTTTCCGTCGAATGATGTTGCCTATAAGCAGACTGACATTTTTCTTCAAGACAATTATTTTTAAGATGAGACAGTAATTGTTTCAAAACAAGCTTTTCTAAGATCTTAGAGAGAAAAGGAAGATTAGAGACAGGGCGATAGTTTTTTAAGTTCTCTTTATCGAGATCAGGTTTTTTCAAAAGGGGTTTGACATGAGCAACTTTGTAAATGTCTGGTACAGCACCTGACTGCAACGAATTATTAACAATACATGTAAATGGTGTTAAAATTACATCAATGCATTTTTTTAAAATGGCAGTATTTAAGGGGTCTAAATCACAACTTTTAGTTGGAGACGACATAATGCAATCACGTAAGTCAGCTTCAGTAATCTTTGAAAAATGTGTTAACGAATCACCAGGGAAACTTGTCAAATGTTGTAGGGATCGATTCAGACGAGAGTTCCTTCCTGATGGTATCCGTTTTTTCTTTAAAATATTGACCAAAGCGAGTTGGTAGATCTGCACGATCGATTAAAGATGGGAGAGCTGGTTGCGTCTGTTGTCCCAGCAGTTCCTTGGTCAAGGCAAAGAATTGTCTCGAACGTCCCACGTTTTTGAGGCTTTCTTCATAGAATTTCTTTTTGGCCCTGAAATTGACGGCTTTTGCATCATTTCTAGCAGCGATGTATCGCTTCTTATCGACAGCATCTCTGGACTTGAGCCATTTTCTTTCTTCCCGCCTCCTGGCTAATCCATTCAATTTTATTTCGGTATTATACCAGGGTGCTTGACGTCTCACTTTTACTGCTCTAGTTGTTAAGGGAGCATGCTTGTCCACCGTACCAACAATTGACTCGTGGAGACCATTCGCATCATGTTTATTTTTAACGTTATGGTCAAGGTCTTGTTTAAAAATGTTCATGTTTATATTCTTCAAATTACGAGATGTTATCATCTTTTTTACTTCGTGCTTCATTGGAAATAAAACGCAAAACACAATTAAATGATGGTCAGAGATTAATTTATCAATATTTGAGACAGATGAAGAGAGAGAATGTTCAATGTCTGTAATGACATGATCTATTGTGTGGCCATGGTTGTTTGTAGGACCGCTTACAAGTTGAATATAGTTGTTTGTGTCAATAATCTCCCGAAATACTTTCGATTCATTTTTGTTTCCGAAATAATCAATGTTAAAATCACCCATAAAAATATTATGCTTTTTGTTAATGGATTGCATAGACATAAATTCTCCGAACTCAGATAAAAAATCAATTGTTGATATTTTGTTTTGTTGGCTTGGTGGTGGGCGGTAGACACAGTGAAACGACTTTTTAAAATTATTTTCATGAATGGCAAATCCAGCGTATTCAAAACTTCTAAAATTATCATGGTGAAATGATATCTTGTCAAAGAGTGACAAGTTGTAAATAATTGCAATACCACCTCCTTTCCTCCCAATGCGTGGAAATGATTTAATACAAAAGCCTTCGGGTGTAATTGCTTTCATAATTGGATCATCATATGAATGATTAAGCCATGTTTCCAAGATGACAAAAATATTAATTTTATGATCTTCAATAATGTCGATTATGTCTTGAGTTTTATTACGACACGATCTAACATTTAGTAATCCAATTTTTAAACTGGTATGATCACTACGTGCAGGTTGTTGTTGTTGTTGTTGTTGTTGTTGTTGTTGTTGTTGTTGTTGTTGTTGTTGTTGTTGTTGCTCAAGACGGTGCTGTGCTGCGAGTTGTTGTCATGGTGGTCGTTAATTTCATACTGACTGTCACGGACAGTGTTGACATTTGACAAGGAACGGTGAGGATTACTCATTGAAGTGATTAGATTGGATGGGGGACGAGTGTTGATAAATTGAAGCGAGGATCGAGGTCGTAGCGGGCGTGGGGTTGGCCGATGACCAATGACGGTGGTTATAGGGCGTTGTTTTCGTCTACCCCTCTGAGTCTGTTCACAAAATTAGTATTATAAATAGATCGATGTACACGGTAGTTGTTAAAAGTTGTAAAATATACCACAGTGAATAAAGTTTCCAATATGGCTGTAAACAAATAGCAGTTTAAAACTATGTTCGACTTTGGAAAATCCATACTTAAATTTTAAAATTTTAGAAAAATCCTCTGTTAGAAATCGTTAAAATGTATATCAATAAAACCACAAGACTATCACAAATCAGATGGTATTAAAATCCAGGCGAAATGTCAGATAAAAATCACTCAAAACACGTAAATGAAAGAGCCAACAAAAACAAGACTCGCCGGTCAGGCGTGTTACAATATCATGAATCAGTTGATATTTCTTCGTTTATTTTGTCCAATTAATGAATCACTTGATATTTCTTCCATTATAATGTCCAATGGTGAATCAGTAACTAGTTCTTCCAGATCAGTAAGAGATGCTGAAGAGAAAAGTTTATATTTCTGAGCTAAAGAAAAAAAATCTCCGGCATTTCTATATTGTCTCGATTTGAGTCCAATCTGGTCTTAGGCACTTTTTAGAACTAAACCTCATTATATTTAAACCAATCAAATGTATGAAATCGTATAAAAGACGTTTCAGAAAAATCGCTCTTTAATTAAAGTGACACTCCATCTTGTCAAAAAGATTGCCAATTTGTGTTTAAATACATTAAATTAATGCTTAAAACTCCTTTACATACTAGATCTGGCAACAAAACTTTGTTTTCAAGAAGTTTATTGAATTAAAGATATTTATATAAATGATTTATAATTATATTTATATAATTTGTAGTTAGTTCTAAGAAATTTTCAAAGTAGTAGGCATTTCTGCAATTGTGACAACATAAAAATTTCTTCATTTTCCAACTATGATTTCTACCTTCAAAATGCCTGTCATGTGGTAAAAATGTCTGTCTGTTATTACGGTTTCGATTTTTTTCACTCGTTATACTAAAACCTTGCATTGATGGATGTGAAAACTCGCATCGTGAAATAAAAATAGTGAAAAAGGCACTCATTAACTATCTGCCATGTATTCCGACAGTGACAATTGGGGTTAGTTAGGATTCAACCCTAACCAATGTAATTGTCATTATCTGGATCAACATGGGTGTCGTTAATATAAAAAATGTAAGGTTTTCAGCCCTTAATTACAGAGCATCATTAGGACAATAGATCTTGTTTTATGTCCGATGTTATGTTCTTGTATTGATTATTGATTCAATACTCATGTTCTATGACACATTTTCTAAAGACGTAAAAAATGGGGAAAAAGAAATTGAATGATTAAAAACATTTATACCGCATATGAGATCATTATGTTAAATGTCTACAATATAAGAAGACTTAGGGCTAACCCACACCAGAGACTGACTCCAAAGACCCGGCACTGCCTTTCCTCTGCCGTCTTCCGGATAAAGACATCGGGCACGGAAAAAAATACTAAGAACAATTAGAAGAGCCTCTAGGACTACTCATACCAAGCTCTGAAAAAACGTCAGAGGACGTCGGGTGCTTTGTATGGGTTGGTCTAGCGGCTCTTCTCTTTATCTTAGTATTTTTTCCGTGCCCGACATCTTTATCCAGAAGACTGCATAGGAAAGCAGTCCGGGTCGTCGGAGTCAGTATCCAGTGTGGGTTAGCCTTTAATCATGTTAATTACAAAGTCACAGTAGGGCCATATAACTCGTCGGTCTCCTGTGTTCAGTATTGGATGATTGATTTAATGCTGTTGTTTTATGACACATTTTCGAAAAACGTTGGAAAACGAAAAAAAAAATCGATAACCTTTAAAAAAATAACAACGATCAAGTTGAATGTATACAATAAACAAAATCAAAATAACTCAATATAGCTGTTTTATTTTATTTATGAGAAGCATTTGTCTGTATTAAATATCTATGTTAATTTTAAGTAGTTATTCAGAGCCATGAAGCGCTCGGAGCTGGAGTTTATCTCGGTTTCTAAAGCAATAGAAATTGTTTGCAATCCTTTGGATAGGAAGCTATTCTATCCCAAAGTACTTTCTGCCAGATCTAATAGACCCGGCTACCAATCACTGCAGGGTGGACAGGTGGTCAGAAATCTCGACTGCACTTGGGATATATCTCTGTCCCTTTGCGTTAAGCAAGTGCTCTTCCAACTGAGCCATCGGGACCCCTACACTGATTTTAGAAATTAAATGAATCAATATATGAATAAAGATATCTGATTCATTTGGCAATCTACCATATACATTTTGATAGATATCTATCTTACATCAACACCTGAGTAAATGTAACATTGGATTGATCCCCACACACACTAACCAAAGGTCGTAAAATTGGATGATTCCTTATTAAATCTTTGAAAATGTGTATTTGTATCTTTCGAGTGATCCGTAACGTGCCAAAATTTATAATCAGTTTAGAGTTGTGTAATGCGGGTCAAGAAGTCGCTGAATTTTACATTTTTCGCAATAACCGATAGGCGAGTGTGTGGTTTTATCCAACGTTACTTTTAACCACTTTTATGTCTTTATTGTATATCTAAGGCAGTGTTAGAAAACAAACTCGAACCTATCGTAAACTGAACAAAGTAAGTGACAAATGAGTTCAATCGATGAATGGCAAACCTAACCAGTATTAATCCTTATCAACATGGGTGTCGTTAGTATAAAATATGCAAGGTTCAGAGACCCTAATTACAAAGTAACATTAGAACTATATACCTTGTTGGTCTCTTGTGTTACGGTCATGAATTATTGATTCACTGCTTATGTTCTACGATATATTTTGGCCTTTTTGAACTTTTGGGACTGTTATAATCTAAATTCTGGACTGAAAATTCAACCAAATATGATTTTATTGAATGTTAAATAGTGGATAAAGTGGAAATCAATTGTAGAGTAGTTTTCCAAAACTGCCTAATTCCGGTTTTGTTTTCCAATTTTGAGATATTGAGGATTATTTCCAATAACATTTCTCATTTAGTCTATTATTTTATCATATTTAAACTTCAAATTCGCACATACAAATTTAGGGAAATTCTTGTACCATTTGATGCTTAAAATAAAGTTTATATTACTATTTATCTTATGGGAAAAATGTAATTAAGTAGAAAAATCGACTTTACGATTCGGAAAACCAGCCATCGATTGATGTTTTAACTTCTATAAAAAATGTCATTTATTTTATTGTTAGTTAGATACAAAGTACAGGGAATGGCGTTACAATCCCATGAAAATATGGATCTCAAAGACAGTTTAGCATTGCTACTCAATTTGATTACTAGAGATAAAAAGACATCTTTAAAACTAAGGACAGAATAACGCTCAAGTAAAACAGAGCAAAAGGTGGCAATAGATTTATTCAAAACTCATTTACCATTATAAATGCTATTAATAGTAATAAAAACGTGTTAGTTTAGCAATATTAAAAGATCTTGATAATTTTGATTATTACTTTCTTTTGCTTAGATATTAAAGAGAGTAATACAAATCATTTCTGATCACGTATATTGAGCTTTAGGCAGTCTAGTGTTTGTGACACCCTTCTCATAAAGTCTTCGACGCCATTATGTTTTTCCGTTTTTCCAGTGTTTTCTGATTATTTATTCCTCAGACGAGCCTGCATCCCTTTACACCTCCTGACATGTCGAGTACAACGAAGAATTCATAGAAAATTACGAAAATTTGGCAACAATTACAAAATTTATTAATCATCTCTAAGTCATTAAAACTGATTCAGAAGTAAAGTTTATACCAGATTACATAATTTGAATGATTTTGAAGAGTTATATAATTACTGTGAGGGGAGATTGTTGATTTTTAAAGTTAACTACAGCGACTACAACTTTTATACCCTTGTGCGGCTATGTGGTCCAGTGGTAAGACACTCGATTTTGGACCGGAAGGCCTGGGTTCGAGCGTCGTTTGGAAAAGGCTCTTTACTCACTTTCTCTCACCGTACTCAGGTGTAAAATGAGTGCCTGGCCGTTAACAGCGTTGTCTCTGTCTGAAATAAAATCGGAATATCACCTTCAGGCGTCATGTCCCGTCCTGCATGTTAAGTGTTACTGTTGGCCAGGGACTCCTTGTAAAGTGTAGAAATTAAATGGCGACAAGACTGAAGCCTTATTCATTGCTAGTTCCAATAATAAGACAGATCCATTTACACTGGCATTGACAATCAAAGATAATTACAAAATACAGCTCACAACATCAGCAAAAAATCTCGGCATCACCTTAGAGAGTGATCTGTCTATGAACAAACATATTAACAATGTGAGAACAAGTGCTATCTGCATTCTGAGAAATATCAGAACAATCAGACCATTTATTAATAGGGAAACTTGCAACAAATTGGTAACATCTTTGATATTCCCGAAAATGGACTACTGCAATGCACTGTTTGTTGGTCTTACAAAGGACAAAATAAACAAACTCCAGAAAATACAGAACATGGCAGCCCGCGTTGTACGGCAGAAAGACGGGAAAACTGCAGCTACCGAATTACTACAGCAGCTGCATTGGCTGCCAGTGGACCAGCGGATTTTAATCTTCAACTATCGTTTTCAAATGCCTGGAAGGCTCGTCACCAACATATCTCTCAAACCTCGTTGAACGGTACAACCCACAGCGATCGTTTCGATCAACGAACGACCTCAAATTGAAAACACCCCGCTGTCGAGTGAAGGCTGGTGAACGCGCCTTTCAGCATTCTGGTCCAAGGTTGTGGAATTTACTACCACTAGAAATACGTTCTTCGTCTTCACTAGAGGAATTCAAGCGTCGATTGAAGACATTCTTATTCCGACAGTCTTTCTTTTAATTAGCGTTGTTCGTGTACTGTGTTAGGGCTTAATGATTAAGTTAATCTATGTTATGCGCCCAGAGCCCTCCTTATGAAGGGATGTTTGGCGCACTATAAATCTATACCATTATTATTATTATTATTATTATTATTATTATTATTATTATTATTATTATTATTATTATATTATTATTATTATTATTATTATTATTATTATTAATATTATTATTATTATTAATATTATTTAAGTGCTTTGAGCACGTTTAGTGGTTATTTCAATATATAAATGTTCTATTTTTTTAAAATTTAAATTTTCAAGTAGGCAGGTCTGCACATCTGATCACAACACCCAAAGTCGCCAAAAAGTCACTAACCAAGGCAATAATGCAGTAGTCCCTCAGAGCCATCAGGCCCATTGAGCCGAATTTTCGCCGGTTTCCATACAATGAAAAGGACAGTAACATTGCTTGCTACCCTTAGATAGGACGCTATTCCATCGCAAGTACTTCCTGCCCAAACAGACCCAGCTACCCAATTACTGCTGAGTAAACAGGGGGGAGGTGGTCAGATAAAAAAAAGCTAGACTTCAACGCTCAATAATGATAATGATGATGATGATGATGATAAATGATGATGATAATGATGATGATGATGATGATGATGATGATGATGATGATGAAGATTATTATTATTATTATTATTATTATTATTATTATTATTATTATTATTATTATTATTATTATTATTATTATTATTATTATTATTAATAATAATAATAATAATATGACGATGGTGATAAGAATGAATATGGTGATAATTAACCAACAAAAATACCTTTAGATGAAAATTAAATAAACAGCACCAATTTTTTGAAGAAAAGGGGAAATCTGGCGCTGATATAACCTTAATGTGTTGCAAGCGCCGTAAAACCGTTAAAAACAAACAAAAAACAACAAAAAGGGGAATAATAAATCATGAACGTTCTTTTCTTATCACACTTATCCTATATCACATAACACATAATATTTTTAACATGCCCACCAATCCATTATGGACTGATATTATTGCTAATTCCCCTCACGTCCCATTATCTTCCTGTGTCCACCTCAATATTTTCACACCCCAGGCCAGTACCCATGGAGACAGCCTAGACAAAACAAAATCAATGGATTTCTTTCAAGATCAGAGTGAGAAAACCAGAAGTGACCCAGCGTCTCAAAGTGGTATTATGTTGGGATGATGAACAATGTGCTTGAGATTGAATATATTATGTTTAAGTGAATAACGTAATCAGTCGGATGGTAAAATGGTTTTGAACTGAGATATTGTCAAGTTTAGTTAGAAGGTCAATTTTTAAAAAAATGAGTTCTTATCATAAATGATTAAATCCACCCTTTTTTGTACATCTTCGGGAAATATCAAAGCTTAATTTCACTTCAAATTTTTTTTACAGCTAGTCAAGATGAAAAAAAAGTATGAAATTTGAGAAAAGTTGCTGGATATCTTTCCCATACATCCTACCATAATTTCATGAAAAATCATCCGATTTACTTCAAATTAAGATTGAAATGCTCTGGTGAGCAGCAAATCAACAATTTTCACTTTCCGTCTGATTTTGTCATGCACTGGCATATTATAGCCACGAATGTAACATAATGGACAGCGCGGCTTAGTTATATGGTCTTTTGCTCCATATCCGAAATGCACCAAGTTCGACTATCTGCCGCGCTGTGTAGCTTGAGAAGAGTCACCTAGCCTTAGATGGCTTTGCGTCGCTGCTCTGCGGCTTAAGCCTGGATTATTCCAGTCTTCCCTTGTTATAGACCATAAAGACTGCACTCGGGATCGATCTCCCTCCCTTTGCATGTGAAGCGAGTACTCTACAAACTGATCATTTGGGACCCTTACCCCTTCGTTATGGTGGAAATTGATTATAGACTTATAAAATTAACGAAAAAAAAGAGATCATATAACACTAGTTCTCCAGGAATTGCACTGGCTTCCTGTAAAGTATAGGATAAAATTTAAGATATTGTGCTATGTTTTTAGATGTCTGGATGGATTGGCACCTGAATATTTCCAGGAACTGATTAAAAAGTATGAACCTACTCGAAATTTAAGATCATCTCAGTCCCAACTTCTAAAAGTTACCACCTCAAAATCCACTTTCGGTGAAAAAGCCTTTTCATTCATAGCTCCACGCCTATGGAACGCACTTAGTCCTCGGACAAAGTCCTGTGAAAATTTATCATCTTTCAGGAAATGTCTGAAGACTGAGTAGTTCCTTGAGGCTTATTCTTCATGAAATGGATGTTGCTTAGATTTTGTTTTTGTATGCATGCTTATTATGTATCATGTAGTGTCGTGATTTTCAATTTTGTTGTTTTTAAACATTTTTTATCTTTATTATGTAAAGCTCCGCAGAGCACGATTAACGTGGATGTTTAGGCGCTATATAAATTTATTATTTACTTACTATTTACTTACTTACTTACTTACTATTTCTTGTATTGGAAAACACTAAAAGTTCTCAGTTCTCTTTATTTTATGTTTAAATGTACTTTTTGGGTTGCTAATCATTCCCAAATAAAACCATTTAGAGACGCTGCGCTGTGTGGCCTTGAGCAAGTCACCTCGCCCTAGCTCAATTTGCGGCGTTGCACTGCGGCTGACGCCTGGGTTATTCCAGTCTTCCTTTGGAACAGACCCTAGAGACAAATTACCCCTATGGAATGAATAAAGGGATTTTTTTTTTTAATTTTATTACCGCCAGATGTAGGAGACCCAGCTACCGACTCACTGCTGTAAAGCGAGTGCTCTATCAACTGAGCTATCGGAATACTCTTATCTGCGATAAGTATAAACGAAAATTAATTAATAAAACCAATTTATGAAATCGTATCTTGGATAAATGTATTTGAGTATTTATGCTGTGACTTCTAGTTGGCCTTTGTTATATTAATCAATTATGACATCACTTACTCTCCTAACATTTTCATTATCATTTTCTAAACACCTCAAGTCCGTAGTCCCTGGAGACTCCTGACCACATCAACACAATGTCCCATAGAACTAATGGAGCTTTTTCAGGCCATGCCGTGTGAGATGAGAATAAAAGATTGGGGAGTTGATACAATAATGAATACTGTACGTACATCGAATAAATTATTAGTGCGAAAATCTATACTATATTTGATTAAAGACATTGATGTATGTAACAGCGGTCGTCAACGACCGAAGTTTTCTAATGAACAATTGAAAAGCATAAGTTATTCTTTATACCTTTTTATAAGTGTTTCGACTTAGTATGTGTGAGAGTGGAATAACTATAACAAAAGAATAATCAGTAATATTATTTAATGTAAGTGATAAAATATGTTGAGCAACATATCAATATTGATATTTTATCACCATCAGCATCTTCATCCTCCTCTTGATAATAACCAACTTCATAATCATCATCATCATCATCATCATCATCATCATCATCATCATCATCATCATCATCATCATTGTCGTCGTCGTCATCATCATCATCATCATCATCATCATTATTATTATCATCATCATCATCATCATCATCATTATGATCATCATCGTAATATTATCATAATAACAATGATCAAAATAATGATAATGATGATATCAGTATTATCAATATTATCCTCTATCAAATTATTGTCAATTTTATTATTATTACTTTTATTATTATTATTATTATTATTATTATTATTATTATTATTATTATTATTATTATTATTATTATTATTATCATTATTGTTACTTTTATTATCATTACCATCATCATTATCATTATTAACATTATCATTACTATTATTACATTATATAACATCGCATTCCCATTACGTCCATGGTTCCATGCCCAATTCCTTAAACCAAGAACGTGTGTCTTGGGACTGTTACTATGACGACGAAACTAAACAAAACTAATTGATTATTCTTAGGTCAATGTGGGAATAAATTATCATCTGACTAACTAAAGGTTGTGTAACGAATATTTTTTAAAGTAGCCCTTCAGACAATTAATCAGACTCACGATGCCGATTTTGTCCCGGTTTTTATAACGTGAAACTATCCATTAGATAGGATGCTAATCTCTTTCAAAGTACCCAAACTTTACACACTCTACACTATCACTGATGGGTGGATAGTGGTCAGAAAAGCAAATCTCGAATCTACCCAGGGTTGATCTCGGTCCCTACCATGTGAAGCAAATGCTCTACCAACTGAGATATGTCATTCAAGTGGCCACTATTTAATAGACCATAATTTAACCTCTTAATAATGATAGAATGATTCCAACTGTTACAAATAATTAAAAGTTTGATATACAAATTTATCATAAACAAAAATAATTTATTAAAGGTATTTATTGGAGCTATGCAATTTATACAGAGCATTCACATAATCTGCACGCTAACACACAAATTTATGTATCTATAAACTTTATTTTTAGTCCGATTGATTTATTTTTATTGAGAACTAATAACAAAGTGCTAAGTGGGTGTTATGTCGTGTTGAACTTAGAGCCATTGAGCGAATGGTTCAACTCTTCAAAAATCAGAAATAGGTTTTTTTATGTAATGACGATCAAAAAAAAATTAAAAATCATTAGAGTTATTATTATTATCATTATTATTATTATTATTATTATTATTATTATTATTATTATTATTATTATTATTATTATTATATTATTATTATTATTATTTATTATTATTATCATCATTATTATTATTATTATTAATATTATTATTATTATTGTTATTATTATTGTTATTATTATTATTATTATTATTATTATTGTTATTATTATTATTATTATTATTATTATCATTATTGTTGTTGTTATTATTGTTATTATCATTATTATTATTGTCGTATCGTATCGTTTAAGAGCTAAAAGGTTCTAAAAACTTTTAATTGCTCTCTGCTTTATTATGCATACATACACTTTATTTATTATGTAATAAGTATACAATGTCAATGAATTGATAATATTGACAATTAAATTTCTAATATATAAATAATTATCAGATTCAATGTTCGTGGTATAATTTACTCTCTTGGCATGTCCGACTTGTACATTCGTAAGTTTCAGATAACTGATTTACAAAAGACAATAATATCCTTATACAAAAGATAATAAGACCCAATGTCATGTAACATTATTCGTCAAATTATTATTATCATTATTATTATTATTATTATTATTATTATTATTATTATTATTATTATTATTATATTATTATTATATTATTATTATTATTATTATTATTATTATTATTATTATTATTATTATTATTATTATTATTATTATTATTATTATTATTTTTATGATTATTATCATTATTATTATTATTATTATTATTATTATTATTATTATTATCATCATCATCATCTTCACATTGCTATCAATCTTATAGGTTCTATTATCATATCTACGGTTACCAACATAAATATGATTATTTCGTAAATTTTAATAACAGTTGGAATTTTTCTGACCGCGCCAAGGATGTCACTCTTCTTTACTTAACACTTAACACCATCAACCCTCTCCGTTTACTTATATCTTTTCGGTAATAGCCAATTCCAATAATAATCAGTCTAACCTCCTCCAATCATCTCTCTCCATGACATCTCTTCCCGCCTGATTTATGATTCACTGAAATGCTGGGAGATAGTGATGAATGACGGAGACTGATCTTTGGACCTTTCCTCGCTCCCTGTTTGCCCTCATGATAAATAATAAAACTATAATATTAGGCCTACGATTCGTTATTATGTTTTCGATATTTCTATAGTTGTCTATTTTTTTATTATTTATTATTATTGTTTATTGATTATTGTTATTTTTTTTTAATTCTCTCAACGACCTAATGGTAGTAATCATGGATGGTGCACTATCAAATATATGACTTATCGTCTCGAAAGTGTATTATGTAGGGGTTGACCTAGATGAAGAAAATTGAATTTCTAGCCAATAACATGAGACTTGAGTTAACTGTAGGACAAATCGTCACATTTGTTACGATACAAACAACAGTTTTCTTATTCAAATCCGTTCTTAGAAATAACAATATTTGAAGAAAGTGCTTTGCTAAATTTCGAATGAAACGCGTAACATACATCGAACGCAAATCAAACAAATAAACACTCTAGAACATTTTCAAGCTAAACGTCTTCGGACACATAGCCAGAAAAGACAAAAATAAACGTCTTGCAAATTGGTGAAAAGATCAACGGGAAAAGAGCAATGGTCAAACAAAGAATGACGCCATTGAAGTAAATCAAAGAGTTCGCTAGATTTGACAATACGACAACAAATCGAAGCGGCAAGAGACAGAGAGGGATTTGGAGATAGGCATGGCCCTTTATGATTATATTTACAAAAACTAGATGCTGTTTGTAAAACTTCTTTGCTCAACAAAACTATGTAGATCTATGTACTAAGCTTTGAATTATAGTCTAATATAACTAATATTATATGAAGGCTTAAAGGGCGACATTTGGCCTGAGAAGACTACACTAAAGTCGAAACTCCATGAGGCTCAAGCATTCCTCATCTTTGTTACCTTCAGCCAAAAAGACTTGAGGGGAAAGAAGTAGTAGTAGTAGTAGTAGTAGTAGTAGTAGTAGTAGTAGTAGTATTAGTAGTAGAAGAAGAAGAAGAAGAAGTAGAAGAAGAAGAAGAAGAAGAAGAAGAAGAAGAAGAAGAAGAAGAAGGATATGAAGGCTTGCGTGCCTAATATGAAATCGTCCATAAGCCTTAATCAAACGGAATGCTTGTCAAGACTAATATTATGACATGTGCAACGGATCATTTCTCCATTGCTACATTTCTTTCTCCTTTCACCAATAGTAGCCACGTCACGTCCCTTTGTAATAATGAGAATAACTTATTTTTGATACACCGGAGTTTTTATATTACTGGAACATCAGATATTACTTTTGAAATTGAACAGATCATCATTTATGATTCTCTGAATTATATCTCTTAATACATTTAGATAAAGTCAGATCAGAGTGAACCAAACGCTTAAAATAGAATCCTAAAATCAACTTCTATATTCTGTTATAGGAGAAAGAGATTGCGAGGGATTAAGGCATTACAAAAACGACACAGAATTTCCTGAGTTATAATCCCACTTCAGGCAATTTTGTTATGTTATGGTGCAAGATTATTTGCTCAGTTTGGACAATGTGGGTGACTCCTGTTGACATCTGTCGTTTGTTTGATGGGTTATTTATTACTCTTACAAGCCTCCTAGCCGACAGCATTTTACGATGCCGCGCGGAAGGGTGTAATCAATCGATAATTATATAATTTGACTTAAAATAAATGTATTTATTGAAGAGAGCGATCTTTATTTCTTAAAATTCACATACCTTACATTTACTTCACCTGATTATTTATATTTTAAAGACATTTTCTTTATCTGGTTCATTACGACATATTTCCAGATTCGCGCGATGGGTCCCGTGTTCCAATTTTAGTTGTATAATCAACTTTTAGTCTTTTGCAACAATCTTAATTGGAACTAGATTTTGATATCATGAAACAATTAATGTTCTTCTATCATTAGGAGAATCATTTTAAGATTGTTTTCCAATCCAATCCAAAATATTACTGTCGTAACTTCATTACTGGAGATAGGATGGTGTTAGGTTATAGCTCTGTGTCACAATAATTATGTCCTCCTGTATCAATTGGATCCAATAGTCTGATGTCACGTCCGCCCAGCAACGAGCAGCTTGGTTCTAAACAAAGATAATCGGTCCTTTATATTCTTCATGCTGGCTAGAGCTTTTTCACATGTCATATGATCAGAATGTATAAAAGTCAAAACATGACCAGATCTATAATGTTTTTCTCATCTGCATAGACTTTTATGCGCGTCGGAGAAGTATTTCATGAGGGCGCCCGCTATTCTTCTAATAGTTTAGAACCAGTTACTAAGTTACGATACGTCATTACGATGGAAGTGACGTCACGACTGTTGAAGCCTATTACGTTGAAATTAAATTGGTTTTGACGTCTGTGTGATGATTCCACGACATATTGTAGTCTAATTTTTCCTCTTGGTACTCAGCCTTTGTAGTTGTCTCTAATTTTTCGTCATGCATTTTGTAATCAGTTAGGTGTTGTTTAATTGTGTTACTCATTCGTAATAATTTCCATTTCTTTTGATGGAATTCCATTTTCTCTCAGTCTTGGAGTTTGTTATGTTCTTAAAGAAGGTCTGTGTCATTTCGGACTTATATTCTTCTATAAAAGAGGCTGTTGTTTGCAAACAGACGCGATGCCCTATCTTCAGAAAATTTTGGGGTCTGTCATTAATGTAGACCAAGTATAAAAGTGGACCTAAAACCGATCCATCTGTGGATCCCCTATAGAGTAGGAGTTTTGTTTTCAACATTACTTTTTGAGTGTATATTATTGGAAATCACATAGTACTTCAAAGTTGCAAGAACGCTTTAATAATGATAAACTATGTCAAAAGCCTTACTAAAATCATATAATATAACGTCTGTCTGGCCTTGACCATTGATGATGTTAGCAGAATCTGCACAGGTGATGATGGTCTGTAATTGGCACGATCTAAATTTGACAAAACAATCTTGAAAATCGGTAAGTATTTCCTTTTCATCAAAATAATTAATAACATAACATATGCTCTGAGAGCTTGCAAGACACAGAAGCTAAGTTTGGGAGAGGAAAGTGCACAGTGTCTCTTTTTCCAACGAAATATTATTGCTTCCATGAGACAGTTCATATGGATGTGACCAAACACGTGGTTGTTTCTTCGTGCTATCAAAATTGGATTATGCAATGCTCTGTTGTTTGGCGTATCGCAATATAATTTGAGACGTCTTCAGATTGTCCAGAACAACGCTACCAGACTAGTATTCTTAAAGGGTAGGTGTTATTCTCCAGACCTCTGCTTCATGACCTGCCTGTTGAGAAAAGGATTAAATTCAAAGCTTGTGTTTTGGTGTATCGTTGTCTTGAAAATACTGCTCCCTCCTACTTTTCGGAACTAATTGAAAGATATGCAAAACCCCGCGTCTTACGTTCGGTCAGTGATTCAACCAATCTAGTTGTCCCTCGAATACGCAAAAATGCTGGAATGTGATCCTTTTCTCATTTCGGGCTCTCTGTTTGGAACACCTTATCACAGAGCATTCGTGAAAAAGAATCTTTGTCTATTTCTAAACGTTCGTTTAAAACACATCTGGTTCGATTTTCGTTGATATTATGAGAAGCAAGATAGGCGACTGGCTTATGATGTGTTGTGTTGTGTGTGTGTGTGTGTGTGTGTGTGAGTGTGTGTATGTGTGTGTATGTGTGCGCTTGTGTGTGTGAATGAGTATGTTTCAGCCAAAGTAATATGTAATTTAAGCGTTTAGAGTCAGGTGTCTCGGAGTTATAGCGCTATATAAGTTTTCAGCATTATTATTATTATTATTATTATTATTATTATTATTATTATTATTATTATTATTATTATTATTATTATTATTATTATTATTATTATTACGCCTGGGCTAAGTCTTGAGCAAGGATGATGATGGATTTAGCAGAGATCCCCTCCGGTTCAGAGATTTGTTAACATTGAGATCCTGCATCAGCTATTTTTTTCTCAGAGTCCCTAAAGACATCCATTTGTTTTGATGTCCCTCCTGTGAGTATCCCATTAATATTGTTAGAGACGTCAGAGAGCAAAGAGCCAAATTGTAAGTTTAAAATGTTGACCTTTTTTTTTGTCTGGGTCTTAGGTGGATATGCTACGTTCATTTTACGGGAGGAGGGGAGGCAACAACAAAATTCTCTGTTTTTTTGGTTTTTTTTTTTGTTTTTTTGTTTTTTTGTCCTCCTCATGATGTAAGATCACAATACTTTAAGACAGCATTGACGAAAAGAAAGTTTACTTACTTACTTATCCAAACCAGCGACCACCTGAACTCTAGCCCTTCAGTCTTGCGCCATGACGTAGAAGTTAGCACGTTTAATAATCAATGTCATAGTCGAATTGAGGTACGAAAGAATTTAATTTAAAACTTAAAAATTTATATTGTGCAATGTCAACTAAACGTGCTATTTGACTTTACAAGATATGAAAGAATTATTGATTTATTTTTGGGACGATCTTGGTCTGTTTGCCAAAGAATCTGAGTTGAAAGAAGGATTTATGCATATTTAACAAAATATAAGAAAATACAGAAAGCTAGATTTATCAAAAATGTATTTTATCTGGAAAATTTGTCACCGATTAATGAAAAGTGTGTTAATTAATTTTGTAAAATGACCATAGTAGGATTCTTAAAACGAATAATCAAACAAACAAATATCAAGTGTTTGTTTCCTCAGATGGCCCACTAATTCTTGTTAGGACTTTTTAAAAAAAGACATTTATATAGCGCAATATCCACTAAACGTGCTCAGAGCGCTTTACAACGGGATCCCTGGCCAACAGCAACACTTAACATGCAAGGACGTGAAATGACGCATATTAGGCGATAATACAATTTTCTTCTGACAGAGACAAAGCTGTTAACGGCCAGGTACTCATTTTACACCTGAGTACGGTGAGAGAAAGTGAGTAATGAGCCATTTACAAGGGCTCAACTATGCAACGGGAGAGGCTCGAACCTAGGACCTTCTTGTCCGAAAGCGAGTGTCATACCACTTGACCACATAGCCGCACAGGATAATTAGTTGAATACCTTGCATACCCATGTGACAATAGATAGGCATTGAATTAGTGTTCACAATTTATTGAACCCTATTTTTACTCAAACATTTTTCAGTAGCTGAACTGGTGGAAAGTATCTGGCTAAAGCGTCCCATCCAAAAGATAGCGAAAAAATTATTATCCGTATAATGTTAAACAATTCATTTGATTTTAGCTTTACGTTTTTGAAGGAATTATTTGGAGGTACATCTTTTCAGTGATACCGTTTCAGTGGCATTAGAAAAATCGCTTGTCTGTGACTACCCTTCAAAAAAACTCTCTTTCTAACCTTATCATTCATCTGGTAGAAGATGATAAATAGGATAAATTATTGACATGGCAAGTCCTTGATATATTCAATATATCTTTGGCTTATTTACACTTTGTGGGATTCAGCGTGGCTTATTTACACTGCATGGTCCCTTTGCTAAAAAATGGCACATTCATTATTTACAGCTACCAATAATCATAAAAAGCCAATTTTTTCATTATCTTTACAGTAATCTCATTCTGCATGCTCGAAAACTATAACACAAAGCGGTGTCTTATCCACTATCACTTCAAAATAAAAATACACCAAATAATGGAATGCAAATGAAGTAAGCAGGCATTGGGAAACTGGAAACTCAGGAAGCCATCCTCATGGTATAATTTCAGTTGCTAAGAAAACAAAAGCATCTTAATATTAATTGTTTAACCCCGTCCCCTACTACCAAACCATATGTGACCCACCACCTCAAAACGGTGTTATGTCGATTTAATTTAGATGATGAAAAGATATACAACTTTGATTAAGACTATACTATGTTTTAATGCGAGGAATAAAGACCATAATTTATGTTTCTGTGCATTTTAACATCAAATTCGCCTTTTACATCTGCTTCTCTCCCAGAAGCACCAGTTTGCAGATGAATTTTTGGGACGTTTAATTTATACCTAAAGATATGAAACTTTAGTTGAACATTGGTTTATCAGCGTGAATAATAATGTGATAAAGACCAAATTTTGTGTTTTTATTTAAACATTAAATTAACTTTTATGCATCTGATTCACTCCGACATGATATTAGTTTCAGACGTTGGATGGCAGATTCGATTTTGGACATTCAATTGTTTTATCTTAAGAACGAATTCAAAGAAATGTATCGCTTCAATAAATCACATAAGAGAGATGATTGTTAATGATTCGGTTTTCTTTTTTAGATAAATAAGCTAAGAAGAAAGAAAACAAAGATTGGAAACAAACGTTAAAGAGAAGTGCCAGATGACACTTACTTACTTATCATCTTGGTTCTGAGCCAGCTCAGCTCGTTCCTTGTCTTTCCAGCTTCTTTCATCTCCTCTTCGACTGTTCTCCTCCAGGGCTGCCTCAGGCAATGTCTCTTTTTCTCTTCCCTATGGGGACCATCTTAGTGTTGTGTAAGGCAGTATGGACCTTTTCATTTGGAGAGCGTGACAGCCATCTCCATCATCTGTGCTTGACTTCATCCACAATGTTTTGCATTCTTGTGCGCCTGGAGATTTCTTTGTTGCCAACCAAGATTCAGGATTCTGCAAAGGCATCTTTGTTCAAACTCTCTGAGGCGACTCTTTAACTCTTTGTTCATCCTCCAAGTTTCTGTTGCATATAGCAGAACAGAGCGGACGTTGGACTGACCGATGAAAACAGAATAAAAATAGTAGGTGGCTGGTAGCCAAACACGGAATCCAATTGATATGAACCTGATCGTCTGGCTGGGAAAAAGAGCGATCGGCGAACGGACCCACTAGCCACAGAGCTATCTAGATATGTTAAAATATACATGAATAAAGGCCAAAAATATCGTTGGCATTTACATCGACGACTAGGGTGTATCAAACACATACAATGCTGTATTTAATAAATCTAACATCATGATTAATAAACGAACTATTTGATTTAAAAAATTGTTTTATCAATCATCCAATCCAATTTTACCCCGATCACAGATGAAAGAGGATCATATATTTAAACTTACACGACTTTGCAAAACGAAATCTAGAGCAGTATATTAGCGTCCAGTATTTTGGTAAGTTCTTTTGTATTCAGATAAAAGATTTTTTTCTCAGACCAGAAAACGGTTGATACAAATATCCTCGATTAAACTGACCCATAACTTGCCAAATAGGGGACTATCTAATTACTCTGACTTAAAACGTTTTGACAGGATTTGGTTATTTTAATCAATCAATACTTATCAAAGTAAACGTTTTCTGGTTAAAATTCAAGATAACGCGTTTTGCCGAAGTAAGCCGGTACTGGTTCGTTTTCGTGCCCAAAATTCGATAGCATCATGTCACACCAATCACTTGGTTCCTACCATTAATTCGACTTGGATGTCCAGCTTGTATCAGCTTGATTAATGGCTACCACGCCTATACCCTGCCCAGGGAAAATCAATCACAAAGCTCAGTGTAGATCAAGGCAGTTTTTGTTTCTTATTTTTTACATTTTAGGGAATATACCTTACAATAGCAAGATTTCCCTAGTCACAGCGATACTAAGTTGCAAGAAGCTGTGGACTAAAAGGTGATAAACAAAAATGAATACAACAGCTTCTAAAAAGAACAAAATACAAGAGACCGAACGTTTCTGGCTCAAAATCTTCTTCAGCAAACAACAATTTATGTTTTTGTTGTTTTTTTTGTTGTTGGTTGAGGAAGAGCTGTTACAACAATTTTTTGTCTATTAATTTCAAAACATTCCAAGAGTGTTTCTGTCATGGTCTCAAGTGAGTAAAGAGCTACTCGACTATGCATAAAGATATATGTAGAATGAGGCCCCAGAATTTACTAGTTACTATAAATGAAAAAACAATTAACGATTTGTTTACAATGAAATAAAAATAATGATGAAATTTAATTAAAAGAGGTAAACAGTGACCGTGGCAGTTACAAATAGAGATATGAATATTTTACGTAACTTATGATAATATCTCAGGTTCGTAAGTTTACGTTTCCAGGCAGTTGATGGGCTTGGATGATCTATTCCTCTGATAACAGGATCGGACTCGTAAAATTCCACTTCCAGGCAATTGATAATGGGTTAATATGTAATCCTTGACAGCGGGCTCGGGTTCGATCCTTGAAGATTATACAATCAAAGTTAAAAGCTCCGGCGTCTTAATGGTGTAGATATAATATCTACAAAGTCCCAAAAGATAAAAATCTTACAGTATATAGAAGGAATAGAGCGACTGGCCGTCCGGCATAGATTGTGGAGAGAAAGTGAGTGTCGAATGTTAGACCTATCAGCTTTTATAATAAGTGGCTACGTGACAGAATGTAGAATGAAAAGTATTCACTAATTAGAAATTAATTCGAGGGAAGGCTATAAAAGGAAAGACGATCTAATATTAGAAGGTAAAGTTTATCTAAGCCTACCGAAATATAACTGGATGAGATGAATTCAGTTCTTAATAAAATAAAATTTAATAAGATAATTGTGAACAATCTTTACTGTGACACCCCCCACCCACGTTTAAAATATACTCTTTAACCATTATGGGAAAGATAGATTTTACAAACGGAAGTAAATTTACTATCATGATACTCTAGCATTAATCCATTGTTATGATTTGTGCTACAATTAAATTATTTATTAACTAGACATGGAAATGTTTATATTAACGTAGGTATATGAATGGGTGACAATAACAATGAAAGATTGTGATTACAAATCATTGTGATGAACAACATGATGGCAATGTGATTACAAATCATTGTGATAAACAATAGTGATGGCAATGAAGCATGGTTTAAGTCGATGATATGAAGGTAATTTACTGAATGAAATGAATGAAAATGTAAATGGAATATTGACATTTCAATTATTAATCATAAATGAGTGAAAATTCATAACAATAATAGATAAAGAGAAGATTTCCCAAATCATGAATGGGTATGGTATATATATCCAAACAATACTCAATGTTACATTAAGTTGGGTCATCATGTTTACAAATAAAATTATCGAGTTTGTGCGTTCTGATTTGGCATAATTTGCGAGGTAACTAACAGTATGCATGGGAGGTTAAATTATACCCTTCTCACGTGTTTACACTAATCGAGAAAGTAGGTCGGCGTGAATATTTTCACAACCTGGTATGTGAGAGATACTGAAAGTGTAATTTTGCAAAAATAGACTCCACCTTAGTACTCTACTATTATTCATTTTGTTATTTCTTATGTACGTGAGTGGTTTATGGTCCGTTTCGACCACAAACTCTTTTAGCAGTAGATATCTGCTGAATGTCTTTAAAGCAAAGACGATGGCCAGTCCTTCACGCTCTATTACAGAGTATCGTAATTCTCTGTCCAATAATTTTCTGCTTGCATATAAGCAAGGCATTAGAGTTCCCTCATGCTCCTGTAATAGTACACCTGCGATGCCCTTATCAGACGCGTCAGTTCTTACAACAAATTCTTTTGATATGTCGGGTAATTTAAGAATTGGTTCTGAACAGAGTAATGCCTTTAATTGGTTAAAGCTATTCTGACACGCTTCTGTCCAAACAATTTTGTTCGGTGACCCATTCTTTGTCAGATTTGTTAGCGGTGTCGCGATGTGCGCGAAGTTGTAAATGTATTTCCTGTAAAAATTTAGGAGCCCAAGTACTTTGCGTACTTCTTTTTTTGTCTTAGGTGGTTGCAATTGTGCGATTTTTGTTTGTTTTTCTGTCTCGGGTGTCTGTGTCCCATGACCAACGGTATGATTGATCCTGCATTTGAAGCTTCGATATTAGTAAACATAGGTTGCGACACTGTGTCTCTATCAAAATACTTTTTTAGCATATTTGCATGGAATGTCTTTGTTGTGTTGTTAATTTTAATCTCGTAATTAACATTAGATTTTACTGCTGTTATTTTGAATGGTCCTTTCCATGTAGCTAAAAGTTTACTCGAGTCATCGGGTAAGAGTATTAGTACTTTGTCACCAATCTCAAATTTTCTTGACTTGCTTTTTCTATCGGAGTATTCCTTGTATTTCTCTGCTTTTTTAGTGACGGATTCCTGTGCTAGCTTACATGTATCCTCTATTCTGTCTTTCAGGTTTCTTACATATTCGTAAGCAAACATAATTTCGTTATTGTCCTCCTCATTCCCTTTACAAATGTCGGCTACTATATTGATCGGGCCGCGAGGTGATCGTCCATACATCAACTCAAATGGGGAGTAGCCTGTAGATTCTTGGGGTATTTCTCTATATGCAAATAGGATTGCTGGTAAGTATCTGTCCCAATCATCTGGTTTTTCTGCTGACACTTTTCTTAACATATTCTTTAGAGTGCCATTAAATCTTTCAAAAAGACCATTTGCTTGGGGGTGGTAGGGGGTTGTGAATGAGTGTTGGATTCCCATGAGTTTCATGGTTTCATGCATCATATGTGATGTAAATTGGAGTCCATTGTCCGACAGTATCTCATTTGGTATGCCTATTCTAGTAAAAATTGTCATCAATGCTTCAGCTATGTGATCCGATGTAGTTGATTTCAATGCTATCGCTTCTGGCCACCTGGTTGCGTAATCGACTAGTGTTAGTATGTGTGTATGGTTTCTATCTGATTTTGTTAAAGGGCCTATAATGTCAATTGCAACTTTTTGAAAAACTTTTTCAATAACTGGGGTTGTCTCTAATGGCAATCTCGGTATTCTGCATTTTGCGACTCTTCTTTGGCATGTGTCACAAGATTTCACATATTCTCGGACGTCTTTAGTAATTCCAGGCCATGTGAAATTCTCGGATATTCTCTTCAATGTGGAAGAGCTCCCAAGATGTCCAGAAGTTATTGAATCGTGCGCTATTCCAAGGATTTTGCTTCTGTAAATATTCGGCGTGACCAGTTGTTTAGCTATTTTGTTTCTTTTCCTATGTAACCTGAACAGAATATCTTTTTCAATGATGTATTCAACTTTTGATTTCGTCTCTTTGTTTGCGATATTGAAATATGAAGTTAAAGTCGGGTCCTTTTTCTGTTCTTCAATGAACGTGTTCCTGTCAAATTGTTGTGGTTCAAGAGAAATAGTCATTGGCTTCTCTGTTGTGTTAGTCATCTTTCTTGTTTCTGCTAGACAAGCTGTTTCTTGGGTTAATGACCATTCTTTTACATCTGTTGGGTTGTCTTTAAGACCTTTTATATTGCCAAGAATAACATCAGCGACGGGGTTGGGAAGTATACAGCATTCCACTATTCCTGTATAGTATGGGGTTTCTATGTACACATTAGCTGTTTCAAAGGTTTCGACTGTGCCACTGAATGTGATGCATTGTACCGTTTTTCCAGTTTTGTCTTCGTCATTGATCAAAGATGCTTTTATTCCTACTGTACTGCATCCTGTGTCTCTCAATATTTTGCAATCAGTTCCATTAGCTTTGCCTTCACAAAAAAATAGCGATCCTGATTTGTGAGTTTGTGTTAAAAGTGACATACCTTTCACGCAATACACATTTATATTTTCTCCTGACATTACTCGTGTCTGATTGTTTACACTTGTTTGGAGTGATGCATTTGCAGTTTCTTTTGGATATCCCACGATTTTGTAACATTTGTCTGCTGTGTGGCCTTTCATTCCACAATATTGACATTTAATTATAGGTTTGTTGGTTTTCTTATACTCAGTATTATTGTCAGTGCTATTTCTTGTTTTGTTTTGATAGGGTCGGCTATGGTCTCTATTGAACTGTTTGTTCCATGGTTTGTTACTATGGTCATCCTGTTTCACTTGCGTGTTCCAAGTGATTGATCGGCTCGTTCTATTTGAGTATTGAACTTTAGGTGTACATGGACTCTGAGCAGCAGCAGCGTAGTATGGTTCCTTCAATGTTCTGCTAAGGGGTGTCAATGGATGTGCGCTGTTAAAGTTTTCTGCGTAGATTTTTAATTTGTCCAAGTTTTCTGGCTTTCTCTCTTTAAAGAATGCGACTAAATCTGGGTTGCAAGCTTGATAGATTCGATTCTTCAGCGTGAGATAGTAAAGGCCTGCAAAGTCGTCTTGTTTTACGTTTGCCAACTCAAGCCACCGATTTAGAAATTGAGTAATTCGGTTCACGAATGTATTAAAGTCTTCTCCACTTTCCGGTTTTGCAGTGTGAAACCTTTCCTGGTAACCATCTTCTGTTAATCTAAATCTTTTTAGTAGAGCGTCTTTAATTTTACCATAATCATCTGCATCTTCAGTTGTTAAGGTATAGAAAACTTTTAGCGGTTCTCCGGATAAGCAGTTAATCAAGGCTGTGGCCCATTTGCTTTCTGGCCAACGATAACCTTTAGCCTGAACTTCGAATCGGTGTAAGAAGGATTCTAGACAGTCTGAGCGTTCATCGTATGTTGGCATGCGTGGAATTTTCACGAAAAATTCATCACTATTATTATGTTTTCTTTCATGACCGGTTTTTGTTTTTTCAATTTCCAGCATCATTTGGGTCCTTTTGGTTTCTTCTTCTGCTAAAGCTATTTGTCTTTTTAGTTCCCTTTCTTGGACTCTTTCTTCTCGTTCTTCTCTACGTATTCTTTCTTCGTGTTCTTTTTCTTCTCTACGAATTCTTTCTTCGTGTTCTTTTTCTTCTTTACGAATTCTTTCTTCATCTTCTTTTTCTTCTCTAGAATTCTTTCTTCATTTTCTTCTCTACGAATTCTTTCTTCTTTTTCTTCTTTTATTTTCTCTTCGCACCATGAAAATATTCTTTCCTGGGGTATTTCTAAGTCCTTTGCGAGACTTAAGTATCTTTTATATGCTTCCATTTTTGCAATAAATTAGTTACGATGTTTTATATATATTATATTGACAGGATACTGTTACTGACTGTTTTATTTATTTACACTTACTGGAATGAACTGTTCTATTTTTAGAAACTCTCTCTCTTTTTTTCAACTTATTATGTATGTTGAATTTGATGCCTTTTATCGTTATATCTTATAAAGCAATGTGTCAATACAATGCGGAGTTATGACTTGAGTCAATAACAATGTGTCAATCGCGTGTACTCTAAACTATGTTACTACGAAAAATGTATCACCAATGTGTGTGACTCGTCGTTAGTTTGTGTACAATTATTCGCAATGACGCTAATATACTAGAGTGTGATAACAATAATAGGATGCCAAAATAATCCCAAGTTATCTATCACTAAATATAACACGACGGCTAGTAGACTCCTTTTATTATTATTTAGTTTCTAAAGACTCACTTTTCAGAACATAATATATAAGTGGTTTTCGGTAACAGTAATATGCCAAAAATGCATTTAAAACAAATCACTATGCAAAACAAATCACGATGTCTTATAGTTACTATGTGATGCCCAACTCATGTAAAAGAGAATATATTTACCAACTCAGTTCGTGGCTGGGACCTCTCTCTTGTTCAATGGTTGTTCAACAATTGTAATTAGGCATTGAAGAGTGTTTAACAGTGATGTCTGAAATACAAAACAATAAAATATCGTAAGATTTACAATAGTTACAAAATGTGTTCACAACACTGAGTGATTGGTTGACAGGTGAATGAATCGTTATGGAATGTAAACATATTGAAAACAATTCATGAATGAGGCAAACAACAAAATGAAATGAGTGATATAATAACAAAGTGGACAAGGAATGAATGAATGAATGAAAAACTGAATGAATAGATGAATGAATGAATGGATAATGTATGAATGAAAGAATGAAGGGAGGAATTAAAGTATGAATGATTGGATAAATGAGTGAATAAACGAATGAATGGATGAATGAATGAATGAATGAATGAATGAATGAATGAATGAATAATTTATAAATGAATAAATGAATGAAGGAATGAATCAATAAAATGCTATTCAATTTGAATGAAAGAATGAATGGATAAATTGCTATTCCATTTAAATGAAGAAATGAAAAAGAAAAAAAGAATTAATCCTGTAAATAGGGAGTTCAATTAAAATATGATCAAGTGGGGCAATTAAGAATTTTACAATTAAACTTTAAAGTTAGATGAAATAGATATAAGTAACTAAATAAATTCAATTCTTTATATGTGTCCCCTCCAAAATGTCATGGTCTCAAGTGAGTAAAGAGCTACTCGACTATGCATAAAGATATATGTAGAATGAGGCCCCAGAATTTACTAGTTACTATAAATGAAAAACAATTAACGATTTGTTTACAATGAAATAAAAATAATGATGAAATTTAATTAAAAGAGGTAAACAGTGATCGTGGCAGTTACAAATAGGGATATGAATATTTTACGTAACTTATGATAATATCTCAGGTTCGTAAGTTTACGTTTCCAGGCAGTTGATGGGCTTGGATGATCTATTCCTCTGATAACAGGATCGGACTCGTAAAATTCCACTTCCAGGCAATTGGTAATGGGTTAATATGTAATCCTGGACAGCGGGCTCGGGTTTGATCCTTGAAGATTATACAATCAAAGTTAAAAGCTCCGGCGTCTTAATGGTGTAGATATAATATCTACAAAGTCCCAAAAGATAAAAATCTTACAGTATATAGAAGGAATAGAGCGACTGGCCGTCCGGCATAGATTTTGGAGAGAAAGTGAGTGTCGAATGTTAGACCTATCAGCTTTTATAATAAGTGGCTACGTGATAGAATGTAGAATGAAAAGTATTCACTAATTAGAAATTAATTCGAGGGAAGGCTATAAAAGGAAAGACGATCTAATATTAGAAGGTAAAGTTTATCTAAGCCTACCGAAATATAACTGGAGTGAGATGAATTCAGTTATTAATAAAATAAAATTTAATAAGATAATTGTGAACAATCTTTACTGTGACAGTTTCTGTGTTTAATAAATTGTATTTATTCGTCGTACTTTGTTGACGAAGGCGAAACATATAACATCTACATCATCGGTCTTCGTATATGAAAGTGAAGTTTATATTCCCTTTTTTTATTATTATTATTATTATTATTATTATATTATTATTATTATTATTATTATTATTATTTATTATTATTATATATTATTATATTATTATTATTATTATTATTATTATTATTATTATTATTATTATTATATTATTATTATTATTATTATTATTATTATTATATTATTATTATTATTATTATTATATTATTATTATTATTATTATTATTATTATTATTATTATTATTATTATTATTATTATTATTATTATTATTATTATTATTATTATTATTATTATTATATTATTATTATTATTATTATATTATTATTATTATTATTATTATTATTATTGTTTATTATTATTATTATTATTATTATTATTATTATTATTATTATTATTATTATTATTATTATTATTATTATATTATTATTATTTTATTATTATTATTATTATTATTATTATTATTATTATTATTATTATTATTATTATTATTATTATTATTATTATTATTATTATTACTATTATTATTATTGTTATTATTATTATAATAATATTATTACTATTATTATTACTATTACCATTATTATTACTATTTATAATTATTATTATTACTATTATTATTATTATTATTATTATTATTATTATTATTATTGTTATTATTATTATTATCTTTATTATTATTATTATTATTATTATTCATTATTATTATTATATTATTATTATATTATTATTATATTATTATTATTATATTATTACTATTATTATCATTATTGTCGTTATTATTAGTAGTAGTATTGTTATTTTTACTATTATTATTATTATCAGCATCATCGCTATTATTATTAACATTATTACTATCATCATTATCATATTGTTACTATTATTATTATTATTATTATTATTATTATTATTATTATTATTATTATTATTATTATTATTATTATTATTACTATTATTATCATTATTGTCGTTATTATCATTAGTAGTATTGTTATTTTTACTATTATTATTATTATTATTATTATCAGCACCATCGCTATTATTATTAACATTATTACTATCATCTTTATCATATTGTTACTATTATTATTATTATTATTACTATTATTATTATTATTATCATCATCATCATCATCATCATCATCATCATCATCATCATCATCATCATCATCATCATAATTATCATTATTATTAATAATAATTATGTTTTATTATTTAATTGTCTAAATATAATATTTTCTCATAATTTTTTGAGGTATGTTTTTCAATCGCCAATAATCAAAACTTCGAAGTTTTTTCTATTGTTGTGACATATAATAAGAGCCACGTTTAACCCCTACATTTATTTAAAACTCAAATAAGTCAAACAACGTCTGAATGACTTTAACGAATGTTTTATTGCTTAGACGGTGAGAAAATGGATAAAAACAACAAAACATTATTTAGCTGCAAATTCCAAAAACGCACTCAAAGCGTTTTGCATGGGGTCCTTAGTCAACAGCACGTTGAGCAAGTCATATCATTTGAATCAAGTTTTGAGTCGTCTTACTTTATCATTATACACGTATCAGTAAAAACGTTTCTGTCTAATATGTGGAAAGACGTTCCGACGGAGTAAAATTTTAGTTACTTGAAAGGACTTGAACGCTGATGGGTGAAAGTCATGCAATATTGAATGTGGTCAGTGACCTTTTGGTGATAATGGGCCAAAATAATTATTAATGAACCACCGTCCCAAAACGGTATTATAGCAGGATGAATCGGACCTCGAACGGAAAATTTAGAACTAAAGGGATAATCAACTTCCTAGCGTCTTTTTCCAAAAGGGGAAAGAAACATGGATTATTTTTATGCGATAAATGACATTTTCTTTTTCCTTTGTGTGGCTATGTGATCCCATAGGGGGAAATTTTCCTTTAGGTGTACATTCCAAGGGAAAACTGGAATAACCCCAGCGACAGCCGCAGTGCAGCGCCGCGAAATGAGCTAGAGCGTGGTGACTTGTCAAGGTTACACAGCGCAGCCGGTATTCGAATTTGGAACCTTTCGGGTACGAAGCAAATATCGTACCGCTTAGCATGCTGCCACACAAAGAACTTAAGGATTCCTGAAATAAAATTAAGAAAAATGTTTTTAAATAGCACTTAAGTACTTACTTAATATTTACTTGAAGATCTGGTAATAAATGCATCCTTTTTGAAATCAATAAAAAAAGGGTGGGGGATGGGGGACTCAAAACAATTCGTTAGATCTTGCGACGTGTAAATGGCTATAATATTGAATCAACTTTTTCAAGTACAACAATATCGATAGCTGTTGGAAAAAGAATTGATAAATTCGTATAGATATGATGCTAATTTTTTGTCCAATATGAGTTCCAGTTCTACTGAGATATTTCCCCTAGTTTCTTTTATGTAATACGAGCAAAGTTAATTTTCTTTCCAAACTTTTATCTTATTATTTAGCTTACTCACTATGCTCCGCACTTGAAATATGAAAGCGGATATTAAAAATGGAACCAAACATAAATTTATCATTCAATTGTAGCAAACATTATATTTATCAGGAGAAGAAATTAGGAGACGAACTCATTATGAGTTTAAAGAAAAACAAACAAGGAAGAAAGTAACTTCGACTAACGTCGCGTGTTTTTACAAATGTCATAAAATCTTGCATCTTTCATCAAGTATTTTGCCGTACCCTCAATAAACAAGTATTTAAAATCCTGGCCAGAAGACTCGTCCTTCAAATACCGAAAAATCCAAAAAATGATCTTCATCTTGTCAAAAGCTCTCAAACCCGAGACTTCGATAACGTTTTCACGGAAGTCCCAGATTTAAGAGATTTTGTCAAAATGAGAGTCAATTTAACCGATTGATATTTGAAGGACGAGTTTCTGGCCAAAATATTTAATTCGTATTTTTCCCAGTACTTGGATCTGGGCCAAGCTAGATTGCAAACTTGATTGATGGGGTCGCTGAAAGGATGTTTTGCAGGGGCCTCCGACCATATCAATGAAATGTCTTGTAGGCCTTTTGATTGCATACATTAGATATATACAGTTAAATTCCCTAAACGGTATAAAAATAAAATTGCGAATTGCAATCGTTTCTTGAAGATTTTCACATTTCCTGTGATGAATATGTTTAGATTATTGTTGTGTTGTTGATTCTAGTTTTATTTATCTAGAGTTACGAAATATTTTTGAAAGAAATTAATCTCCGCATCAGCACAATGCTCAATCTTTCATTTTCTTTACAATGTTTCTAAAAAACGTCCTTTTACTTATTATAAATAATTTAAATGAGTCATGGCGCTTTACGTAAGAAACACAAAGTCATTCAAAACCAAGATATATTGAAATGAAATTTTATCTAAAATCAATACAGGACAATAGGTATTCACTGTCGTACTCTGAATAACCCCCCCCCCCCCCCCCCCAAAAAAAAATTGGCCTGAAACTCCTCCTTCAAATTTTGATAGATAAAAATGTCCATAATCTTTATAAAACTCTCCAACCTGGTACTACTCTAAAGTCCCATGTTTGAGAGTTTTTGACGAAATGAGAGTTATTCTAACCGATTTATTTTCGAAGGAAGATTTTTATGGCTAAAATGTTAAAATATTGTTTTCCTAGAGAATGGCATTGCAGTCATATTATCCTCTGTATGATTTCTATCTATGCGCTACTTTTTTTTATATTTCTGATCACAAGTCATCAATCACATTAGGGTTATCTCCTTTTACTATTGGCTCCCTCCCAATACCACAATAATAATCTAGATTTTCTAGTCTACTCATAATGTTGTTTGTTATGAACGTCAGAATAAATAAACGGTTATTGATACTTATCCAATCTGAGGGACGTGTGATGTCAAGCGAAGAATATGAAGAATACCCAAGACCTAAAGATGCTTTGTACTGTGTTGTCTCTCCAAGGAAGTAATCTTTTCTACTATGTTTAACTGCCGTAGTCTGAAAAAACTCATATTTTTTCAAAAATGGCCAGAAAGCTCGCCCTTCAAATATTGATAGATTTAAATGAGCATCATCTTTGCAAAATCTCTCAAACCTGGCAATTTGCGAAATCTCAGGTTTGAGAGTTTTTGCCAAGATGAGGGCCATTTAAATCGATCGATATTTGAAGGATGAGTTTTCTGTCCAAACTTTGAAATATGTGGTTTTCTAACATTTCTAGTTTACTGCTTAATACTAATAATTCAATTAAAGCCAAAATAGTAAAGAAAAATTATAACACAGCTATGAGCTCTTTAAAACAGTGACGTTAGTTGATAGTTCTTTTGTACCGAATCTATTTTCATGACGAAACTTGTTGGCAAACCATGTGAAGTGAAACAGTGATCTCTCTCTCTCTCTCTCTCTCTCTCTCTCTCTCTCTTATATATATATATATATATATATATATATATATATATTATATATATATATTTCTGTCTATCTATCTATCTATCTATCTATCTATCTATCTATCTATTTCTCTATCTATCTAACTACCTATCTACCTATCTATCTTTCTCGAAGAGTTCTCACTCTTTCTTTCTTTTTATTTCTTTCTCCAGGTGTGTGACTTTATATATCTAATTTTCTGTTATTAATATATCTCTTTCGCTCTCCATTTATTCATCTCTGAGTGTTTGTATCGTTCTGTGTGTGTTTGTGTAGGAGTGTGGTCATTCGTCTTTTTAGAAATTTTCTCATTGATGATAATTTAACCCCGCAACCAGCAGGCCTTCTGTGTTCCTTCTGATGTTTAGATGAGATTTTTACTTATAGATTAAATTACCAAATATATCATAATTAAAAGAAGCGGTTTATAATATTAGTTTCTTTGAATAGCATTTCAGAAGAAAGAAATACAATGTTCAAGGGATTCTATTTTAGTTCAATGACCTAAAAATTGTGATATCGCCTAAATGTTGCTGTTGGCCAGGGATCCCTTGAAAAGCGCTTTGAGCACGTTTGAGTAAATTTGATTAACCCACAGCTAGGCGAACGCATTTTCAGATCTGATATCCGCACGCAACAATGGACCTGATTTAACACTGTTGTAATGTACAATATTTTATGTCGGCCTGACCTCATTTCCTTTACAAACAATGAGACTATAACGATTGTGGGTATGAGATATGCAAATATAAATACACGTCTTTGTAAATAACCTGTATAAAACTATTTCTCATTTCAATTGAATATTTTACATTCCTTTTAAACTATATGATGTCTACACAATATATTTCTCCTATAAAAATATTTTCTAAATGTTAAAGTATCCTTGTCTCTCAGTCTGACGAAACTTAGCTCCGTTGGGAAATCTACAAACAGGATAGCAATATTTTAACAAATATTAACACGATCAAGAAACCTTGATGGTCTCATTTCCAATAACATTTGATGAGTAGAGCACACCAAAATTAATCACAACAAGACATGACAGATATGTTTGATTGTCTCATGCATGCGAGACGGAACCCTATATCGATATTTTTCTCTTTACAAAGATAGAAATATTTTTTTCGATTCAAGTTTTGTTTTATGGTAAACTGGATACACTCAAGAAATACCTGTCGCCAATCACCCTTTGTTTACCCATGTGTGATATCACGCGAAGTATAATCCAAGACTTAAAAATGCTATGTTTTGTGAAATCTCAACAAGGAAGTGGTTTTTCCTACTTTGTTTAATTTCAAACCAAAAGAGTATATAAAGAAGACTGAAATGGGCTATTTTGAACAGAGTTGTTAGTTGATCTTTTGTCTGATTCTATTTTCATGACACGACTTGGCACACCATGCGAAGATCTGACTAAATACAGCCAATCCAAAATCAGTTTATAGCAGTGTTTTAATTAATAGTAAATTCCTCTCTACTATTTCTATATCGAGTATGCCGCTTATCAATTCAAAACACTGTCTATCATCCCTTGATTAATTCATCATGGGAAAGCGAGTTTGCATAAGTCGAGTCAGACTGAGGTATGTTTCTCATAATCCACCTTGCTATCAAAATCCCTAGGGTATATAAAATAAAGCCGCCTTTTGACGAGCCCTCAATCTAGATTATCAATAGGATTATTACTCTCATGCGATTTATTAGTCACTCACCAACGAATATCACTAAGGAATGTCTTCTTTTATTTGTACCGTCCCCATTGGCACACTAATTACGCAAAGTAATGGAGATCGACATTCGTGTGCAGATATTCTATACAGTCTGAACCATCAATTAAGAAGATTGACTTCATTTGTTCTGATTAATGAGCTGAGGGCTACACAAATCAGAATTCCCCAGTTGAAGTATATTCAATCGTAGACATGTCATATTCATCAATTCCAAAGGTTTACGTGTCTTTTTATAAGTCTGACATTATAGGCACTTGGTGATTAGGTGACTGAGTGGATAAGAGGTCATTGGACACTCACTAGAGAAATCGGCTGTCGGGACCTTGTTTTTCTTTCCTGAAGCAAGCCTCTATAATTCACTATGCAGGGCTGTACTGCGGCTGAGGCCTAGGTTATCTCGTTCTTTTCTAGGGATAGACCTTAATTGAAAAGGGAATGAAAAAAGTGATTTTATTTTTTTAAAAATATATATAAGTGTTATCTCTATATTAAAAGGTAATCACAAACAGCCCCACTGCCTTCAAAGCCTCATCGTAGCGTTGTATTGAGCCATTACTCAAATTCTTGCCTATGTAGATCATCTATAGTCTGTGTGATTTATCTGCCACTCACAGTTTCTATTGAGCAAGAAACGTATCCCCTAGTGTCCACTTTGGACCGCAACACTGCGAATGACACCAAGGTAATCTCGGTCTTTCTTCGAGATAGAACCTTTTGAAAAAATTGTTTTGAGGATAAGTAAAGGGACTTCATTTGATGTGATTAATGACTTGTGCTTGGCTAATCAGAACACTTAGTTGTAATTAACTCAGTGATATGCGTATCATTTTTATCAATCTCTGCGGTTATGTGGTCGTGTGGTATGACACTCGCTTTCGGATTGAACGGTCCTGGGTTCGAGCCTCGCTCGGCGCATTGTTGAGTCCTTAGAAGATGCTCTTTACTCACATTCTCTCACCGTACTCAGTGTGTGTACCTGGCCGTTAACAACCTTGTCTCTGTTCGAAAAAATGGTAATATCGCCTAACTGGCGTCATGTCCCGTCCTAAATGTTAAATGTTGATGTTGGCAAGGACCCCTTGTAAAGCGCTTTGAGCACGTTTAGTGGATATTGCGCTATATAAAAGCTCGATTTAATACCCAAAGATCTAAATTATGTTTTTTTAGGGGACAGCGTGGCTCAGCGGCATGGTCTTTGCTTCGTACCCAAAAGGTACCGAGATCGAATACCCGTTGTGTGGCCTTCAGCAAGTCACCTCGCCCTATCTCACTTTGCGGCGCTGCAATGCGGCTGACGCCCGGGTTATTCCAGTCTTTGTTGGAATAGACCCTAAAGACACATTTCCCTTGGGGATGAATAAAGGGAATTTTATTTTATTTTATTGTTTTTTTTCTGAAATTGTACTTGGGGTCAAGATGGCTGTGTAGATAAAACTTTGCACGTCACAATGAAGAGTCCCAAGGAAGTTAACCCTTATATGTTACTTTGCGGAATACCAAAAGGACTGACGCATGGGTAATGTCTGTTTTTCCTCGAGATAGAACTTAAGGGAAAATTCCCTCCCCCCTTTAGAAGAAATATAGAAGGAATTTGTAGCTGTTGCTCAAAATTCATTCCTGCTCAGTGACAGGTTTAGATTCATTCCGTCATTTAGATCTAAAATCGGCAACCATTAAGTTATGAATTTAAATCAATATTTTGTAGAATTCCTTTAGTTTCTACCACATCGGCATTATCGCAGAGTATGAATTTTTTATAATTTGCCACATAGTAGCGTTAGGAAAAAAGTGCTAGTTGTAATGTAATTTTTTAGAACTTTGAGGCCACTGAATCTGTAAGCTACCTTGTTTCTGAAAGTGTTGAACGGAAAATAACAATCACCTGTAATCCTTTTGATCCGACGCCAGTCGACGCAACGTACTTTCAACAGCTCGAACTTATCCAACCACCCAATCATATTTTGGTGGATAATTTTATTGTAAATTAAAAGGTGCCAAAAATGTGATGTATATTCATTATTCTAAATTTCACCTATAAAAACCCGAATTATAAACTGTGTTGAGTTTCATTATACTATTATAACAATAATAATAATATATCTTTATTGTCCCCAAAAAAGTGGCAATTTGTCATTTGGTTACACATTTATAACAATACAATATTGACGTAGACACACTCACACAAGATGAACACTAGTAACATAGTAGTCATCGTAAAAAAAAAAAATTATTGGAGCTGCAAAGGATTGAAGATAGATTCTTTATATATAAGAAGAACGTAGGGGAATCGTATGGTCAAAATTGATGTAAAAAGAGTTTAATGCAGTTTAAAAAGTTAAAACCCCAAAATTATTGTATCAATTTCAGTAAGAGAAATTGTGATTATTTTGTACTTTTTTTTACTGTTATAGACAAAATGTTACCACAGCGTTTGTGATAATCAACAAAATATCTATTAAAATGAAAATAATATTTTGCTCTTTTTGTTTTTGCCGCTATTCATTTTGCTGTTTGTTCGTTTTTTACATTAGGTAGTTTTGTTTTTCTTTCTAATAATGCTTTAAAACTTCTTCGCCAATAATAACTGTTTTGTTTATGATTTGTCTGGAAAGTTACACAGTCTTCATTTACCCGTTCAAAATGTTGCTATCACGCCTGGATAGAATTCAAAAGGTATATTATATCATCGATCTAAGATGTACAAAAGATGTACTGGGAAGATTCAAGATGGTCAAAGCAATCGAGAAAAAAACTATGTACTATATATTGTACATTTATGATTCATTCGATCATGACCAGTTTTCAATTACCAGTATTCTATGATAGTATTTTTCGATTTTACATAGCCGTATTGATACATTTTTCCTTACATTCAAAGTTGTGAAAAACTGTCTGTGGAATGGAATCTATATGAGATTCTGTAATTATAAACTCTTATATAAGGAATTTAAAGGACACTTCCTATATTAAGCCTTTATTACGATGAGATAAGATATATACTAATAAAATAGTAGATATCAATTTAAGGAAAATATCAATTTGCAATGCAATAAAATATTTAGCATTGCGTTTATGAAAAAACATCAGATTGTTTGGGGTTATTTTTTGATATTTGAAATGTTTTGTTTTTTTTGTTTGTTTGTTCCATTTTCTGGCATCTTTCTTGTTATATAGTTTTGTTCTTATAATACCTCATTTCCCATTCCTTAATAATGATTTCAGACTTCTTTGCCAATTATAATAGAGTTGCTCATCGTTAGTTTGGGAAGTTACACCACCGTTATTTATCGGTTCTAAATGTTGATATTTCGCATGGATAGATTCCAAAAGCAACATATCATCGGTGCTAAGACGAACAAACAAGGAAGATGCCAACAAATAATTTCTGGTAAAATGGATATTTTAAATGGAACTAATTGTAAGATTGTCTGTCTCGTAATGGCATGATCAAAGTTTGCCAAATTGAATTATACTTATTTGTAGATGGGTGGCTTTTAACTTGATTCTGCTCTGCCAACTAGATTTAAACTGAACTATATTCTTTTGCTTATTATACAGCGTGATTATGTGGTCTACTGGTATGACACTCGCTTTCGGATCGGAAGGTCCTGCGTTCGAAGCTCTCTCAGCACATAGTTGAGTACTTGGAAAAGTCTCTTTACTCGCATTCTCTTACCACACTCAAGTAAAAAAAAAAAAAAATAAGTACATAGCCGTGAACAGCGTTGTCTTTGTCGGAAAAATTGTAATATCGCCTAAAAGTCGTCATGTCTTGTCTATATGTTACGTGTTGCTGTTGGTCAGAGACCCTTTGTATAGCACTTTGAGCACTTTTAGTGGATATTAAGCTTGATATATAAAAGCTCAAGTTCTTTTTTTTTATTGTGTAAGGAATTTATATTATATTCATAAATATACGACCAGTCGCATTGAAACGGCAATATGTTGAAATGATCTAGCTGAAGAAATGAAGCTATAAAAATGCAATCGACACGGAGTCCAATAATTTAGATATTAATGAGGCCTTTGCTTTCTAACTCAAATCGTAGAAAATTTTGGCGTGTAATTCAATTTATGAGTTGTGTTGACTACGAAGCAATAATATTTCTAGAAGATTGATTTGAGTCAGAAAGATGTTGAAAACGATGTTTGATAGAGAACAGGTAGTGTACTAGTCCGGTCAAATACAAGAACAGTCGGACTGGCCGTATTAAAACCTTATGTCCCGCCTGTTCGGGTTTTAGGTTTAAACAGTTTTCTTTGTTGACTTTAGAAAAGGTTGGGTTTTATTCAGACCCCCCACCCCCCTCCCCACTAAGCAGTGAATGGGTAGCTGGGTCTGATAGATCTGGCGGAAAGCATTTTTCGATAAACTAGCGTCCTATTCAAATGGTGACAAGCAAATGCTATAGTACCTTTCACGCTACAGAAACATATACTCCGGCTCCATAGGCATTTGGCTCTGAGGGACTCCTTTTTTTATTAAAAGAAAAGTTTAAAGTCCAAAATACTCCGTGTTGATTAGTTTTGTTATATTCTCCTTAGTTTAATACCTAAACTGGAATCCGCATAAAGTCAACACTTTTAAAGTCAACTTCTACTTTAAGTCAACACTTGTTTATGGGTCGCAAATTTTCTGTTCTTTAATTGCGTCCCATTGATATTGGATAAAGTCAACCAAAGATTTGTCAAGTGACTTCGTTTTTGTAAAGTGCATTACTCAAGAACATTGCGCCCGGGCCAGATTTTGTGAATATTTCTATTCATCCAATCGGCTGATAACGCTCAACCTCGCTTGGTTTTGTCATAAGAAAGATAGGAACATTATAGCCGCTCTACCCATTCCATTAAACCGACATATCTTTTCTCATAAATTCCAATACCATAATATATTTAATTGTCACTAATGGGAGAAAAGCAATGGTATTAAGAAAAGTGGTTGTGCAACGTGGATTATTTCCCTTTAATGATTTTCAGTCAGACTCGAAGCTTTTCGTCTTTGTCTTGAAAATAAAATAACATTGACCCATCTTGACCAGCACGGGGGTTTTAACAGTAAAAACAACGACGGTAATTAAGATGTTAAAGGTAATGATGATGATGATGATGATGATGATGATGATGATGATGATGATGATGATGATGATGATGATGATGATGATAATGATGATGGTGATAATGATAATAATGATGACGATACTACTACTACTACTACTACTACTACTACTACTACTACTACTACTACTACTACTACTACTACTACTACTACTACTACTACTACTACTACTACTACTACTACTACTACAACTACTACTACTACTACTAATAATAATAATAATAATAATAATAATAATAATAATAATAATAATAATAATATAATAATAATAATAATAATAATAATAATAATAATAATAATAATAAAATTAACAGATAGATAACTATGTATGAGCAATGATCTGGATATTTCAGACATTTTATTGAATGACTAATTTAAGTAATAACATACCTATTCCAAAAGCGACTAAAAGTGCTTTTTGGACTTTAACAGCAAGACATATAGGAAATGAAATAGATAATGTTGTATATAAATAGATAATCAAACGATAAGGTGACTGCTAATTTACAAACAGATATGCAGTATGATATCTTTTACTACCCGGTAATGAATTGGAATAACCTAAAAATAAGAAATGATAGAAACATGTAGTTTTTTTGCATCTTTATTCATCACTATTCATATTATTTTTTTGTGGTGAAAATTTCAGGAAGATGCTCTATAAGCCGCTACAACACAGTCGCGGTTTTTGTACAAAAGGAGAAATTTGACTAAAGAAATATTTTTACAAGTTTTTATTTTTCTTCCAATTTTGCGTCTAAATATCGCTTGAGTCAAATTTCTCTCTTTTTACAATTTGCGCAACTGTATTGCAACGGCTTATGGTTAATTTTTGAAATTTTCACCACAAAAGATCTCGAATAGTGATGGACGACAAGCAAAAAACTCGTATCCTCCTAAACACCCTGTATAGAATGTGTTTACACTTTCAAGTAATCTACTGGATACCTAAGAATCAACAGAGACAATTAACAGTTTAAAAACACTCAGGTTATTTTTTGTATGTGAGAAAAAATCAGAGAAGTAAATAGTTTTCTATTAAAATTATCAAATGAATGGCATAGATAAACAGTTATCTCTGAACGATGAAAATGTAACTTATGGTCGTAAAAGTTGACGCCACAATAAATGTGGATGTCAATCTTGTAAGATGAAAATATTATGAACAAGATAACATAATTTTATTTTGAAATATAATAATTGGATTTAGGAAATTTAAGCACTTTTAAGATGAAGTAGAAACTCACGGGTTTTTTTTTGCCGTACTCCTGAAAAGAGATGTTTTCAAAAATTTGACCAGAACACTTGTCCCTAAATATCAAGCGATTGAAGTGATCATCGTTTGGCAAAAAAATTCAAATGTTGGACTTGGTTTGTATTTCAAAAAAGACATGTTTTAAAGGCCTAAAAAGAATATGATTTTTCTCATTATAACCCATCTGACTGGCAGCTTGTGCTACTTGTAGTATTGCAACTAAAATGCTAGTCAACCTAACGATTTGGGCCTAGACACTACAATACGCTTATAGATATGATAATAGATGTTTTTATCCACATTATGGAAATGTCATTACATCAGTGAATGTTTCAATTCCACTTTTTTTATTAGTGGACTGCAAGTCATTTGAACAGTGATGTATTTTATAAAATGCGGACGACATCATAAACTATTTTGACTTGAGTCGAGTGTCCAAACACCCAGTCCACGGGGCCTTTCTTGTGGTCTGACATCGGTGCTTTATTGTGTCCTTCGAGAAAGTTATCTACTTTCATTCTCTAACAATACTCAGGTAAAATGAGTGCCGTAGACGTTAGCAGTGTTATCTCTGTCGGTCAAAAAAATGTAATATTGCCTTAAATATTGCCTTACACACGTCAACTCTCTTTATACATTTTCCTCGTTCCTGCTGGATAGGGTCCCATTATAAAGGGCTTTGAACACTTTTAGTGGAGATCGCGCTTTATAAATGCTCATGTTTTTTAAATCACATCGTATAATATTCTTTTATACTGGGAAATTAAAGAATATAAAGTGATTAAATTATATGCTATCTAAGATGATCATCAATCGTATTAGTCATTAAGCAAATTGAACATCAAATGCCATTTTATTATGACTTAGAAATATATATATATATATATATATATATATATATATATATATATATATGTGTGTGTGTGTGTGTGTGTGTGTGTATGTGTGTTTGTTTATGTGTGTATTTTACAGTATAAATCCGCTTTTACTGAGCTTATCAATATTAATGTTAA
>NC_088363.1:29640274-29665274 GCF_034508935.2 Berghia stephanieae
ATAGTGAAAAATTGGATATTAATCGATGCCAATAGTGCATATTTGGGGGGGGGGGGGGAATTCAAAAACAAGAAAAGAAAATTGTCACTAATGATAATGTAAATGATGATGGTGATGAGGATGATGATGATGATGATGATGATACTGATAATAATAATGACAGTAATTTAATAATATAATAATAATAATAATAATAATAATAATAATAATAATAATAATAATAATAATAATAATAATAATAATAATAATAATAATAATAATAATTTTTTAAAATATTCTTTGTATCTGTAATTTTCTCATTTTAAATGAAGCGACAATAATAATATGGGAAATTTGAGGGTGACTCTAGGCTTTAAAAAACATGGACAATGAGATCTCCCCTTGTTTCTTAATTGCTTTGTCATGTTTTATATTAAACATCACATAGTTTGTTTATAATTTATGGTAAACGTTATAGTATGAAAATAAGTCTGATGACTTCTGTTTGTATGTTTATTCTGGAGATCATAGAGAGTAATAGCTATACCGCTAATACTTACCACATATTAAACGCGAAACTATAATTCTATATATTTACACACAGGCTGGGGGAATAATACAGTTTAGCTGTTTTTAAATCTAAATCAAAGACTATGTAGTTAAGGGATCAATTTTTATATGTTAAAGTTTTCTTTATAAATTGTACTTTCTCCCTCTCTCTCTCTCTCTCTCTCTCTCTCTCTCTCTCTCTCTCTCTCTCTCTCTCTCTATCTCTCTCTCTCTGTGTGTGTGTGAGTGTGTGTGTGTGTGTGTGTGTGTGTGTGCGCGCGTGCTGTGTGAGTTTTGTTGTAAAGCACTTAGAGTCTATGTATGGATTAAGCTCTATATAAGTGCTTGATATTATCATTATTATAAGAGTAAAATGACTGCGGTGTCAAAAAATCAGTATAAAATTAAAACTGTAAAAAAATATATCAGAGGAAATTTTTTTCAATATTTAAATGGTTATTTAATTAGAAAAAAAAAAACGTATCCTTTCAAAATTTCGTCGTGAAAACAAAATCTCACGAGGTCGTGGGCTTTGATTATTGACTTTTTAAAAAATCAGAGATCGTTCTTCATAAAGAAAACCCGGTACGAAAATAATAACAATAAATTAACATTCTTCAACTAGTCACGAAACCTCAAACATCCTGATTACATTAGTTAGACTTAGACCGATGTGTACATATTTGTAGGTCTGATAAGCGAACGTAATGGGCTTATTTTGCGGCTATGTGGTCTAGTGGTGTGACACTCGCTTTCGGATCGGAAGGTCCTGGGTTTGAGCCTCGCGCTTGGCGCATAGTTGAGTCCTTGGAAATGGCTCTTTACTCACATTCTGTGTAAAATGAGTACCTGGCCGTTAACAGCGTTGTCTTTGTCAGAAAAATTGTAATATCGCCTAACAGGCGTCATGTCCCGTCCTACATGTTAAATGTTGCTGTTGACCAGGGACCCCTTGTAAAGCTCTTGAGAACAGTTAGTGGATATTGCGCTATATAAAGCTCAATTTTTAATTTTTGTAAACATTGTTATGGAGAATATTTTGCGTTGGTTTGTTAATGTTTCCATTACAACAATGAGACCACAGCAATTATCAGACCCGAAAATAAGTACACATGGACCAGTCTCATCTTGCAAATCTCCAAGTTAAGTCTCTGAATCACAATATACCGTAGAATACATGGAATATATTGGATTTTAAAACCATGGAAGTCCTGGATAGAAATGTGGAGGCAACAACATGATAATCGTCTGCTCGGTAATGGCCCTTGAGCGTGAAGAATATTGTTCAATGACATTCAACCTCTGTGGGAACTCGGTAAGGTATTTTATTTAACTGAATTTAGACTTTCTTGATTCTATTTTGCAAAGCGAGGTTTAATTTGGGGTCAAAACTATTTTTAGACAACATCACAGCCCGTGTATTTCAACGACCTTCGGTAGAAAGTCAGACTTAATCCGGAATTGTACATTAATCGTTTGAGGCACACTTATGATGTCTCGTCATTTGGTATTACCTAACATTAACTTGTTTCTTTCTTCAAGAGCGGACTACCTGACCTACGCTTAACAGTGGCTTTTAATACTTGTTTGATAGACTAGTCACTTTAGGTGCTTTTTCGGTCTTGAAGACATCACGCTAAATAACACAAACACACACACGCGCGTGCGATAAATAAACGTTAACCATCTTTATTCCAGGGCTGCCAGATGGCCAAATTGACCAAAATCGGCAAAAAAGAGAACCATGTATCTATAATTCATTTTTTATTACATTTCTTTTTAACAATTTATATTAGCATTTAAAAAGTATTAACAATGTTTTAAAAACATTTTTCTAGTCCGGTTTATTTTGCTATTATCAAAACCGATGCGTTTTCGGGGGGATCTATGTGTCTTGGCCATGTGAGGTTTCATTTAGCCACTTTTGAAGTTGAAATTAGCCAAGAGAGACTTTGGCCATCTGGCAACCCTGATCACAACCACAAAAGAAAAGTGAATTCAAAATTAGAATAAAGAAAAAAAAATGTAAGTTAGCGTTTAGTAGGCACTTATTGAAAATATATTATTTTACACAACACAAAAATAGATAACCCAAGTTTCACATTTTTTACAATTAATTCCATATATTATAGTATCAACAAAATAGGTGTCCATTGAATGAACGTTATGATACGTCGATCAACTCAAAATTTATGATTCGGGTTTTTGAATAAAATATGAACTCAATTTATATTGTCTTAATAGACAATACATTGTTTCAACTTCGTAAGACTACTCCACGGAGCTTTCTATTTGGGCAAGAAAAGATATATTTTGCATTTAATATTTTATATTTTTCGATCTACTTATCGTAGAAATCTTTCCCAGTGTTAAAAATGGAAAGTGGCTATTATAAATTTTTAAGAAATTAACTGTATTCAAATTAATGAGAGGAACCACAAACTGGTATTCACTCAATGTAAGTAATCCCACCTCATTGTCTTACTCATTAACCGGCAAGTTAACACACAACCCACGTGCTAAAATTGATGTTGTTTTTGCTGGGACTTGGCGAAACAAATTTGATATTTTGATGAAATTATCAAAGTGCCTAATCAATCTGATAAAACAAGCAAATTATCTTCATGTCAATTGTAAACATCATGCAAAATCTGGAGACTATTGGTCTAGTGGTTTCGGAGCTCCATTTTGCCAAATATATAATAAGATGTCACTCCGACAAACCGTTTGGAAATCATGAGTGACAGATCCATATAATATCCGTTAACAATCATGACATGACCTAACCGAATAACCCCCTTACAATATCATTGACGTGGCGTCTTTAGCAGCTATTGTTATTTGCATTTGCAGGGGCAAGAGAAGATACAAAATTGATTTATACCTCTTATGAACGCGACAAATGTTTTGCTGTAAACATCAAAAAGACCTCTTACCTTTAACCGGAAACACACCAGAGCCATGATGACGTCACCTAGAATCTCAAATCTTTCGTCAGCAAGGACTTGGCTTTGAAATAGCTTGGCCAGTTTTATATGCTGCAATTATGTGCATTTTGAAAACAATGTATGATTATTACATAGGTTGAATAACGATGACGTCATTTAGCTCTTGTTTACAGACCAACTTTTCGGTGATTTTTTAAACATCTTTCTCAGATAACAAATTTTAAAGGTTTACATAGTTTTGTGGATATAAATAGTGATTATACTACTTAAACGCATACTATCAATAGATGAATATTATAATACAAACACGCTGCAGCTGTGGTAGGGTGTTCTTTTCATATCACTAACCAGAACAATGTTATAACATACTACAAATAGGTACACATTCACACAGTGAAGTGAGAATTTGTAGATGTATTGCCTCTCCTGACGACACAATGCTAATGGCCAGGAAAAGGTGAGTTTTGCAAATGTGATATCTTATCTTCATTATTATTATTATCACCATCGTTAATTATCGTTTTCTTTACATTTAGTTTTTATTATCATTAGCACACTCAGTTTTTATATTTATATATATATATATATATATATATAATATATATATATATATATATATTAATTTGATTGTTGTTTATTTACAACAATATGGATATGTTGGTTTTGTAAACTAGTAAAATGGCAGAGAAGTCGTGACCTCACACCCACTAACCTTACAGTTCCACACTCCTTGAAAGTGTGTATATAACCAGTTATTCGGAGGACTAATAATGATAAGGTTACATATTGAATACTTAGGCGGCAAAACTATTTTAGTATTAGGATGTATAGACAGATATTTAGAATTACAGGATGGATGATCGTTATTGACGACAAGCATATATTTAGCTATAAATAATGTGTCATCAGAAGATTACTTACACAAGGTATATATCCAGTCCTCCGGAAGAGTGGAAGATTGGAACCAGTTTTTTTTACATCACATTTTTACTCCCTATTATGTTTTAGTTAGGTTATATATTGACAAACTGCTAAATAATAAACATAAAATATTGAATCTTAAAATATTTATCGAATTTTTTAATTAATTTTTCCCCAGAATCCATGACCATCTGTGGTTATTCACCCATTGACGCCTTACCACTGAGGTAATATAGTGAACGTATTGTAAAACAGTTTTTAAATCGGCGAATCGTTTACTTGACGAATTTAAAAGTTTTAAAAAAGGAATTAAACTGTAAATGAAATAATCTTTGTGTGGTTGAGTGTGTGTGCGTTGGGGGGGGGGGGGGGTTGAGGTGTGGGTATCATTTTAAAAAAGCTAAGGAATTGGAAAAAGAAAAAGGATCCGAATTTGACCTAATCTACTTCAGAAGTTGTGGTCTTAACCGGGTATCCAGTCGGTATGACTTTTATATTTTGTTGCAGGGGCAACTACCATTTAAGTGAGGTGTGTGTAAATTGTTGGAAAAGCTTCGCGCACATTATTAGCTATAAATGGCCAAGAGTTTTGTTAAATCAAAAGTAAATCGGTCGGTAAAAAATAAAAGTAGAGAGAATGCTAGATTAGCTTTGATCTATCTTCGTCAGCGAGTATTTATTCCGTCATCCAAATTACTGAATTTATATCGTCAAATCCATATTAGAGTTAGCGAATGCCAGTACTTACTGACTGAAAAACTTGGATGCATTTTCAAAGCGCGACACACAACGGATAATTAAAATTTAATGCAATATAAATTCATATCTTTAGAAAATCTGTAGGAAAAAATAGAATTTAACCAAAAGCTTTCAAACCTTAACGGCTTCAACCCACAGCCCAATAAACAAACATTGGCACCATCGCCTCGTACTTTTAAGATGAAAAAACCCAGCTGCGTTGGTTGTACGACCTAATGAGGACTTTCTGGGCCACGTGCGTAATACACAGAATCATGTATACCCGTTGACGATTGGATGATGGATGGACGCCACCTACAAGATGGCGTCAAGACTGTTTTGTCGTGATAATAAGCAGTGACAAAGACATTTCGTTTTGTCATATATTACATTGTTTTTGTCTGTGGTCTTTGGTACAGCATCTGACGTTATGAATCAATTAGTCTGATAGAGAAATGAAAACTCACATCCGTAGTGTAGAAAAAACATTTTGGACAGCAGTAAAAAGAATGGCGAAGAAAGAAGGAAAGAAAGAGAGAGAGAGAGATAGATAGAGAGAGAGAGAGAGAGAGAGAGAGAGAGAGAGAGAGAGAGAGAAAGAGAGAGAGATATTCCTTTTTTTTTTACTGTGACAGCGCTATTTTTTAGCAGTTTTTCTCCCTCATCTGGGCACATCTTGTCAACAAAGATTGTATTTTAATAATCTGCTTTAGTTGATAAGTCATTATTTACAAATTTGATTCGATATGACAAGGAAACACACGGTGACCTGATTTATGTGATCAATTAAATACTTTAATTTCGTTAATCATTTGTTTAGAGGAAACATGAATATAGCCTAAATAAATTTGTTCCTTGATATTCACTATGATTTAAATCTAATGGTAAAAAACAAAACAATTCATCACATTGACATGTTATTTTTAAAAAAACACTCTCAAAAGCTATCTATCTAGATCTACATACATCAAAAATACACTTTCGTACAAAAACATTCACGTGAAAACCAAAATACAAAGTAGGCGCTTCCCCAAAACTAGGAACTTATACAAACCACGGAACGAGATAACGATGACAAGAGCAACTTCCCCAAAACCGGAAACTTTTAAAACCCACAGCAAAAGATAACCAATACAGGACAGACATTGCAATAGAATTGTTGAAAGCAGTTTAGACAAAACAGCAAGTTACTGAAAAGAGAAAGGCTCGAGGCTAGTTGTTGTGGACTTGTCAAAAGCCAGCGGTATGGTTGGTTTTTTTTATCTTCGTATCCCGCTGGTATCGAGTTCGACTCCCCATCAGATATGTGTGGCTTCGATCCAGTAAGTCACCTCACCCAAGTTCGCTTGCGGCACTGTAACGCGGTAGAAGGCAATGATTGTTCCTTTCTTTCCTAAAAACAAAACTCCAATTTGACAAGGGGAGGGGGGGGGGATTTATTGTTGTTCTATTTATTATTTATTTCCTTCAAATAGTTCAACGGACTCAGTTTGACTTAGTACTTAGTACAGTTCACTATTCAGCCTTTATTACTTAACTTCTTGTTGGTGGATACACAGCCTTAACACTTTTTATAGTGCATTGCATCGTTGTGACGTAAATGTAAATGTTTACAAATGCAAACGTAGTAAGGGATTACCGAAAAAAGACAGGTGATTAACGTCATGTTCCTTTCTCTTGTGAACACGAGACAATCTCCAAGATTACGTCGCCACACAACAATCTCTGGATCGCCCTAAGCCTCGTAGGTCAAATTATGGAAGGAGGTATAATATGTCAGACCAGGTGCAAGGGAAACTTTTCCCATGTCTGCGGTTTATTTTATGGAGGGAACGAAATTGACGTCACTCTGCCCATTGTTAATGTTTTTAGAAAGCCGTTTTAATGATTCGTTCTCGCAACAGTATATCAATCTGACGTTGAAGGTTAAACATAATTTTTTGTGTTGGTACGTTATGGCCGGCTGGCGGATGGTGTGAGCATTCTACCTAAGTGCACAACATCAATATTTATCGAATATAAAATATAATCCTCTATTTTGAAGGTATAAAACCAGTAAAGAAGGCGTACATGATTTTAATGAATTACACTATCCAATAAGAACAGTGAAAAACAAACAAAGACGACTTTATCTTTATTTCTAAGTGACGGCACACTAAGCTTTTTATTTGTAAGAACTGTTTGTTGAAGTCGTTGTATGTACTCTTAACCTTAGTTATCTGACCTAAGAATGGGCAGGCACAGTATAACACTAATATGACATCAGTGAGTAGACAAATTCAGGTTGCGCGCCATCAGAGACATTTTTAAATAATTAAGTACATTTGTAATCATTTATTTTTTTAATTTTACAATTGATCGGCATTGACAATGGCTGATTGAGATTTTATTCAAAATAGTTAAACAAACGAGAACTAAGAGCAGCTAGGTGGACGAGGTAGCTTGATTTATTTATTCAAGTGATCGTTGACGACGTTTTTGCCCAATGTTTCCTGAACCTTATTCATCAAGTTTAAGAATGGGACTCTATCAGAAAGAAAGTCAATTAAGATTAAGTGCTAATGTAATATATTCATATGTTTTACAGTAAACTCTCATCGGCAAAGATCAATAGCGAATACCATACTTGGCAGTAGTTACACAAGAGTGACTAAGGACCTCTATCATGAAGAAGAAGACTGATTTACATGAAAACGTGTTCGTGGTTCGTCCCGAACACCATCCAGTTTACACGCCAGATGTTGCCTAGATTAGTGTAAGATGATAAATGTCATTCAAATCGTGAAACTGATTGCTTATTCAACTGATTTGTCCCTATGTAACATTTTCCAAGAACCATAGAATAAAGAGATGGTTTCTTTTGAAAAGAAGAAAGTCGTCGAATTTGGAATAATTGATGGTGTTGGCAGCTGGACAATGGATAGTATCGAGTTGTGTTTGACCCTTGGTCATATGGAATGCGAAGAAAATGACAGTATCTATTTGTATTATTAATGTATTGTAATGAAGTCTGTTTTCAGAAATATATTTGTCGATATTCTTATTAATGTATGTAGATAGTATGGGATAAGATACTAAAGAAATTTACTTCAGAAGTGTAATTTGTAATCTAGGGTTGTTTCAAAAGGTCGTCAGTATAATATTAGACAGAAAACTGCACAAATATTGAACTGTTTCAAAATTATCATTAATCATTTGTTTCAATCGGTGTCTGAGTAGAATAGAGTATCCAAAACTGGGGTGCCATCAACAAATATATACCAGCAATAGCATTTGAAATTGTAGAAGCGTTTACTAATCTACCAGAAGCATTGGACTGAAAGATGTAATGTACGGAATGATCAGCACAGAACGCTTCGGGCTCAAAACCCTTCTTCAGCCAATACAAAATCAGTAAAAACGGTAATACACCACTGACTCAACAGGTCAGGACAGACGACAGAAGTGTGTTAGATACGTCTAGTAGAATCTACTATTTTTAACTAGATGTGCCTAATACATCTTTTGCCGTGAGTCTGTATTTTAAGTGATGTATTGATAATTTTACTGCTTTTGGTATCGTTTTTATTTTGCACATTGCGCTATTTTTAAAGTGTGAAATAAGTGTTAACTTTATGCACACTTTGTGAAGTTTGTTCTACTAATCTACATTGTCAGTGTTTGATTTGCTTTTCATTATTTAATCCAGGTACATTGTTGATAATCGACGTGTACTTATTTGCCAGTCTGATAACCCAATTCTTTATAGGTTCATTGTTGTACTGGGAAACTTAAAAATGGAGCAAAATTGTGTCCATAAAACTAGGCCCCTTAGCCGGTCGGATGTCAGACCTGCACATATGTACACGTCAGTGATAACCAATCCTTACATTGTGTTTCAAAAATATTATTAAGTATTGGTTGCTGGGTATTTTTGCGTGCCGAATGCTCTGACAACATTTTAGGCATATATTCAAATAACCTTGTCCTCCAGCTTTATGAATAATTTTCAATTTACCTTCCTGATGATTTCCTGAAGACCCTCTACGCCGTATGTACGGATAACAAACCACAACTTCAACGCTCTGAACCGTCTTGACAAAGGGATGCTCCAATGCTGAAAAACAAATGAAAGATAGTTGCTTAAAAATTATAAAAAAAGAAACACAAAAAGAGAGTAGAAAGGCCTATCATAATCATGTTAAGGAACTTGTCAGTGAAGACTCAAACAAAAAGCTCTGGAAATTGTTAAAAAGTAGGAGGTGCGATTCGGTTGGTATAGCGCCCCTTGAGCATGATCGTGTATTATACTCTGATGCAAAGGAAAAAGCAGACATACTTAATAACCAATTCTGCTCTGTTTTTGCTTCAAAAGCTCATACCAAAATTACCACTCAACAACTACAAGGCGAAGAAAACGATTCCAACACTATGGCCGAAATTAATGTGACAGTTGAGGGCGTTTCCAAACTCATCGCCACTCTAGATCCAAAGAAAGCATGTGGCCCAGACAAAATACCATCCTGTCTCTTAAAGATATTGAGTAACGAATTTGCACCTGCCCTCACACATTTGTTCAAACTCTCTCTTGAAACGGGAGACATACCAATTGTTTGGAAGCATGCTCTTGTCCAACCCATTTACAAGAAAGGTGATATAAGCAGGGCTCAAAACTACCGTCCAATTTCATTAACTTGCATTTGCTGCAAATTGTTGGATCATATAGTGAGATCCTCAATAACTGAATATCTCGAAACTAACAGTATTTTTTGTGATGAACAGCACGGATTTAGGAAGCACCACTCATGTCAAACTCAACTTCTATCATTAACACATGATCTGTCAGCTGCTATTGATAAAGGTGGTCAAATTGATCTAGTACTACTGGACTTTGCCAAGGCCTTCGACAAGGTTCCTCACCATCGGTTAATCCAGAAATTGTATGAGGTTAGTATCAGGAACAAAACCTTACAATGGATTGCAACTTTTCTGGACAATCGCACCCAACAAGTTCTTGTCGATGGCGAGACTTCCACTATCGGGATGGTGACATCGGGCGTACCTCAGGGCTCAGTCCTTGGGCCCGTCTTATTTTTAGTGTGCATAAATGATCTTCCACGAGGTATAAGGTCAAAAGTGTGCCTCTTTGCTGACGACACAGCATTATATAATCAGATAAGAACAACAGACGACTGCAAATCACTAAATGACGATCTAGCTAAATTACAAGAATGGGAAACAATAAATCAAATGGAATTTAACGTATTAAAGTGTAATGTTCTAACCATCACAAATAAGAAAGCAACTATTACATTTGAATACCAACTTCATGGTCAAAACCTGGAACATGTAAAGACAGCAAAATACCTTGGCATTGAGTTTGCTAAAAACCTCAAATGGAATGACCACATATCTCACCTGGCTTCAAAGGCAAATCAAACAAGCGCTTACATCACCCGCAATTTAAAAAGATGCCCAATCACAACTCAAACCCTTGCTTTTAAAACTATTGTTAGACCAATTTTGGAGTATGGCAGCTCAATTTGGGACCCATATATAAAGAAAAACATTGACACCTTAGAAAACATCCAAAGAAAAACAGCAAGACGCATCACAAACACATTCGAACCTTTCTCAAGTGCGTCTAAAATATCACAACGGATTGGCCTTGAATCTCTGGAAAAGAGAAGAAAGATAGATAAACTTAAATTGTACCACAAGATCTACTACAAAAATTCGTGCCTTAAACTTCCAAACGACACCAAAAATATCGGCACAAGAAATACGAGGGGACACACAGCAAGAGTAACCATCAAGAGTAAATTGGCGCTGGCTTCCGGCGACAACAGACGTGTTGTGAATGTTTACCTATTTTCTACACATATTTTTATTCATTTATCATTCAATCGCCGGAATTAACGCCTAATTTTTATTCAAAATGGATGTGAAGTATATATTGTTCCTGATTTTTATATTTATTAGTATATTTATAAGCATAAATGGTGTTTTAGCCTGTGATTTTGCTGCCAAAATAAGCCTATCGATAACTTATACTCCAGAGACTCTCCGATCCCTCCAACCCGTGTCACCCCCACCACCCACTATTGACACATCATTTATTAAAGTAAGAAAGAGGGGAGAAAAGGAGGAATAAAAACAAAATTTAACAGACGGCCTTTTCGTCCATTTTTACCCTGTGTAGTGACAGGTAATGTAAGATCACTGAAAAACAAAATTGATGAACTGTTTTCACTGTGTCGTTTTAATAGTGACTTTCGTCAAGCCTCCATAATAGCGTTAACAGAGACTTGGCTATCTCCTCACATACCATCATCATGTTTTAATATTGAACAATATTCACTATTTCGAGGAGATCGGACTAATATAAATAAACGAACTGGGGGTGGGGTGTGCACATATATTAACAACAAATGGTGCCACCCCAATAACTGTCAGATAAAGAAAATGTATTGTGACGATGATATTGAATTTATTACTGTTTCGTCACGACCATATTATCTACCCCGGGAATATACTCATGTCATCATCATCAACGTCTACATTCCACCATCATCAGACAACACCACAGCGAAAAATATTTTGAGGAAAGAAATACAGGACATTCTAATTAAGTCACCCGATGCCGTATTGATGGTCACTGGCGATTTTAACCAATGTAACGATTTTACTCTCCCGGGACTTCATCAATACGTGGACTGCGAGACAAGGGACAAAAAAAACATTAGATTTATTCCTGTGTAATATTAAAAATAGTTATAAATGTTTACCTCGTGCCCCATTAGGTTTATCTGACCACTGCATGCTCTTGCTACTCCCCACCTACCGCCCTGTTTTTAAACGTGTAAAACCAGTAAAGAAAAGTGTACAGATCTGGAATGGAAGTGTGTGTGAAGATTTGCGTGGTTGTTTTGAATGCACTGACTGGAATGTTTTTATCGAATCATGTGATAGTGTGGATGAGCTGAATGACTGTGTGAGTGAGTATTTAAAATTCTGTGAACAGCTAGTGTCTTGTAAAAAAGAAATAAAATATTATCCTAACAACAAGCCTTGGATAACAAAAGATCTAAAACTTTTATTGAACCAAAAGAAAACTCTCTATACTAGTGGAAACAAAAAAGATCTGAAAACAAACAAAAAGAGATAAAGAGGGTAATATCTAGTTGTAGAGATAAGTACAAAAATAAAATTGAAAAATGCTTTTCTTCTGGGGATATACGGGACACGTGGCGGGGGCTTAAAACTGCTGTTAACTATAATCCAAAGCCCACGATTATATCAGAAGATATCGAAATTGAAACTTTAAATAAATTTTATTCACGTTTCGACACAGCAAACAAATTTGATATTGAAAATGAAAAACATAAATTAGACAGGGCTTTGGAAGATGAAATGACTATTGAGGTCAGTGAAGAGGAAACGAGATTCGTATTTTCGAAACTAAACGAGAGGAAGGCTGCTGGGCCGGATGGATTGAAAGGAAAACTATTAAAAGAATGTGCCCACCAGCTTTCCCCCATTTATACACATATTTTTAACTGGTCCCTCCAATGCGTTTCGATCCCTGAAATTTGGAAAACTTCAAAAATTATTCCTGTTCCAAAAAAGAAAAACTTGAAACTATGAACGATCTCAGACCTGTTGCACTGACTTCAATAGTCATGAAATCTTTAGAAAAACTTGTTCTTGTTAAAATTAGGAATCAGTTTATGCCATTGAGTGATAGTCATCAATTTGCTTACAAACCAGGACGTGGCGTAGAGGATGCCATTTTGCTGTTTACAAACAACATCTACAGGCATCTAGATCACGCTAGGAGCTATTGCAGATTGCTTTTTGCAGATTTTTCTTCAGCGTTCAATACAATGCAACCTCAGTTGGTTGTTCAAAAATTGACTAGTCTGAATTTAAACAAGTATATAATTGCTTGGGTGCTCGAATTTCTTACGGAGAGAGCACAATATGTTCAATTAGGACAAAACAAATCTTCCTGTATAACTACAAATACTGGGGCTCCTCAAGGTTGTGTATTGTCCCCTGTATTATTCACAATATACACGAATGACTGTAGAAGTCAAAACCTGAGTGTACCTTTAATAAAGTTTGCAGATGACACCGCTCTTCAAGGCCTAATAACAAATGGCAACGAAGTGGCTTATAGGCAAGAAATTGATAGATTTGTGTCTTGGTGTGATGCCCACCACCTAGAGCTTAACATAAGCAAGACAAAGGAGCTCGTGATTGACTTTAGGAGAGTGAAGGAACCGATAGAACCGTTAAAATTAAAGGACCAATTCGTCCAGCGAGTTCCTCACTACAAATACCTTGGTGTAACGATTGATGACAGGCTCAAGTGGGATGAACACTTGGAAATAATTAGGCATAAGATGTGCAGACGTACATATTTTTTATCAAAACTCTCTCAGTTTAGAATAGATAAAACCCTCTGCACATTATTTTATGGAGCAGTAATCGAAAGTGTTTTGTCATTTTGTATAACAGCTTGGGGAGGCAATTGCTTAGCAGTGGAAAGGAACAAAATAAATTCAAATATTAAAAAATCCATTAAACGCTATATAAATGATGTTGACGATGTAGATCTTTTATACGGGAAATTTTGTATAAATAAAATAACTAAAATATTAAATGACCAGTATCATCCACTAAGACCATCAATTATTATGTCAGAAAGAAGTGGTCGCCCTTTCTCTATTTCAACGAAAACAGAGAGACACCGAAAATCTTTTCTGCCGTCCAGTATTAGGCTTTATAACAACAAGCAATAATCATTTTATATAATTATTTCTCATTTTTACTTTTTAAAAATATAAATATTAATTTATTTGTTTTGCAATCTTTTCAATTTTCAATTTATAGTGACAGTTTTAACTATTTTACAGTGTTGAAATTATTCATATTATAAAGCGCAGCTCTAGTTATAGAGCTGCTCCTTTTTTATATATATACATCCTATTTCCATTGTATTTTTATCTTATGTGTAAATTATAACACGTCTGTACAAAAAATTTCCTTTTTGGGATGCAATAAAGTATTATTATTATTATTATTATTATTATTATTATTATTATTATTATTATTATTATTATTATTATTATTATTATTATCCCAACATCAAAAACAGACGCCCACATGTATTCGTTTTTCCCTTCCACTGCCCGTCTATGGAATAGCCTCCCAGCTGAAGTGGCTGAAAACGGTTGCCAACATGCCTTCACGCGATTGCTAGAGTTCACAACGTGACTTTTTAATCTATGTGGTTTTTTTTTTTGTTTGTTTTATTTTAAATTAGTATTATGTGCAGAGATTTAGCAAGTTTAAAATGTAAAACCCTACAAACTGTGGAGTGATCCTCGACAATATTGGAGGTTTCCACAAGACGAAAAAGAAGAAGAAGAAGAAGAAGAAGAAGAAGAAGAAGAAGAAGAAGAAGAAGAAGAAGAAGAAGAAGAAGAAGAAGAAGAAGATAGCAATGAAATGTCCAGAAAGACAGGACCTAATACTAAAAAATATGTATTTAAAAAGTCACATACATGAGAGGATTCCATTAATTTGTCGGTAAGAGATTAGTCGAGCACTATGCTCAAATATCACACTGTAAAAATTAATAAACAAAAATGAATATAACAGGTTCAGAAAAGAACTAAATGCCAAACACGGAACATTTCTCAAAACCCTTCTTCAGCCAATAACAAAAAAAAAACCAATAAAGACATAAATACATTACTAAATTCCAGATAGTATTGTATTAATGCCTTTATTGTTTTGTGGGGGTTTTTTGCTGTTGGCTAAAAAAGGGTTTTGAGTCCGAAACGTTCCGTGTTTGGCATTTTGTTCATTTTTTAAGCTGTTATATTCATTTTTGTTAATTACTTTTTTGCAGTCAACAGCTTCTAGCAGCCTAGTATCAATAAATATCACACTGAAGACATTGTCGAGTACCAATACAAAGTGTGTTTCGATGATGTTTACTTTAAACAATGACTGTATCAATAAAAAAATTAAGAACGATTTTTTTTCTATATTCTGCTACAAAGATATGTGTTCACATAAGTATTATAAAATTGAAAAAGTCTTTTCAACAACGCAAAATTAGCTCACTCAAACTCTCCTTTCCCCCCCCCCCTCTCTCTCTCTCTCTCTCTCTCTCTCTCTCTATCTATCTATCTATCTATCTATCTCTCTCTCTACCTCTCTATCTCTCATACACACACACACACACACACACACACACACACACACACATACACACGAACGCGAAACACAGACACCATGACTGAGCACTCTGGATTTTCACGCACAGTTTGTGTGCATTAAGACATATTATTATACGGATTACGTAGTTTGTTATGAATGTCGTACGTATTAGTACATGCATTGCATGCTGCATGATGTAAAATAATTACTATGACTACTTATGTTATAGCAAATCTCACCCTAAAGTCAATGGCCTTATTCCCGTGTTTGTGCTGTAGGTACAAGGGGTCAACGGTCAGGGCTGTTGTCAGGTCATCAACATTACGTACCCTGTCCAGGTTTTATGAGACAAATTAAGATGGACATAAAACAGCTTTCTTCGGATTAACCAGTTGACTGTCGTACTCTGGAAAAACTCGAATTTTAAAATTTGGCCACAAAACTCGTCCTTCAAATATCGATCGATTTAAACGCCTCTCATCTTGGCGAAAACTCTCAAACCTGCAAATTCGTGGTCCCAGGTTTGAGAGTTTTTGCAAAGACGAGGGTCATTTAAAGCGATCGATGGACGAGTTTTCTGGCCACATTTTTTAAATACTACTTTTCCCAGAGTAAGACAATTAACTGTTTCAAGAAACAAAATGGTGGGTTTTTTTAATTGAGCAAAACCCACAAAAATGCTCAAAGCGCATTACGAGAGATTCCCAACCATCAACAACACTTGGTATGTAAGATGAGACATGACGCCTTTGAGGCGATATTACAATTTGACAATGCTGTTTTAGTCGAACGATCCATTTTACACATGAGTATAGTAAGATATCATGAGTAAAGAGCCTTTTCCAAGGACTCAACGTCTCGCCACCTGGAGGGGGGGGGGGTTAAAACTGGGACTTATCTGTCCGAAGTCATGTGCCATATATATTTTTTTCTCGAGCTTTTATATAGCGCAATATCCACTTAACGTGCTCAAAGCGCTTTACAAGGGGTCACTGGTCAACAACAACATGTAACACGTAGGACGAGACATGACGCCTGTTAGGCGATATTACAATTTTTCGGACAGAGACAACGCTGTTAACGGCCAGGTACTCATTTTACACCTGAGTACGGTGAGAGAATGTGAGTAGAGAGTCTTTTCCAAGGACTCAACTATGCGTCGAGCGAGGCTCGAACCCATGACCTTCCTATCCGAAAGCGAGTATACCACCAGACCGCATAGCCGCACTAAAGTATTGAAAAAAAATTGAATATAACAACGTTAAATAAAGAATACTACACACGAAACATTATCTTAAATGAAGTATTATCTTTTTAATTGTTTTTACTGTTGAATGAGGAAGGCGGTTCTCTTAAGTATTTTGTTGTCTCTTTTAATAAAAGATTTTTTTCTTGAAGCTGTGGTCTTGCTTTTTGTTCAATATCTTTTTAACAGAAATAATCATAATGGATGAAGTGATCTATTTTTCTTGAATAACTATGGGGATCATCTATATTACCTTTCAATGTGCTCGAGGTCATTGGTCATATTGCAAAGTGTGCTCAAAAATTACCCACTCAGTGAAAAGTGTTCAAAATTTGAGAAATATCTAACTTCATAATTGGTCATTTTCCTCAGCATGACTCATGGATATGTTTACAACTTTCATAACAAAAGCAGCGTGTTTGCATTTATTGAGAACAATCCACTCGTTGTACAACAACAAATCATGTGATCGATGGCTAGGTTGGACGAAAACATGAAAAAAGATCGCTCCCATTAAATAAGGAGAAATAGAAACTTCAATTTGATTTTGATTAAACGTAGTGGACCTTTCGGCTTAAATAAAACCATCATCCAATAAAACATGCGTGTTTTGTTTTGTGTATGTATGTATGTATTTATGTATATAAATATATATATATATATATATATATATATATATATATAAATGTACGAATTGAAGAGATTACTCACCACATTAGAGAGCAATCGAAATTCACCTGTAACCATTTATTGGCATTGAATCCGAATGAATCGGCATACTGAAAAAAAAACAACAACAATTTAGATTCATTGAATATATGAGCCAAGGTCAAAAGGTGCCAATTTTTTTTCTCAAAATAAAAGTGACATAATAGTCAATTTATGTTTCTATATATGTAGCAAAAAACCCTGTACTTCATGAATCAAAGGCCCTTTAGATAACATTACGGTCAATCGCAGCATAATAACGTCAATAATGCCTATAGGTTGCTGGTATCACATGTGACCGGTGACACCAAAATGCGACAAAAAGCGCAATAACCAAATGATTTTTGTTAAGTATCAAACTTTATTTAGTAAGTTATAACAAAAAGACACAATCAACAACAATCATAGTACAATAGTGTTACCAACTATTGGAGAAAAGGTTGCTTTTTGGTGTCATCGGTCACAAGCAACATAGAATGCAAATATATTATTTCATAAAAATGATTGTACATTAACAACAACAATATTGCATATGCTTATTACCAGCAATGTTCAGAAACTTTTGGAATAAAAGTTGGGAAATAATGTGACCAAAGCATATCGACGGTCCGATGATCAAACCTCTGAAGTAGCGTTTTCGTGAGTCCGTTGATCAAAGCTCTGATGTCGACATGAGAGTCGCGCCCGGCGTTTTCACGGCGATCAATCCTCCGATGTCACTTCCGAGGTTTGAACAACGGGTTTTGAGATAGAGGAGAACTGCAACACGTTTCTTAATACTTTGTATGGCATGGCAATCATCATCATCATCATCATCATCATCATCATCATCATCATCATCATCATCATCATCATCATCATCATACGGATGTAGGAGATGAAAATTAATATTCTTTTTTAAAATTTAAAGAAACTTTAAAGATTAAGATAAAATTGTTATTTCCTTTTAGTTTGTTCATGTTTTTTTCAATGTATATACAATTAATATATATATAGGGAACCTTTGCAAAGTGCCCTGACCGCGTTTACTGGATATTGCGCTATATGTTTTGTTTTTTTTTAGTTTTGTTGTTTTTTGTTTGTTTGTTTGTTTTTGTTTGTTTAGCTTTTTCTTTTTCTTTTTAAAAAAAAATAAATCAAAAGATGATCATTGTTTGTTGGACAGGGTGGGTAGGGGTTTAAATGGTGGTATGATATTAGGATAGCATCAGGTGGACATGACATGTGATTTAATAGGGTGATTGTCATGATCGAGCTTTGTTATTTTAAATTAATAGAGATAGGGAGAACAGTTGATCGGCGTATTATCTTTTTAAATACCCAATAATTATTTCGTACATTATAGTTAATAGTAAAGCATAACCGGGAGATTATAGGCTTGAAGTTCAGACGAATCGTGACTTTAGAAATTGACAATTATTTAGCAGCTGTAATATTTATGGATGCTCAAAATTATAGAGTCCAATGTCAATACAACCCTATTAACAGTAAATTGAAATCTTGATTTTGTAGTTAAAACACAATCATTCTTTCTAATTGATTGCTTGAAAGTACTTCTCCGTCTCCCTTGAACTCTGAACTAACATCAGAGGTTTGATCATCTTGAGACTAAAGAATAAGAGGGCGCGCTTATCTCTGAAGTTGACATCAGAGGTTAGATCAACGGATTGGCAAAAACCCTACCTCAGAGGTTTGATCAACGGGCCATCGATATCTTATTTAGCGACATTATGTCATTTGTGACATTAGACCGATGACACCATTACTTATGGCAATACCAAATTGCAATTTCGACATTATATCATTAATTTCAGTCAAACCAGTGTAATAACCTCAGGTAAATATGGAATTTAATAATATTTCAGAAACCAAAGACTTCAAAAATAGAAATATAGATGGAAAATAGAGCATCTGAATGTGACTTGTGACATAAGACCGGTGACACCATTACTTATACTTATGTACAAGCAACACCAACTCACACTTTCGTCCATACTATATCATTATTTTCAGTCAAAAAAGCATAATAACCGCAAATCAGATGACCATCCAAGCCAACAGTCAATTATGCTAAAATGAAATTCAATAATATGTGAAGAAACTAAATACTTTCAAATTGGAAATATACTTAGAAATTAGTAATACCATTGTTGCTATGTATTACTTGGGTCAAAATCGGCACTAGAACGCAATTTTGCCTCAATAAATCAAGAATAGCAACTGTACGAATCTAATACAGTCTGTTAAAATGGAATTCAATGACATTTCAAGCTTTGAAGAACATGAAAACAGAAATACATTAGAAACTTCAAACTTAAGTGTCAACTGTGACATTTTAACCAATGACACCAATGGTCACAAAAAGTACCAGAAGTCACACAAACTCTAGATAAATATCAGCCATGGTAATGAATTCATGTAACCAGACGATAACATCACCCTACTGCTCAAATCTGCTTGTTGTAGTAATTTAATGTGTTAATAGTAAAACAAATCAAATTTCTTGACAACCCTTCTATTTATCTGGATTCGTCAAAAGCTTGAGTTTTGTCTTTTTCTTGATTCATACAACCCTGAAACATAAATAATTAGAATTACAAGGAATTGATTAATTGTGTAAAAATGACGGTCTCAGATGAGATGTCATTATATCATATTTGTAAATAGCATAACAAATGAAAACATAATTTGTTGGTGGCACTTTGTAATATCCAATATCAAGTGTTGCTTGTAACAATGTAAAATAGCGATGACACCAAAGTTCAACTTACCTTTTCTGCATGGAGCCACGCTGGAAAGGCAACTGAAAGTGCTGCACTTCAAAGGCTGGTAAGAAGGGTGGATCAAAATTGCGAATCGCCATTTAACGAAACAAACTTCCACGTGTTCACGCATGCCGTGATGCTTGTGACAAATGACACCAAAACCAATAAACCTCGATATCAGCAAAACGGAATACATTTACTCCAAGATTTGAGTTCAGAAGGAAAATCTATGCTTTTTTCTCATAATAAAACATTTTATAACCATTAAATATGAGCTTTAAAGTTTCGTGTCGAGTCTTAGTATTGTGCTGTGTTTGATGACACCAAAGGTGACAAGCAATACCAACTTTTTAAGAACTCTATATGAAACTTAATCAGCTATGTAATATACTGCAATTGCGTTTAAAAGTAAATTTTGACTTTATACTATTAGTCAAATTTCAATCATGTGAGCTAAAACATCACATTTAATTTCTACATGCTTTCTAAAACGGTGATGCGTTGACCTCGTTTTAAGCACATGCCAAACAGCATTCAAATTTCACTTTTAAGTTGTTTATCTCATATCCTGTTGAACAGAGTATGTTGAGCTATCTCATTTTATCTCTTCTTCATATTATCAATTGATTACAAGCATTAACCCAATGAAAACCGCCCATAATTAAGTAAAAATCAAATTTTCTTAACACTGGTATCAGACGGGCACCTTTTGACCTTGGCTCATATACATCCGTACACTGAAAATAGAAAACACGTTTTAAAAATTCTGGCCAGAAAAATCCTCCTAGTAAAATGACCCTTATCGCCCCCCCCCCCCCCCCCTTCCCAAGAAAAAAAAAATAAATAAAAAATTTAAACCCTCTCAAACTTAGGATTTTCCTAGTTGGTTTGAGAGTCTTTGGTTATATTTTTTTGTAAGGACGTGTCAAGGTAATCAGTTGACGTGTACATGTCTGCAGGTCTGGCATCAGAACCAATTCATCGGCCTAGTTTGATATTGTTGTAATGGACAATACTTTGCGTCACTTTTAAAGATTTCCATTACAACAATGAGCCATTAAGGAATTGGGTTATCAGACCTGAAAATAAGTGCACGTCGTAATCGGTCGATATTTGAAGGGCGATTTCAGGCCGAAGTACTTTTTAAAATGTTGTTATTTCAGAGTAAGGCAATATAGTTAAAAGGATGCAATAGAACATTCTTTATTTGTTTTATGGTATTTAAATCTCTATATAAAACAGAACTATACCTTTCAATAACAATTACCTTTTCGGACAAATAAAGTCTTCTTTTTCTTATTGTTCTCCTCCTCTTATTCCTCCTCCCCCTCCTTCTCCTCCTTCTCCTCCTCCTCCTCTTCCTCCACCCCATGTCTTCTTCTTCTTCTTCTTCTTCTTCTTCTTCTTCTTCTTCTTCTTCTTCTTCTTCTTCTTCTTCTTCTTCTTCTTCTTCTTTTTCTTCTTCTTCTCTTCCTCCTCCTCTTCTTCCTCCTCCTCCTCCTCCTCCTTTTTCTTCTTCTTCTTCTTCTTCTTCTTCTTCTTCTTCTTCTTCTTCTTCTTCTTCTTCTTCTTCTTCTTCTTCTTCTTCTTCTTCTTCTTCTTCTTCTCCGTCTTCTTCTTCTTCAAGATATTCTACGATTATAGTTGTGATAAGATAAGTGATTATTTTAATCAATTTTGTCATCATCCTTATTACCGTTGCTCGTCATAATATCCCATTTATCATTTATTGAAATGTCATCAATCATCAATTTGCAATAATCATTTGTAGTAATCTCTAGCCGTAAACAAACATACGGCTACGGTGATCATAACAATGATGGTCATCCCTACTTCTGAGTTCTGGCAATCACGGTAGTTACTACACATTGTTTTTCATCAACGCTCTCTAATTTTTACTATTGTATATGCCCATACCTCCAAACCAGAAGCTAGATATTGGAACTCCGGACAGATAAGAGCATTGCCGGCATAGGCAGCGTCCACATGTAGGTATAAACCCTTTGCGTCGGTCACTTGACCAATCTCACTGATGTTGTCAAAGGAACAACACGCTGTTGACCCCAAAGTGACACAAACCTAGATCATGTGAAGAGCAACAGTCAACAAAAAAAAACAAAACAATCCTGGTTCTAATAATGATAATACAGTCCAATAGTTAGTTCCAAAAGAAGAATTCCTAGATCATGTGAAGAGCAACAGTCAACAAAAAAACCAAAACAATCCTGGTTCTAATAATGATAATACAGTCCAATAGTTAGTTCCAAAAGAAGAATTCAAATTTAAATGCATGGAATGTAATCAGGTAAGAAAATTTCATTTACAATGAACATAATTACAATAATAGAAAATAGAATCACAATAATACATCACTTTTTAAAAATGCAATGTTGTTGTTAATTGTCTTTCGAATTTTTTTTTTGAGAAGGAGAAGAAGAAATGATTGAAAGAAAGAGAAAAATGAGATGTAAGAAGAAAACGATGTTTATAATAACTTTGATGATGATGTTGTTGATAATGACGATGATGATGATGGTGATGATAATGATGGTGAGGGGGAGAAGGAGGAGAAGGAGAAGGAGGAGGAAGAGGAGAAGGAGGAGGAGGAGGATTCTGATGATAATGACTTCGCGAAGTCCCAGGTTTGAGAGTTTTTGCTATGATGACGTTCATTTAAATCGATCGATATTTGAAGGACGAGATTTCTGGCCAAATTGTTAAATATTGTTTTTTTTCCATAATACGGCAGTATTGTATTTGCCACAAAAGATTGATAAACTGTCGTCTTTGTAAAAGCAATTCGTGCCTATGGATCTATGATATCGTGGAGCAATTAACCAAAGAAAGCTTTGTTACATAACATAATGGTGCGTTTTAAAATAAGGTATAAGGGAAGAAAAGTACTTACGAAGAAGGGAATCAATCCCAGTTTTCTGTCTTCCTGTAATAAAATACGTACCATAGTTAGGCTTGTTAATAAAAAAATATATTGGACAATGAGACGATGTTTGCTACTGGACTTCGTGGTCATATCAATAGGCTTCAACAGTCGTGACGTCACTTCCCTCGTAATGACGCATAGTAACTTAGTAATTGGTTCTAAACTATCGGAACAATGGCGGGCGCCCTTATGAAATACTTCTCCAAAGAGCATAAAAGTGTATCCAGAGGAGAAAAACATTATAAATCTGATCATGTTTTGACTTTTATGCATTCTGATCACATGACATGTGAAAAAGTTCTAGCCAGTATGAAGAATAAAAAGTACCGATTTTCTTTGTTTAGAACCAAGCCGCTCGTTGCTGGACGGACGTGACATAACAACATAACAACAGACTACTAAATCCTATTGACTTGACTTTAGATACTTCGCTATGATATCATTACGGAACTTGACCTCTGACCCTGGCTTGATTACCAATGTGGGCATCGCAAAATTTAGGGTTTTGGAAATAATTTTAAATTACATTTTAAAAACAACACTCGTGAATAAAATGAGTACCAGACCATAAATAGTACCGTCTTTGTAAGACAAATATGTTATCAACTCATTTGCAGGCGCCATAATCAGTGTTGCTCTTGGCTTGAGACCTCTATTGAAGCACTTTGAGCACATTTAATGAACATTGCTCTATGTAAAAGCTCTAGCTTCTCAAGTTATTTGTTCTCCCCAAAGTATTTATAACTTCTTGGGTTCATGTTATATTTTCGGTACTTTTGAGTGTCACTAACAACAATGTCTCTATGAAGGGACATTTTGCATAATATTATTTTATGTGGTCTTGTGGTATGACATTCGCGAAAGGTTCTGGGTTCAAGCATCGCTGGGCACATAGTTGAGTCCTTGTAAATGGCTTTTTACCCACATTCTCTCACCGTACTTAGGTGTAAAATGAGTATCTGACCGTCAACAGCGTTGTCCTTGTCGACATAAAATTGTAATATCACCTAACAGGCGTCATGTCTCGTCCTATATGTTACGTGTTGTCGTTGGTCAGGGACCTTTGTAAAGCGTTTTGAGCACGTTTAGTGGATATTGTGCTATATAAAATTTCAATTTTGTTTAAATCGTCAAATTAAAAGGCACCCCTGATGTGCTAAGCACTATAGGTTTTGTACTAATACAAGCACAACACATTTGTTCAATAAATAAATAAATGTACGCAGTTACTGTTGAAGTTGGTGGCATTTCACGAAATAATGAAACAATGACGGAATTATTGGCAAGGAAATGATAGTCTTGTGTAAGAAAGAAAAAATATCATCTTGATAACGTTGAGAAACCCACAAACCTCAATAGCATCCTCCAAGACACGACCTCTGAGTCCGTAATGGTCATCAAAAGCACGGTGGCATTTCACACAATGATAATGAAACAATGACGGATTTCTTGGCAATGAAATGGTATTATTCTTGTGTAAGAAAGAAAAAAAATAGCATATTCATAACGATGAGAACCCCACAAACCTCAATAGCATCCTCCAAGACACGACCTCTGAGTGCGTAATGGTCATCAACATCAAGCTGTCGTATTTTAACATATCCAATCATTCCCGCTTTCTCAACACAAGAATGGGCCTGTTTTAGCGACACATTAAAATTTAAAGAATGAATAGACAAGGAAGAAATCAATGCTGTATATATGTTAAAATATTGATTCTTGAGTATAAAAAACGTGAACATTAATATAGGGCAATACCCACTGAACGTGGACATAGATAGTTACAATGGGTCCCATGTCAACAACAACACTTTATGAAGGACGAAAGACGGCACATGAAAGATGATAAGCACCAAACCCAAGTATGTTCCCAGTCAGGTACTAATTATTACCTGAATTTGATGAAAGAATGTCAGTAAAGAACCTTTCCCAAGGACTACTCAGAGCAGAACTCGAACGATATTGAGTGTCATACTAGGACCACAAAGCG
>NC_088363.1:29667774-29696005 GCF_034508935.2 Berghia stephanieae
GATGTGGGAAGGACTATTATAGATATAGACATTTTAGATAAGCCAATCGAGATGGGAGAACTACACAAAGCAATTAAGGCTCTTAAACGCGGCAAAGCTACTGGAGTGGATATCATGTTAAATGAATTTATTATTAATGCAACTTCATAAATCAAATTACTGATTTTATCGATTTTCAATAAGATACTAGAATTGTAATATTTCCCCTTGATATGGAGTCAGGGTAGAATTGTGCCGATTTTTAAAAAGGGAGATTAAAGAGATATGAACAATTATAGAGGGATAACAATAATGAGTTGTATAGGAAAACTGTTTACAAGAGTGATGAATGAAAGACTAAATGTATGGGTGGAGGGAGAGAATGTGTTAAACGAGGTTCAATATGGATTTAGAAAGGGAAGGAGCACAGCAGATTGCCATTTTATTCTACATGGAATTATCGAGATATTGCTATCTAAAGGCAAGAAGCTACATTGTGCGTTTATCGACTATGAAAAAGCATATGACCTTATTGACAGATCCGCATTATATACAAAATTGATCAAATCCGGTGTGAGCTCAAAATTTGTCAAGCTATTTAGAAACATGTATTCAAAGGTTGAGCTGGCCACAGGAGGTAAAGGTCAACAACAATTTTTTAAATCAAACAGCGGATTATTACAGGGTGAAAGCACTTCGCCACTTTTGTTTTCGCTGTTTGTTAATGATTTTGAAAGTAAATTAAGTGACGATTCCATAGGATTACAAATACAGGATATTACAATTAAATTGCTCATGTTTGCAAACGATATGGCAATAATCAGTGAAACAAAAGAGGGTTTGCAGAACGGTTTAGACTCTTTACAAGAATATTGTACGCAATGGGGAATTAAGGTAAATATCAGTAAAACAAAAATCGTAGTATTTAAAAAGGGAGGGAAAACTGGGCAACAAGACAAATGGTCATATCAGGGTAAAAGTATTGAAGTAATCTCGTCATTCAAGTATCTAGGCTGTCATTTTAGCGCATCGGGATCTCTTACAAAATGTACACAAGAAGTAACAAACTCAGCCAGGAGAGCACTATTTTCACTTAGAAAGTATTTTAACACTAACACAGAAATTTTACCACAGATGCAAATGAAACTGTTCAATAGTACTATCTTACCAATAATGAATTATGGGGCAGAAATATGGGGTTTAAGAAGAGCGGATCCAATTGAAAGATTTCACCTCGGTTTTCTTAAATCCATTCTATGCGTTAAGCACAGCACACAAAACTGTTTTGTTTATGGGGAATTGGGGGTGTATCCTTTGCATATTGAAAGAAAAATGAAAGTAATTAAGTATTGGTTGAAACTTATTCGCCCAGGAAGTAATGATTGCTCATTCACTCATGCAGTATACAAAGAACTTATGCAATTGAATATTAATGAACCAAACACAACAACTTTGGTAAGCCTGGTGAAGCAGTTGCTGGATAGGAGTGGAATGGGCCATTATTGGGTTAAACAAAATGTGACAAATGAAAATTACTTTCTGGCGGTTTTAAAACAACGCTTGGATGACATGCTTCTACAAGAGTGGCACGCTGAGATGTCGATGACGACGTCTGGACGGCTGTATAAACACATTAAAGACACATTTGAGTTAGAACCATATATGAAACTGTGTAATAAATCTTACAGAGTTGCCATCTCAAAAATCAGATTGAGTTCTCATTTGTTTTATATAGAAAGGGGTAGATGGGGCACAAGAAAAGTAGATAGAAATGATCGTAAATGTCCTACTTGTGACATAATAGAAGACGAATACAATTATCTAATTGAATGTTCGAGGTATACGCATGAGAGAAGAAATTGCCTGCGGGAAAAACTGAAAAATAGACCAAGTATGTTTGAATTTATCAAATTTTTGAAATGCAGAGACAGTAGACAGCAAGGTGACTTAGGTAGACTTTGCTTTAAGGTACAGATCGAACACAAGAAATATTTACAAGTATAATTGTGGTTTCCACGGCAAGGAAAACTTATTAAAATTGATGATAAAGGGAATAATGCGATTGTTTGTTTGTTTTCATTTGTTTTTGTCTCTTTAGTAACTGCAGTTCTGATACTAAGATGTGGTATATTATACAAAATACGATATGATATGTATATATATATATATATATATATATATACATATATATATATATATATATATATATATATATAATATATATATACACATATATATATATATATATATATATATATATATATATAAGTATGTGTGTGTGTGTGAGTGTATTGGTGTGAGAAAGTGGGGTGGGGGGGGGGGGAATTGGGCATTGATATTAAAATATTGTATTATAGTTTACCAAGATAAAGATCAGTTTCGATTGTGCATTTGGCTTATTGTTATTATTATTATTATTATTATTATTATTATTATTATTATTATTATTATTATTATTATTATTATTATTATTATTATTATTATTATTATTATTATTATTATTATTATTAATATTATTATTATTATTATTAATATTATTATTATTATTATTGTTGCTGTTGTTGTTGTTGTTATTATCAGCATTGATATCATAACCAGTGTTATTATCTTATCTTATTTTGTTTAAGCTGAATAAGAGTTGTTCTTTGAATACGTTATTTAATGATAGCACATAAAACATATCTCAAATAGCTTGTACGAGTATTATCTTTTGAGCGTAATGAACATAGATCATATGGCAATGTAAAATCTAAAATAACTGGTATAAACTATAAACTATTGAATATAGATATTTATATATATATATATATATATATATATATATATATATATATATATATTAAAACTTCGCCTTTAGTATACTTAAACAAAATTGATGGCATTACGTTATTTAATTTATAAATTATCTTTCAGAGACGTAACGATTCTTCTGTATTTGATACTAGATAGAGTAATGAAAACTAAACGCTCTATATGATATATATATTATTTTTTTTCCCTTGGTTCTTCTGTTTTGATGTGATTTGTAAAAGAAGTGATGTATTGCACTTGTTATGACCCTTTGCTTGTATCTTTGACTTCTAAGCGATTTCAATCTAAGTACACCGAGGGGTGCTCTTGGTGCCCTATCCGCACCATTTACCTTTGCCTTATTTATCCTCAGGTGCCTTTGAGAAAAGTATACTTTTAGACTACCTTATACATTTTCTGTTCTTTCAATGCGTCACAAACGCCGTAAAATTCTTAAAAACAAAGAAACCAACCCTTGACATGGAATAATTGAAGTACGCAAGCTTGTTTCGCTCTGGACTATATCAGTACGGAAAATTACTTAGATGTTGGTGATATTCTAAAAGATTCAATTATTTGTCTTTGGGAATTAATTCTGTAATTCTACCAAACAATACGTTAAACTAATATGTCTGAAACTTCTAGGCAATGTTCGCAAAATCCCATTCTTCTAGAACTTTAATCAACGATAGAAATGTGTGAAATAAGTCGTGGGCTATTTATTATGTTGGAATTTTCCCGAAGATAAAGATCACCCAGACCAAAGCATTTTGGAGCACCTAATATTACTAAAAGTCAATAACTTTATTATCCAAAACAGAATTACCATGATATAATCCCTATCTTCTTAATTGTCAACGAATAGGATATAAGCGTGGTCCTCATTTACAAATACAATACTAGATATTATTGCTGCGGCGCTTCTGTTATTTTTACAATTATTATTATTATTATTATTATTATTATTATTATTATTATTATTATTATTATTATTATTATATTATTATTATTATTATTATTATTATTGTAAGTATTGGTGGTATTACAATGTTGTATTTTTATGATTATATTTATGGTATCATTTTATGCTTTGGTTTCATTTACCTTTTTTTTTCTCACTTTCATGTCTGTTGTCATCAAATTGTATGGATTATTGATTAAAATAAAAGTTATCTTTGTTTGTCTTATTTTGACTATGGAACTGATACTTATCATAGCAGACCTGCCTACTTGAAATAGGAAAATGTAATAAGTAGTTTTCAGGGTAAATAACATCGTAGACATTTTAACCACCCTTAAAAACCACCAGTTTGTCCTTATAATGGGTGGGGAAAACTATTTTTAACTCTAGATGATAGCTCTGGCACCAGAACTTCGTTTTCAAGAAATGACATTTAATTAAAAACCTTTATTATATCCAGCTCGGGATTTAGCCGTAGTACTACGGCAATTTTCGTAGTAGTAAGGAGGTCTGTTGTGATGGGTATCAATATTTTATTTTTATTTATTTTTTTTTTTAATGATAAAATCTGATTGGAAATGTAAAAGTGATGGTGATAGTGGTAGTGATAATGTTAATGGTGGTGGTGGTAACGGTGATGATTGGGGTGTAGTGATGATGGTAATATTATTATTGATATTCTTGTTGTTGTTGTTCTTCTTCTTCTTCTTCTTCTTCTTCTTCTTCTTCTTCTTCTTCTTCTTCTTCTTCTTATTATTATATATTATTATTATTATTATTATTATTATTATTATTATTATTATTATTATTATTTATTATTATTATTATTATTATTGAATGTATTGATGGTATTACGATTGTTGTATTTTTGTGTGGTGTATCAGTTTATTTTTTGGTTCCATTTACCTTTTTTATTTTTTTTTCCACTTTCATGTATGTTGGCATCAAAGTGTTGATTTATTGGCGAAAGCCTAAGATTGAATAAACTTTGAAACTTTGAAACCTAAAATAAGTTCACGTCAGTTGAGATGTAAAGGGCATGCATTTTCTTTGTTGTAATATTATAGTGATTTTATGGAAACCAATGCAGTTTTATATTATGAAGGTATATTTATAATCAATTCTTATAAATAAATTTAAAAATTTTAAAACGTGAGCGTTTACAAAGCACAATATCCACTAAACCTGCTCAAAGCGCTTTACAAAGAGCCCCTGACCAACAGCAACACGTAACATGTAGAACGAGACAGGACGCCTGTTAGACGATATTTCATTTTTTTATTGAGAGACAACGCTATTAGCGGACAGGTACTCATTTTACACCTGAGTACTGTGAGAGAATATGTGTAAAGAGCCTTTTCCAAGGAGCCAGCTATGCGCCGAGCGAGGTTCGAACCCAGGACTTTCCGATCATGCCACAAGACTACATAGCCGCTAATAATTTTGTTTATTTTTCTAAATACATTGTCGTACGAATTTGTTGTGTTTTGTTAGATTTATTTGTTTGTTTGATTGTTTTTTGTTGCTCATTTATTTCTAGAAATTGACATAATACACGCAAAAGTTTCGTCTCGCGATAGTTCACAACACTTTACCCACACACCTATTGAGTAAATGGGACGAAATGATTTGTGATATCAAACTAGACCTAGAATGTTTATTATACATTATATTTTATTGAGCCCATAAAACTTCTTACCCAAGAAAAGCCGATACATCCGATAGCATTGGAGAGCATATCACCAAGGATGGATGGATACGAATTTCCTGCAGGGAAATAAGCGTGAAAGTTTGGGTGCTGCCAATGTACAATCTGTAGAATGAGACATGTGGGATAAATGCATTATGTCTTAATTTTTTTTTAAAGCTGGGCTTTTAGATAGTGTTATTGATTTCAACCAAATGTACCAAATGCAGTTCTCAAGCCAACAACAACACTTAAACAAGACACATGTAACACGATATGCTATTTCTTTTTTTTCCGACAAAGGCAATGCTGTTACTAAAAATTATTCTTTTTTTTTTGACACCATATAAAATGTGGGAGACCTTCCATAAGCTACTACATCCCAAGTATTCTTGTTCTAGTAGGGGGATTTTTTTAATGTCTCCCCCTTCCCAAACCCCCTGCACTAGAACTTCTTTAGAAAGGGGTTTGGGGGGGGGGGACTTTAAAAAAAAGTTCCCCCCTCCCAAACCCCCTCTTTAACATCGGAAGAAGACTTGGGATGTAGTAGCTTAAGGAAGGTCTCCCAAAAATGTTAACATAACATTGATAAAATAACGTTGCTCGGCAGGGACCTCTTCTTTAAGAAGGTGTCCCTTTCCCATTCTTCACTAAAGTCACGCATTCTGCTATTAAGATGAAAATGATTGATATGCTTCAGAGCTTTTGAAATAGAAAGAATTGTAACGTTCAAAGAATTGAACATACGAAGAATTCCCAAGCCTAGATCTTTGTCATTAAAGTTAAAGTTAAAGAACTCAATGCATCGGTCTTGCTATTGATTAATTGAATCGGTGTACAATTGGCATACCTATGGCAATACAGCCTAAAATATTTCGAATATGAAGACAGAAATCAAAGTCAAATTTAAACAAACTTATTTTTCACAAATATTAAATGTGACATGAAAGAGAAACACCATTTTCAATAATAAAGAGTTGAATTGAATAAACCTTTAATAAATTTCACGACCGAAAGCGTCAGACTGTGGATTCGTAGACGCTTTCCCGTTGACTTGACAACAGACAGGATGTAATTGATTGACTTTGACCGTGAGATAATGACTACCTTCACCTTGCAAAACCGCCTTGACCGTGGGTTAGTGACCAACTTCACCTTTCGCAACTTGGTGTAAAATTCGCTTCAGGATCCGGCTGCAGACGGTGGGATTCGCTCGAACAAGGTACTCACAGTCCCGAAATCTATAGCCATACCGTAAGAGAATCCAGATATTTGACTACTCCAAAATTGTTTTTAATTTTAACGGATTCCTTGTTTTATGAATGGTTTTGGATGCAAAGGGTTGCAATAAGAAGATTAAAGGTATGTTTATTTATTAGAAAGCGCTTAGTTTTTGTTTTTTTTTCATTTGACATGCTTGTGAAAATCTTAAAAGAAAGCTTGTGTTTACAACCCAAAAAAACGTGCTTTGATCCTATATACATTACTATACAAGTGAACAATATGTTAATATGGTGATAATATATATATATATATATATATATATATACATATGCATATATATGTATACATATATATATATATATATATATATATATATATATATATATATATATATAAATGGCATTTCAATATTGCTTAACTTCGTGGATAATAGTCTCTAAGCGCTTCACATAAATGATTTATGTTGGAAAGACAATAAAATCGTATTTATAAAACGACGTATTATATGTAATGAATAATAAATGTATTGTTACTAAAACACAAAAGGAGCAAGTAATATTTTAAACTAGCTTTGAAAGCATCAAGGGAGTTTGAACACTCGGAAACGTAATTTCACACAATTTATTCGACTGATAATAATGATATGCTCCTTGGTTATAATCACCACCTGCTAACCTCCGGGAGTATGGCTTTATTCACGATCACTTTCAAACCTAATCTAACACAATTTCCAGAAGAAATCCCTATCAAACTGATTTGGTTAATAAAAACTCTAAATACAGATGCGTTTTGGCAAAAGCGACATGTTGCTTATCACAGCTATATTCACGATGCCCGGCATACCAAATCTCACACAATTTTATGAAGCAATCTTGATCAAACCGATTTGATAAATAAAACTCTATATACAGATGTTTCTTGGCTTAAGCAACTTGTTGCTTTTTCCAGAAAGTATGGCTATATTCACACTTAGACTATCAAAAATAATCCCTAGAATTCTATAAAGGAACCTCGATCAAAATGATCGAGTCGATAAAACTGCTCTGGGGGTGTACTTTTGCGTTTATTTAAGGAAGAGTTTCTCCTCTTTTAATTCTAGCTAATTGCCTTTAGTTTAAAAATTAAAAAAAAAAAAAAATAAAATACCCGTTATTCATCCCCAAGGGGAAATTTGTCTTTAGGGTCTACCCCAAGGGAAGACTGGAATAACCCAGGTGCCAGTCGCAGTGCAGCGCCGCAAAGTGAGCAAGGGCGAGCTAACTTGCTCAAGGCCACACAACGAGGAATGTAATCAAACTCGGTTCCTTTGGGTAAGAAGCACCCTAGTTGCGGAATCACTTGTAATGAAAAAGATTGGGTTAAGAAAACTCTCTATACAAAATGATTCTTGGCAAGAACAACCTGCACCTTACCCCAGGAAGTATGGCTTTATTCACATCGTCCAATATATCCTGCCATTCGTCACTCTTCTTTGGTGGATTGGGAGGAAGAAGAGTCCGCAAATAACCAGGTTCGACATCCGGCACAACGTTAAAGGAGTGGATATTGGTCATGTAGTCTGCTATGAAATCAACCATCTCTCGACCACGCTTGAGAAACTCATTTGAGTCCATCTATATCAAAGAAAATGTATGGGAAAAAATCGAAGAAAGGACGACTTATTAAATGGTTCAAGAAACAAAAAAATTCAAAGTAAAACCTGAATTCTCTTTAATTTATAACTGGATTTTGTTGAAAACATTGTCTTTTAAAATAAAACTGGACATTTTTTCACGAAGTGAGTTTAAAAAATTAGTTTTCATTTTCATTACAATTGCTTGTCTACTTTCTTATATTTTTTTTACGCAAATCTTTTTTTTTTTCAATTTTATACAAGCAAGATATGATGTTAAATGCAATATGATGTACACTTCGTCATTCCCTGTTTTCAAAAACTTATTATTCTAAAATCATTATAGATATTTGCATCTGGTTTTTGCCATCGTATAAGGAAAAGTCATATTTGTTTGCCCATTAATCATTGAGACATTCATTACATCACCAAACGCAGCAAAATGAACATTAATTTAAAATACTTCCTTTTATTTTTCTCTCCTTTTATTTCGGAATCCCAACAGTGCGACAGAATTCTATTGATGGAATGTGATTGCATGAACCGAAATCGCCAAAAGTAGCTCAACAACGTTTCATTGCACAGATTGAAAGACCAGCAAAGGACATGAAAAGGTTTAGAAAAACAAATAAACAGAGAAACGGGTTTTCTAATTTTGCTGAAACATACAGTTTATGTTTGATGTTGGCAGATACATAACAGACTAATTAGTCCATCTTTCTTTACTGTCAATTTAGATATGCTAGAAATGTATGCTGCATCTCATCCCCGTGAACATCAACCTTAGAATTTTTGTTTTTCAGTTAGACGGTTTTAATCGACATTGGATCCAGGTCGTTTGCAAATTTCTAAACGTTTCCAGACAAATGGATTGGGAGAGATGGACTCGATGCCTGTCTGCCTGTGTCACCAGGCATTTCTCCATATGACTTTTTGCTATGGGGCTACATCAGATACATTGTTTATTCAGCTCCCATGCTAGATGTTTGAAAGCTCACCGAGAAATAAAAGAGCTGTTATTGAATCCACCACGCCATAAAAGCTACAAACCACACGGAAAGAACTCGAAAATAGGTTAAATTTGATTGTATGAGACCATGGCATCTATATTGAAGGCATTGAGTAAACGATAATGATAATCAAAATGTAAAGTGTTGATGTACTCATAGGCTCATGTTTAAAGTATATTGGCTGTAATGTGTTTCTGATAAAGATGTTATTAAAATTTAATTTATGGATACACTGTATTGTTTCCCTTGTTCACCAAACATGATGAAATAATAATTTCACTTTGGCTTTTCAAACCTTCTGTTCTTATGTGAAGATTAAAAAGTTTATCCTTTTAACCAAATCAATAATAAGAGAATTATGATTTGAAAATTTGAAAAAGTCATCTCCGTCATAAATAGGTTCATATCAAATTCAGTGTAAAACCAGATTTTCAGATAAATAAAATTTCGATCTTCTATTTATAATATTGCTTCTTAATAAAAATATAACAACGATTTTACTTGCCGTAGTTTTAAAATTTATTGTAGGTAATCCAGTGGAAGAGATTTTGAACTATGTAATCCGTATGCTACTCAAATAATTAAATGGGAATAAACAGAGATCCTGGTAATTATCATCGCTTCACCGTTTGTGAGAACAACAAGCCAATAACTTAACAACCCCGAAAAGAGAAGGCCCTTGACAATTACATCGCTGGCCAATCCAAGACCAATCGGATCCACCCCACCTCCACCTACCTCTCTCTCTCTCTCTCTCTCTCTCTCTCTCTCTCTCTCTACCTCTCTCTCTCTCTTTCTCTCCTCTCTCTCCCTCTCTCTCTCTCTCCTCTCTCTCTCTCTCCCTCTCTCTCTCTCTTTCTCTCCTCTCTCTCTCTCTCTCTTTCTCTCTCTCTCTCTCTCTCTCTTTCAAATTGACTTGCTCGCTATCGCACTTTTTCATTCCATAATTTAAAACTATCAATTAGATAGACGCTTTATCCGTCTTACTTTGATAAAACAAACCCAAACAAACAAAATTTTAAATATTGGCCTGAACACTCGATCTTCAGACATCGGTAAGTCCCATATTTGACATATTTTGCCAAGATAATGATAATCTTAAGCAATAGATATTTGAAAGGCAAGTTTTCTGGCCCAAATTTCAAATACGTGTTTGCTCAGGGTACGTCAACTCTGTGATTTAGTGGTAAAAAACACACCTTCGGATATGTAGGACATTGGTTCGAGTCTGGAAAACACTCTTTTTTTTTAATGGGCGTAAAAACTGACATTTGATTATTTGGGCGTAAAAACTGACCTTTGGTTATAGGAATTGTGGGAACAGATTATAATAGGATATAAAACAGAGTGTTTCTGATCAAACTGGGATTCTATTCTGGATTCTAATCTAGATTTTACTTCACTTTGGGCTACACTTCCCTAGGTCTAGACTTTTTGCATTATGCTGCAAGTTCTAACATCCTACTAAGAATCTTAATTTTACGGACTTAGATATTCCACGTATTTTAAAAACGATGGTTACATAGGCAAAAAGAATTAACATTTGGACTGATTTTAGGGATGTGAAATTTATGAAACTGATTGAAATTTGACCATGCTATTTTGTTTAGATTTACTACAACAAATAAAGCTGTAAGAAATGAAACTTGAAATCTGGACTTTGATTTGAATGTCTTGAATGTACATTCAATTATCATCATTGGCCCTTGAACTCTTTAATCATTATTAACATCTACAACACAATGGAAAGAAATATCATTACCATCTATCAAAAAGCCACTATACGATCATTAGCCTTAACATATGTGTGCAACTACGCCACACACCATCACCATCAATATTTTTATTAACATCATCATTGACGTCGGCATCATCATCACCATCATGACACTTATCGTTCTCACAAGATCACCACATTATTGTCATGACCATCATCATCAAATTCACCACCATCATCATTATCATCATCATCATCATCATTATCATTATCATCATCATCATCATCATCACCGCCATCATCACCACCATCACTTCTCCCTAGCAAAACAAGCAGGGTGTTTACAGGCATTAGTGTTCGCCTTATTTTGCACCCAATCTCATTAACATAATGTCATGACGTCAAAGCTTGAATGGGTTTCTGCGCATGACAGAGAAGGGGCACTTGACTACGATTGTTTTCTTTTTGGTCATGAATTAATTTTCTTTGCCAAATGATTTCCGGGATAGGTGTTGTGGTCTCTTAGCAACCAAATGCAAATCGTATCGTGAGTCTTTATTCCTTGCCATTAGAAATAGGGTCTGATTTAACATATAAATCAGATGTGATTTCTGGTCTGAAAAGTCAGCAAAATTCCACAGAATAAGACACGCTGGGTTAAATAGTTCTTTATAATAAAAATTGAGTGGGTGGTCAATTCGGTCAGGAATGGAGATTATCAACGAGTATGTGACCAATCGCCGGGCAACAGGATTTCGACGGAATAAAAAAAAAAACACACACACAGACAAATAACAACAGCAACAACAACAACAACAACAACAAAAATACAAAAAAGTTGAAGTAGTAATAGTAGTAGTAGTAGTAGTAGTAGTAGTAGTAGTAGTAGTAGTAGTAGTAGTAGTAGTAGTAGTAGTAGTAGTAGTAGTAGCAGTAGTAGTACTAGTAGTAGTAGTAGTTGTTGTTGTTGTTCTTGTTGTTGTTGTCTTAGTAGTAGTAGTAGTAGTAGTAGTAGTAGTAGTAGTAGTAGTAGCTGTAGTATTAATAATAGCAGTAGCAGTAGCGGCCAGGTACTAGTTTTGACCCGACTATGGTGAATGTGAGAAAAGAGCCTTTCCCGAGGACTCAACTTTGCGCAGCTGGGGATTAGAACCCAGGACCTTCAGATCCGAAGGCGTGTACTTGACCTAATGACCATTGCTCGGGTTTTCTTAACTTTAATTATGACAACCGACTTCGGGCCTGTAGATCCCTGATTCCTTCTGAGCTCGCGCAAATTCATGGCATCGGAAAAAGCTCTTTTCGGCTATGTGGTCTAGTTGTATGACATTCGCTTTCGGATCAGAAGGTCCTGGGTTCAAGCCTCGCTCGGCGCACGAGTCCTTAGAAAAGGCTCTTTATTCACATTTTCTCACCCTACTCGGGTGTAAAACTAATACCTGGTCGTTAACAGCGTTGTTCTGTCCGAAAAAAAATTGCAATATCGCCTAACAGCCGTTATGTTCCGTCCTAAATGTTAAGTGTTGCTGTTGGCCAGGGGCCTCTTGTAAAGCGCTTGAGCACGTTTAGTGGATATCGCGCTATATATAAAAAAGAGCTCAATTTTCTCACATTCTCTCACGACACTCTGGCCGGTTTGAACGCTGTAGAACAGAAATATTGTGAAAGCATCATACAATCGTCATGTTTCGTTGAATATGTTTAAGTAAATTTTACTGCTAGCTTACCCCTTGTAAAGACCTTTGAACGCATTTCGTTGATAGTGCGATATATAAAAGCTCAAAAGTCAAATATTGTACACTTTGCGACAGCCTATAGAGATTCATAAGATCGCTCTGTTGTCTGCACGTCTATGGCCCCTAAATTGTGTTGTCACATTGTCTTCATATTGGATCAGTTTCTACTTTTCGGATTATTGTGGCTCTGTGGTCTAGTAGTGTGACAATTGCCTTTGGATCGGAAGGTCCCGGATTCGAGTCTCTCTCTCTGAGCGGCTCAAAGTTGAATCCTTGAAAAAGACCCTTGACTTACATTATCTACCCGTACTCAGATGTAAAATGTGTACCTGGCCATTTATAACATACGCTGTCGAAGAATATAATTATAACATGACATCGCCATATAGGCGCCATGTCTCGTCCTAAAAATTAAGTGTTGCTGTTAGCTATGAAACATTTGTAAAGCGTTTTGAGCACGTTTCGTGGATATTGCTCTATAAAAATACCCATACTAAAATTTTTAATTTACTGTTTCGATGTATAGGCTGAAAAAGTGCGGAAATCGGAAGCAACTTGTTTTGAGGCGCATTGAGCACGCTTCGCGGATATTGCGATATATAACTACTCAATTTTAAAAAAGTCATTTTATGTCTTTATGTAGAGGCTGAAATGGTGCGGAGAGAGAAAGCAAGCTTGTTTTAATTCCCCTCCCATTTGTATTTTTTGACGTACAATCTATAAACGTTGATGAATATAGTAATACGTTAAAGTAAAGAATATAGAAGGAACGAAAATGACGTCACTCAACTCTTTGTTATTGTTTTTAGACAGTCATTTTAATGTTTATGTATCAATAAATTATATCAAACAGACTATAAAAATTCACGTTTATATATTATAGTTTTTCATTTTTGGTACGTTTAATCCAGTTGGTGGATGTTGTTGGTATTTTAACTAAACGAATACCATCTATGGTAGTACAAAACAAACTAAAAACGAAGAACTTAGTTTAAAATACTGGGAGAGAGAGAGAGAGAGAGAGAGAGAGAGAGAGAGAGAGAGAGAGAGAGAGAGAGAGAGGGGGAGCGGTTGTATAGTTTTTGTACAGGTAAGTGATACAGACAGCTTTCAGATAGCTATGTTTGTTGAAATGCAAGCCATTAAAGGAAGTGAAGGTTGTGCATTTATGCAAACAAATCTATTGTTGTGGTGACATGATCGTAACATAATGTGCCTCGTTGATTTTTCTCCAAATTGGCCTCATCATAAATACTCTATTTGTTTTATGTTGCATTTACTATATTATGAACCTTGTTACCTTACATTAGCATCTGATATGATTATATTTGTGCGGCTATGTGGTCTAATGGTATGACCCTCGCTTTCGGATCGGAAGGTCTTGGGTTCAAGCCTAGTTCAGCGCATGGTTGAGTCCTTGGAAGAGACTCTTCGCTCACATTCTCTCGCCGTACTCAGGTGTAAAATGAGTACCTGTCCCGTTAACAGCGTTGTCTCTGTCGGAAAAAAATATTGTATTATCGCCCAACAAGCATCGTGTCTCGTTCTACATGTTACGTGTTGCTGTTGGTCAGCGCTTTGAGACGTTTAGTGGATATTTCACTAATATAAAAGAAAATGTCTTCATGATAAAACATTTAAGAATTTATATAACACAATATCCGCTCGACATGGGTTCCCTAGCCAACGGCTACCCTTAATATTTAGAGTAGATATGACGCCAGTGAGACGATATTGCATTCTTTTTACCCTCCAAATACAACATTGTTAACGGTCATGTACTCATTTTACATCTGAGTAGGGTGAGTAAAGAGCCTTTTCAAAGGACTCAAAGCGGGAATCAAAATATAGACTTTTCGGTCCTCATGCGAGTGTTTTTCCACAAGACCATAATGTTGAATGCAACGTTATCGCATCTGTCACAAAAATATATCATTTATTTTGTGCGGCTATATGGTCTTGTGGTATGACACTCGCTTTCGGATCGGAAGGTCCTGGGTTCGAGCCTCGCGCTCGGTGCATAGTTGAGTGCTTGGAAAAGGCTCTTTACTCACATTCTCTCACCGTGCTCAGGTGTAAAATGAGTACCTGGCCGTTAACAGCTTTGTCTTTGTCCGAAAAATTGTAATATCGCCTAACAGGCGTCATGTCCCGTCCTACATGTTAAATGTTGCTGTTGACCAGGGACCCCTTGTAAAGCGTTTTGAGCACATTTAGTGGTTACTGCACTATATAAAGCTCAATTTTTTTTTATTTTATCTTTTTAAAGGTCTAGACAATGACAATACAACACAACACCATACAAAATTATCTTGAATTATTATTGATGCTCTGCGTTTAGATATAATACTCACAACACAGATTAAACATACCAATAAGCGAAAACTGTGTTTAAAGTTAAACGTTTATAGTCTGAATGATATAATTTAATGAGAACTAATCACTAACAGGTGGTCTAAAGGTAATAAAAATGGGATGAGTGAAGCCAACTGCGTTCCTTCTATTTGAAGTCAAGTCTTCTGGCATTTAGACAACCTTCATTCCAACCGCCATAAAATTAATTAACAAATCTTCTGTGGAAAAATGAGACAACCAATGAAAATAACGAGAAGCAGTGTCGTGAATCATCATCATCGACATTGCCGCCGTCGTTATCATCATCATCATCATCATCATCATCATCATCATCATCATCATCATCATCATCATCATCATCATCATCATTATCGTAGTCATCATCATCATCATCATCATCATCATCATCATCATCATCATCATCATCATCATCATCATCATCATCATCATCACAATCATTGCCATCTTCTTCTTAATATAAGACACTATATTTATAATATGGTTATCTGCTGTCCCAGCAAATATATCGTATCGTTCTATCTGTCTGTGTGTGTGTCTGTGTGTATGTATATATGTATGTATGTATGTATGTATGTATGTATGTATGTATGTATGTATGTATGTATGTATGTATGTATGTATGAATGTAGGCATGCATATACGATGATATGCTGGTTTGTATGTATGTCTGCATGTATGTATGTATGTATGTATGTATGTATGTATGTATGTATGTATGTATGTTATATGTGTTTGTATGTACGCTCATTTCTTTTGTATACACGTGTAGAAACAATGTGCAAGCGTGTATGTTCGTGTATGGCTGTGTCTGTATTTGTAAATGTGTTGATGTTCATACCATGAACCAAACTGAGCATTGTTTACCTCACATGAATTGCCTTTAATTTGGACAATAAAGATTATTATTATTATTATTATTATTTATATAGAATGCTTTTAAAATAGTAATGTCAGAAATTCATTCGAGTTGAAGATACATTATATGAATTGTTTTGTTTTTTTTTTAATTCACACGTTGTTTCCACTCGACTCAACTGTTAATGTGTACATGGCGATGGAAAATGAAGGAAGTTGTTAAAGTGTTAATACATTAAAGTAAACCTAACAGGAGAGCTGCACTGTATAAAACGGAAGCATGATACTATATGTTAAACTTGCCGTTGGCTCGGGGGCCCTTTTCAAGCACTTTGAGCACGTTTAGTGGATATTGTGCTAGATAAATGCTCACATTTTTTGTTATAATTTATTTTTTATTTTTTTGTGTGTGTTTCACAATTCTCTCAACGTCATTTAATCCTAAATTTTGTTAATGGAAAATAAAGTATTATTATTATTATTATTATTATTATTATTATTATTATTATTATTATTATTATTATTATTATTATTATTATTATTATTATTATTACTATTATTATTATTCTTTCTTCTTCTCTCTTCTTCTTCTTCTTCTTCTTCTTCTTCTTCTTCTTCTTCTTCTTCTTCTTCTTCTTCTTCTTCTTCTTCTTCTTTTCAATATCACAGTAAATGACACCATAAGATGCATGTCATATCGCGATCAAGATGATATGAAATTCACAATAATACAAAAGAAAACACAATAAAATTTCAAAGGAAAACGAGAGCAAGATTGGATAGACGGGCAGGCTCTAACAATGATAAAACTTGAGGTTTTATGTAGCGATATATCCTATAAACGTGCTCAAAGTGCTCTATAAAGTGTTCCTAGCCAACAGCAACACGTAACGTGTTGGGGAATATAACAATTTTGTTAACGGCAAAGTGCTCATTTTACATGAGTAAAGTGAGAGAATGTAAGGAAATAACCTTTTCCCCAAGGACTAAAATATTCATCGGTCAGAGCGGGACTCGAACCCTGGACCTTCCGATCCGAAAGCCAGTGTCATATCAGTGAACCACATCATTCCAAATATGCAAAATGTCTGATTAAACAGTTTGCATTTTACCGGAAAGATGGATCTCCTGTTGTAACGCTTCGTTTAGGATAGAACATGTACGACCATCTTCGTTCATAAGGTGGTCAACAGAAGCCACAAGTTGGTTGGCGAGGCCAGGTAGATAGATCGAGAGCTGGACAGCGGTTTGTGCCATGTGAAAGAAACATCAACTCCTCATTTAGTGAATGAACCGTTAGGAAAACTAAGAGCATTTATTTGTCAAACGTAAGTGTCGTTTCTTTTTTTTTTCTCTTTGATAATCTCAAATACAGGATTTTAGATAGTAAATTTATTTGAAGGTTATCATTTTATGATTCTTCATTCCAAAACGGTGTTATTTCGAGATGAACTTGGTGAAGAAGATTGAATGTATACCCACAAATGTGAAACTTGGGGTTGATTTCAATGCTTTTTGATGGTGGAGAATAAATGTTATTTTGTACAAAGCATAGCACTCAGGGGTTTTCTCTTCTTAATCTTTCCAGTCCTCAATTCACTTTTCGGAATCCGATACAACCGAGATACAACCGAGATAATAACCGATTTGAGACACTTAGACGCCTGTTTAAATTAAGACAGAATAGCGATGGTAGCGGATCGAATCTCTGAAGTCCCGATTTTCACCATTGGTGGAGTAAACTTCTGAAGTCTACACACGAGCTTTGCGCACCATGTTTTATTTGATTTTCGGTGGTTCAGACCTCTGATGACGATGCATGTTCATCAGAGGTTTGAACCGCCCAAAATGAAATAAAACGTGATGCACAAAGCACGTAAGTAGTCTTATTGAGTTTTGATCCGCCGATCGTGAAAATCGGGACTTCAGAGGTTTGATCCGCCGACCATCAGTAGGGAAAATGTGTCGTCGTAAATTGTACAATCGTAACCGCCATTTGAACAAAATTATTTCTTGTATAATTTCATAGACATTTAACACCTTTATACCCCAGTACATCATATTCCAAAGAGGAACAGACTTTATAATAGATGCACACGATTGATTATGATTAAAATATAATCACAAATTACATTACCCTCATTTTAAATCCGTGATAGTAAATAGTATGCTTCATAATTATGTGTCTAAGTGTAAATGTAAAAAAGAAATCGAAATCGTATGTTTGGCATTTAGTTTTATATGCATGTATAATATAATATATCTATACAAATTAGTCCTTTAGAACCATGAAAACATGGAGCAGGAGTTTATCCAATTTCTAAAGCATGAAACGGACAATAGTCATACTCGTATCTTGCAATCCTTTGGATAAGACACTAGCTTATTGCATAGTACTCGTACTTTCCGCCAGATCCTACAAACCAAGCTATGCAATCACTGCTGTGTAGGGTCAATACATCTCTCTAATTCACCAAGGATCAATCTCAGTATATTTGCGAGTAAAACGAGCGCTCTACCAACTGAGCTTTCTGGCCCCCATATCTACATTTAAAAAGTTATTAAAACTCTTAATAATTATTAATGGAATGAGAAACAATGAGATGAAAATTGAAATGTGCAGTAGAACTGTTAAAATCTTCTAAGAATGGAAAACATTTTCCTTTCATCTTACAATTTTTGTATTTACGAATATAGAAAATTTCTAAGCGAAATATGGGCGATTATTCTGATGTAATTTGACTCTAAATAAAGATCCTCTGTTCAATCAAAAAAAATAGTCTTCGACATTTAAAACAAAAAATAATGTTTTCTGAAAATGTTTTAAAATTTAGAAAAGTTATCTTAAGAGAGCAATAATAATAATAATAAAGTTTATTTTTATAATAGTGGTAATAATAATGATGATGTAAATAATCATAATAATAATAATAATAATAATAATAATAATAATAATAATAATAAAATAATAATAATAATAATAATAATAATAATAATAATAATAATAATAATAATAATAATAATAATAATAATAATAATAATAATAATAATAAAATAATAATAATAATAATAAAATAATAATAATAATAATAAAATAATAATAATAATAATAATAAATAATGATGATGATGATGATGATGATGATGATGATGATGATGATGATGATGATGATGATGATGATAAGTCCCATTTCATATTGTGAGAAGAATGCCAAGTTTTTGTCATTTATGTAGTGAAAGAGTAAACTACTTAAATTTTGCCTCATAGAACAATCAGCTGAGTCTTTTTGGCATTTCAAATTTAATCTTGTGCTTCTGTGATGTCCATTATATTACTTGAAAGTATTTACTCATTTCCTATCTGGATGTGACTTAACAGGTTCTATAATGTATACTAAAATACTGGGAGTAAAAATGACTCTTATAAAAGATATAACACAAAATTTCGGCCTTTCGTTTAAATGCATTATAGTTAAAACATTAGAGATAAAAATGTTATATTGTATAAGAGTCCTTTTACTCCCTTTATTTTATTGATTCATTCAGGCACCTTTAGATTCATGCTCTTAAACTCGACTAATGAATTCAAATTCAGTTTTTAGCATTCTAACAATCCCACCATAATACATTTTAGAGGTGTAATGTCACGTAATAGTTAGAAAATTAAGTGGGGGATTTTTCCCATGTGGTGTTCTTTCTGCTTTACTCGGGAACAAAATACACGTATTTGAAATTTTGGCCAGAAAACTCGTTCAATTAAAATGCCTCAGATCTTGGAAAAAAAAGAAAACAATCTCTTAAACCTGGGACTTCACGAAATCCTAGATTTGAGTTTTTGCCAATAGAAAAGTCATTCTAATCGATCGATATTTAAAGACCGTGTTTTCTGGCCAAATTGTTAAATCGTGCTTGTATGTCCTTGTTTGAGTATGGCAGGATTGTTAGTTAATTGAAAGCACATTGAGAGTTAAGAGCAGCAGGTGTGGCTGTCCACTGCCCACCGACCTCTGTCATCAGGTGGAGTCGGATAATTTATCAACTTGACCATTTCATCTTGTTGTTGTCCCGTGTTCGAGAAAAAGACATAAACAACGGTGGCATTTGAGTGCAGTAAAAATACAAACAAAATGTATCAACATTCTTCGGATTAATCTTCTCGCTTTTATTCATTCCTCCATCTGTCTTTTCTCGGATAAGTTGTTATTAGGAGGTAGTGTGGCTCAGCAGTGCGGTTTTTGCTTCGTACCCGAAAGGTGCCGAGTTCGATTACCCGTCGTTACGCTTTGGACCTTGAGCAAGTCACCTCGCCCTAGCACTGCGGCTGACGCCTTGGTATTCTAGTATTTCTTTGGGATAGACCCTAGAGAAAAATTTCCCTATGGTGATGAATAAAGGGAATTCTAATTTTTAAAGTAAAAACTTTAGACCTCAAAACTATCATAAGTTGGGGGTGGGTCAGATGGTAAAAATAAAAAGGACAAAGAATTTGTTGCTGCTTGAAGCTCAAAAAAATTAATATTTATCGGAAATTGAATAGAAGCTTCAATTTAATAAACAAAGTCAGACAATGTGGACTTTTCGGGTTCCCCCTTTATCATTAAAACACGATGAATGGAACACTAAAGACGAATATTAGTTGTGAGAATGACGTTGTTGCGGAGAATAATCATAACAATTGTTTGTTTATTCACCTTTACAACTCCATTCTCGCATCTCTCATTCGTCTTTAACGTTTTATTCATCGTGTTTAAATTATTAAGGGGAAACCCGAAACATCCACATTATCTTTCTCCATTTATTAAATTGAAGTTTAAATTTATTTTTCTATTGTTATCCTTTGTAAAAAAAAAAAAGAAATTTTACTCAAAAATAACAGTTTTGTCTGTTTTGATGTGGAGAATGAATAACATTTATTAATGTGACAAAAACTAAAATGTCACATCTCTTGTTATTTTAACGTGAAAATCGCATTTTGGCAAGTTGTTCGCCTAGACGTCGCCTCAAGACGATGAGTCACAAGCTGTTTCAGTTGAAACTGAATAGAGATTGCCAACATAAATTCACCGAGGAGCTGCCTAACGGCAAGTGCGTTACATCGGTGGGGTCTAACTTCCTGTCCAATATGTCCACGCTGTGGGCAAGAACCCGAGGCGGCAGAGCATCTAGTCGAAAGGTGTGTTGTGACGATGCTACCAGGCGGGTTCGCGACGGTGCACGAATGCGGACCGGACTTTGCTGATTGGGTCGATCGTCATAACATAATAGTGTGAACCATAAGAGGCTGCTACCCAAGAGGACGAAACGTGTCACATTCCTAGATATTAAGCGTAGCCCATACGTATTTTCTTTCTTAGTAAGTCAATCCATTACCCCTATCACTGGCCCAATTAGTTTGTAAATTGTAACGCCAATATGAATGAAAAGAGTCCCTGTGTGGGCCAGCTAACGACTTTAGTGTTATATTTGTATATATAGTGTTTATATTATATAGTGTAATTTAATGTTTATTATTATTTGAATGATGGAATGGTTTTTCTGATTATTTGTATTCATTTTGATAATAATAATAATATTAGTAATAGTAATAATAATAATAAAAATAATGATAATAACAATAATAAAAAATAGAAGAAGAAGAAGAAGAAGAAGAAGAAGAAGAAGAAGAAGAAGAAGAAGAAGAAGAAGAAGAAGAAGAAGAAGAAGAAGAAGAAGAAGAAGAAGAAGAAGAAGAAGAAGAAGGCCAGGTACTCATTTTACACATGATTACAGTGAGATAATCTGAGTAAAGAGCCTTTTCCAAGGAATCAACTATGCACCGTTCGAACCCAGGATCTTCCCATTCAAAGACGAGCCTCAAGCCACAAGGTCCACATGGCCATGTCTATTGTAATTGCGAGTAGTAACCACAAATACACGTTTTTCTTACCAAAATGAGGTCGTTTTGTTAATGTAGGGTAAAATGGACTGAAATGTTACTGACATTAATTTATTTCCTTAGCGCATTGAGATGGTTAGTTATTAATTATCCATATTACAACGTTAACTTTATGCATAAACAAGGATGAGTTGTAGTGTTAAGCGTACTTCTTAGGAGTAATTTTGAGGGTTGGATGACCTTTCGTTGAAAGGTTGGTGGCGTTGAAATTGCCATCAAGATAATTTAAGTTATGCACGAAGCATGAGACGGACATGTCATTGTTTTACTATGACTGTTGATCAAATCAAGTTTTATTAACGAAATAATGGAATTTTAATTCTTATTTACCTGACGACACTAGCTCTACATTTTTCTCTCGAATTTTAATAAATATCAGGTGAAAATGGTGTGATCTTAATTAAACAGACCTCACAAGTATAGTCGCACCAGCAAAATAGTTTGCATTTGTTTGCAAGGGCCGTAAAACCATAAAAAAACTAAACAAAGCAGTTGTTTGGCTTTTTGGATTAGAGAGTTATTCTTATTTTTAAAATAAATAGGTTATTGTTATTTTCAATGGTAACGTATTCGGGTATCGTATTGTGTTTTATACTCAGCAGTGTTTCGATACTGTTCGCAACATTTTTTTAACTTAAAGGATTGATAATCTAAACTTAGAAATGTTATCAAAAGCATGTGAAAATAATAATAATAATAATAAGAAGAAGAAGAAGAAGAAGAAGAAGAAGAAGAAGAAGAAGAAGAAGAAGAAGAAGAAGAAGAAGAAAAAAAAGAAAAAAAGAAATATTCAAAAAAATTAGTTTTAAACTATCTATGTTTAAACAGATCAACTTTGGGTATAAAATTAAAATTTGTGAGCCGCCTAATCTAAACCGTGTCGTTTTGGGTTGACTCAGAAGCTGTGAAATGATATAATAGCAAACAGTATGAAACTTGTTTTCAATTTCCAATTGTTATTGACAAAAATAGACTCTTTCTTAAGATAAAAACTAAAGTCTCATATATTTTGTTATAACCGATTTATGGCTCCTGGTTCTCCAAGACCCAATACTGGTTTGAGCCGTCAGTTCACATTTGTGGTGGCACCAGGTCTGATATTCAATTACTGTAAGAAGTTCAGAACACAAGAAAATGTTAATGTTGGATGGCATGGCACAGTTCTTGTATGGATTAACGTTTTAAGAAACAAAAAAAATGATATTTTATATAGCGCAATATCCACTAAATGTGCTCAAAGCGCTTTTCAAAGGGTCGCTGACCAACAGTAACAGGTAACATGTAGAACGAGACATGGCGCCTGTTAGGCGATATTACAATTTTTTCTCGACAGAGACAACGCTGTTAAGGGCCAGGTACTCATTTACACCTGAGTACGGTGAGAGAATGTGAGTAAAGAGTCTTTGCCAAGGACTCAGTTATGCGCCGAGTGAGGCTCGAACCCACGACGTTCTTATCTGAAAGCGAGTGTCATACCAAAAGATCACACAGCCGCACAATATACTAATAAGTGTTGAAATGGGTGTTCTGTATATTCTGTGTATAACTCATTGAAAGACATGGATCCTGTGGTAAGTTTGTTAACTCGTTTAATAGTCTTGTCAAAGTTGTTGATGATGATGATGATGAAGATGATGATGATGATGATGATGATGATGATGATGATGATGATGATGATGATGATGATGATGATGATGATGATGATGATGATGACGACGACGAGGTTGATGATGATGACAAAACGCCCAGTTGCATTGAACTTATTCTTGTATATTTGCTTTATCTTATCAAACTAGATCCCAAGGACCTCTGTATAAAAGCATAGAGTGAAGACCGCCACATGCTTCTTGTATCTCATCTTTGACCTTTCAAGCCTTCGCAAAAAAACTAGTAGACAACCACCATTTCAAGCTTCAAAAGCATCGACGTTAAAGAGAAGAGGATAAGGGAACTATAAGAGAAAAGTACTAATTTAATCATAGGCAACAAGTAAACCAAATCACGAAAATAATATTAGTAAAATTAAGAAGAACTTCAGAATCTTTTAAAACCAAAATATTCTGGTACAATGACATTCGTCCTTGAACTTTCAACTTCACTTCACCCGATTTTTGTTCTTTTTCTCGTTGGATGTGGTTTATTATCTCTGATACCAGAATGTATTGGGTTCAAATACCACGATTTTTGTGCCACTCCACCATTGGATATGAAAACACGATTTCCTCTTTACACAATGGAGGTGGATACAAAGCTAGGCGGTCTTCCATGGGCGTATAGACAGAATGCTACCCTCACAGGTAAGTCAATGACAGTTAGGCGCGTCTAAAATTATCATTCAGTCAATTGACAAATCTGACATAGTCGTATAATATTCTAGTCTACATTATCCCACCCTTCTCCCTAAATAGTAACGCGTAATGATATCAAGTTTACAATAATAATTTGTGACGTCAGATTTCACGTAAAATTTCATTACGATTAGAATTTTTAAAAAAGAAGTTATATCATATAGATAAATATTTTTGTAAATGTCTTCTACTCAGAGATGACGAAATTGGAATCGATTGAGGGGTAGAAAAAAATATTTGTTGTACTCTTGCGTTTTGGAATTCAAAGTCTGTTCCCCACGCGCATTCGCAAGCTCGTGCAGCAGGGAACACGTCCGGAATTCCAAAATGCAAGAGCGTAAGAATCGTTTATTGCTCAGCCCCCCCCCCCCAACCATATCTTCCCGGAATACAAGAATACAAACACTGTTCATCTTGTTTCCTGAATTGTTGTTGATGTCTGCATAACAGTTTGGAACCTGTTTCGGAGATAGGTCAGAACATTATTAAGACGATCTTGTGCTGCAGTTGTCACTCTTGACTGACCAGATCTAGGAGTAGCCTTTGTTACTTATAGCCTGATACAAACATATCTTTTGACGTCATTTATAGATCATTGCACCCGCCGAGTGAGTAAAAAAAATAAAAACCTTGAGCTCAAAGGGTCCCAGACCAACAGCAACACGGAACATGTAGAACGAGACATGACGCCTGTTAGACGATATTACAATTTGTTTTCGATAGACACCGCTGATGACGTCCAGGTTCCTATTTTACACCTGAGTACGGTGACAGAATTTGAGTAAAGAGCCTTTTCCAAGGACTTACCATGTGCCGAGCAAGGTTAGAACCCAGGATCTTCCGATCCGAAAGCGAGTGTCATACCACAAGACCACATAGCCGCTCTAGGAGTCGTAGTCGTTTTTAGTGCTGAATGAAACAAACGATCCCCTTTGGTTTATGATATTTTTCTTTTGAAGTATTGTTTTGGTCTGTGTCAAGCTATGAGTTTACGAAAGCTATGGTCTAGGACGTTAATCAGCAGTGTCTGTTTCTTCGTATTAAGTTTCATAATCGATGCAAGGTGACAAATGGAATCGCATTCCTTTAAAAGATCACCCAACTCCAAGCGATCCAATCACTTGCCTGCCTTCTCTGTCGATAATCTTGGCATCATAAAACTACAAAGAAAACTATTTTCCGTTTAAAAATCACCTTTTCTTAAACGTCGATGGAATAGAGTGAGTTGCGAATTTTATTCCAATGTTTAGCACGTGATAAGTCAAGAATACACTATAGTAAATTTGAAAAAATACATCAAGTAAGACGTTATAACCGAACCAAATAAATAATTATTGATAATATAACACGCACGTGTAGTAGTGAAAATGGCTAACTTTTGTTTATTTCATATCCGTAACTTGTGTCACGAAAATTAACCATGCCTGTAGATTTTCGACCTATCAAAACACGCAATTTGTGACAAACCCACAATAACGCTCGGGCGAATAATATAGAATGGAGGACATTTTTTAATTTTTTTTAACAGCTCGATATGAAATTCATTTTCATTGATTCCCTCAATCAGTCTATAAACGTTCAAAGTCACACATGATTTTCTGTTATGGTACGAGTGGTCAGGTGAGTAGAAGTACTGAGTATTTACCTTGAAGGTGTCCATCGATGTGAAATTTGCTTAGTCCAGCAATCAGTCATTTTTTATTTACGTTGAGGGGCTTGGTAAAGTTCCCCTAATGTCTATTGAGTAAAATTAATGATTTTGAGTAATCTGTCATGAACACAAATCAATATTGTTCTTATTATGTGATTTAATCGACAACATTTATAAGCAGAAATTGAGACCAAATTGATCTTTTAGACAATTCATTAAGGGGTGTGGGGGGGGGCGACACTAAAAACGATGAATTTTGACCCAGTTTGCTAAAATTAGATTTTGGTGGGATGTTGTCATATGACCATTTGTCTCCATAAAAAATTGCACGAGAACTTCATTTTCAGTTTTTTATCTACTCAAAATAACATAAGTATTTTGTGACCCATAGTATGGTTAAATCCTGTCCATTTTTAGTTTCACTCGACTGATTTCATTCATGAAAGAATATCAAATAGTCTTTATAACTAAGTAAAGTCAAAAACATATCAATGAAAAGTAAAAACTCTCCTCTATCTTCAAAACCAATCACTTTGTTCTTAATTATGTCATGTGGTCACAATCCAATCAGAGAGCGAGAGGAGAGTTTTTCCCTCAACTCGTTTACTTTGACTTTTAAATGCGTTTTTCTCAAAGCTGCAATTTTCGTCCCTCAGTTTTCAACCAATCTTCTTCAAACTTTCTAGAAATGAGTGTCATACAAATACGCAGGTCCTCTAGGAGCCGGATTTTTGAAGAAAAATTAATTTATGAGTAATTTGAAATTATGTAACTTTTTTCAAGGGGAATAATCGAGTAATAACTTTGAACTTAATTTTAAAAGTTTCTTATTAAAAAATTAAAAATCGGGCTTCTAGAGCTTCTTTAATTTCCTTTTTTCTACCTCTGGCCAAAATATTATGGCAATGGGTTGATAAACAAAAAAGCCTTTGACTTTTTAAGATTTGTTGTTTATTTTCCAATATGGCGTCGTTTCCATAGCAACGGGCAACTTTTTTTCGAAAACAATTATATGCAATCATCCTTCCCAACCATATACATTATGTCTGTGCATAGAAGTTTAGGATATTTCATCAAATAAAAAAATGACCCTTAAGTGTCGCTTCCCCCCTTAACAATGCAAACCCGAGACTCGAGCTTAACAAAAGAAAGGAAAAGTCGTGACGTCACACATTCTACTTTTCCGATTCCAAAATCATTCGAAGTGTGTATTTAACAAGTCCTTTGGAGGACTAATAATGAATAGGTTACATATTGAATCGTGAGGTTGCATAACTATTTCAGCAGGGTGAATAGGCCGACTTTAAGGATGGTGGGACGTTTAAGTGCGTTATAATGGTTTTAGCCGACCGGCATATATTTAGACCAGAAGATAAGATGTCAACACTCTGAAACTAGAAGTTCTTTACACAAGCTATGCATTCAATCCTCTGGAAGAGGTGTCTTACACTTCCATTGAGATTGAAACCAGTGTTACGATATCACGCTTTTGTTTTGTATGAAAATGATTGTATAAAAACAATACAAAATAGCTGGGAGACGTCAATGTCTCTCCTTCTACATAAATGACCAGCAAATCCCCAACATCTTCGATGCAAACACGACCTGACGGTCTAAGAAAAAATAACAAAGAGCAGAGAAACATCAATTTCATTTATTTTCTTATTTGTAAACAACCAGTTATATTTGTCCGAGCGATCTTGCAGAAGAGTCACTAATCCCGTATTTTGATTGGACAAATATCTATTTGCTAGCACTTTTAGTTTTCCCCATCCCACCCACTCTCTCTCTCTCTCTCTCTCTCTCTCTCTATCTCTGTCTCTCTCTCTCTTTCCCTCTCTCTCTCTCTTTCTCTCTCTCTCTATCTATCTATCTCTCTCACTCTCACTCTCTCACACACAATCTCTCTCTCTCTCTCTCTCTCTCTCTCTATCTCTCTATCTATCTATCTATCTATTTATCTACCTCTCTCTTCTCCCTCCCCCTCTCTCTGCCGTGTGTGTGTGTGTGTGCATTCAAAAGAGAAAGAGAGAGAGAGAGAGAGAGAGAGAGAGAGCGAGAGAGGGAAGAGCACAGTGATGAATGCTGTTATACACGAATGCAATGAAAGATAACAGGTCGTACAAATGTTATGCGTTTATAGAAAATAATAAAAAAACATCTGCCTCCAGATTAATCCTCCCAACATACATAACGATGTGTGGCATTAAACGTTTGTATCTGATTATAGAAGGAAAGAAGTTGACGTGAATCAGCTCTTTGGTGTTATTTTAAGACAGCCTGTTTGGGATAAGTTATTACTTATATATAGATTGAACGAAATTAACGTCTTTCAGCTTTTTGTTATTTTT
>NC_088363.1:29696102-29703602 GCF_034508935.2 Berghia stephanieae
CGATAGACACGTTCCCTGCTATTAAGTAATTCAATAGGATTGCTCCGCAATGTAAATCCATTACTTTTATATATTTTGTGTGAATTTAATTAACTTTAATATGTAGTTTTATTATCGGGTGTATATTAATTTTAGTCGACATGCACTTATTTGCAGGTCTGATAACCCAGTTCCTTATGGGCATACTGTTGTAATGGAAATCTCAAAAAGTGACGCAAAATATTGTCCGTTACAACAATGTTAAACTAAACCCATAAGTTATTTCAGATGTCAGACCTTTATATATGTATACGTCGGTTTTATTTCACCAGTAATTATTTTTAATGCCTTTTTCGCTACGACATCATACGATATCATCGCCTAGGCATTCCATGAAGGAATATATAGATAATTCATCAAACAAGATGTCTCATTTCAACAGGAATCACCCATGTTGTCCATATGAGCAAATTGAGGGTTAATAATCTTGATCGAGGAAAAAAACGAAAGTGTCTGAAGCGGGGCTCGAACCCGGGTCCTTCCGGGTCACAGTGCAATGCCTTAACCACTCGGCCACTTTAAGAAAACAAAACAAAAATCCAAATACCTTTCCGTAAATGTCAGTCTCCTGGCCCCACGGCAATCGGAGATGAACTGCACCACGTGACACTCTGGCATAACAGTGTTGTCCCTTCTGTCGGCCATGACCTTCACATACGCCCCATTGTTGCTCCCAACCTCGTAGTAATTGGACGCGGAGAATATGGTCAAAACCTTGGGATACAAATGTAAATATTATGTAAATACAACGATACCAAGTTTTCAAAGTGAATATCAAGCTGCAAGAAAAGTGGACGATATAATTAAACAAAAATGAATTTAAAAACTTTAAAACATAGCAAACTACTTCACACGAAAAAGGGTTTGAGCCCAAAACGCTCCGTGTCAATAATAATAATAATAATAATAATAATAATAATAATAATAATAATAATAATAATAATAATAATAATAATAATATAATAATAATATAATAATAATAATAATGAAGTTTATTTATATTGCACCCAAACCTCTATACAATAAAGCTCAAGGCGCATAACTACATCAATCCATTCAAATATCTCTCTCTCTCTCTCTCTCTCTCTCTCTCTCTCCCTCTCTCTCTGTCTCTCTCTCTCACAAACACACACACACATAAACATACACACACTCACAAACACAAACACAGATATTTTTGAAGCTGTCTTATTATTAGCCATTGTTTATGAAATTTCACAGGAGCTTTCATCATGTACCCATAACTCATGATCGACAACACCTTTCTCCCTTGCCCATATCGTCCACCCCCTCTCCTTTATATTTTGATTAAATGAGCCCCGTGAATCATAAACCATGGCGCGTAGGAGTTATTTTTATTAATGACCTTTATAACTTTTTATCTATTATTTTTTTTATGTTGCATTGCAGAATCAATTTACTTTTTTTTTTCTTTTTTTTTTTTTTCTTTTTTTTTTTTTGGGGGGGGGGGGGGGGTGGTTGTGTATTCGTATAGCTCCTTCTTACACTTTCCTATTGAACTTTTGGACTTTTTTGACATTTTTGACAACTCTTGAGCACAGAATTACGTTACCTCTCAGCCATGGGTTTCACCATTTCTTTTCTTCTTACGTTTTCCAACACACACACACACACACACACACTCTCACACACATACAAACACTTCTTATAGTTATATTCTCACATGCTTTAAAACGAGAATTTGAATTACCTTTTTGCCGTGTGTGTATTCGTATCCTTCCTTCTTACACTCGTGCGATCTGATAAGCAAACGTAGTTTGTTGTTTTCTAGAAATTTGGAAGTAACATCGGGACCAAAATAACATCCACCTCCACGAAAGTTATTTGGATAGCACCCTCTTTGCTCTCGTGGGTCACTCCACAATATATCCAGCATCTGTGGATTAATTGATCATTTATGCTCTATAACTGATATGAAGTTATATTTAAGTTAATATATTAAATGATAAGTATTTATCATATAATCTGCGTTTGGGGGAGGGGTAGCATGTTTTGTGCAAAAGAAGTAATACATTCTAGTGTTATAATCTTCTGTAATATTCAGTGATATTATTAATCTTAATGAGATCATATTATAATATAGTGTTGCAAATAAAAAATCGAGAAACGAGAAGAGATAAAGTAAATGATATTTCTGATAAGAAAACCCTCAAAAGTAAGTGTTTCAATCTTTAAACTACTTATATTGAAAAGGGGTGGACACCACTTAGACCATTACTCCTATCTGCTATTTCAATACTAAATCGTGGTCATTTTCATCACAATCGCCATCTCATAATTGTCATTCTCATCACCATTAGACAACCACTACCACTATCATCATCATCAACATCATCATCATCATCATTATCATCATCACCTGTTTCCATTCCTCCAGATCATAGATGTCAATGTCCTCTCCATCTGTTTCCATCTTGACAAATGCAGGTGGACGTAGCACCGAAACGTACTTACAAGGACAAAATAAATGTTGACAAGTTTACAAAATTATGAATTAAAACTTGCAACGACACTCTCATAATATATAAAGACATGTGAGATAATTAGATTTACTTAGAGTGCCTTATCTATAACAAAAGATAGCATACTCTATCAGTGTAAAGATTGCTTAGGTATGAATTAAAAAATGGAGCTTTTATATAGCGCAATATCCACTACACGACGTGCTCAAAGCGCTGTACAAGGGGCGCCTGGCCAACAGCAACATTTAACATGTAGGAGGGGACATGACGCCTGTTAGGCGATATAACTATTTTTTTCGGACAGAGACAACTCCTGTTCAGGGCCAGGTACTCATTTTCCACCCTAAGTACGTTGAGAGAATGTGAGTAAAGAGCCTTCTCCAAGGACTCAACTATGCGCCGAGCGAGGCTCGACCCCAGGACCTTCCGATCGGAGTGTCATACCCCTAGACCACATAGCCGCACCTTATGATGGAAAAAGATACTTTTCAAAAATTCCTTCCAAGATCACTAATGCGGAGTAATAAAAAGTATACTGATTTATACATTAAAATAAAACCTCGAACGTTTATAAAGCGCAATATCCACTATATGTGTTAAAAGTTCTTTCCCTAGCCAACAGCAACACTTAAAATTTAGTACGAGACATGGCGCCTAGTAGGCGATATTAAATTGTTTATCTAAGAGACAACGTTGTTTACATACATTACTCATTTTACAAAGGTGAGAAAATGTGAGTAAAAAGCTTTTTTCAAGGACTGAACAATGCGCCGCTCAGAGCGAAACCCGATCCTTGGACCTTCCGGCGAGTTTCTTACCATTATACTACATAGCCGCACATTTTTCATTAAATGCACATCGCAAGTCGTCGTCATCATCATCATCATCATCATCATCATCATCATCATCATCATCATCATCATCATCATCATCATCATCATCATCATCATCATCATCATCATCGTCGTCGTCGTCATCACCATCATCATCATTATCATCATCATCATCATTATCGTCGTCGTCGTCATCATCATCATCATCACCATCATAATTTGAATACTTACTATTAGTAATATGCTATCAGTAGTGATTTGATTCCAATAAATACAAGAAAGACAGTCTTCTATATTGTTACCACTTTCACAATTCTTACCTTGTTTCTTTCAATAGAGTCAACATAATCTAAATCCACATTATCCGACAGACCACCGTGTACTATCAACACCTCTTCATCCACAATTGTGGCAAGGGGAAGCCAGCTGAACACCTCTTGGAACATTCGAGCTACATTCATCCCGTGTTTCTGTGGGTAAAATATAACTGTTTGTTTGTCTTTTTTAAGATTATTAAATCTTTTTTAAGTTATGATTTTAAAAAAAAAAATTATGTTGCTTTTTATTTTTATTTTTGCATTGTTTTGATTTTGTTTTAATTTGTTTTGTTAAAACAATTGAATTGGCCTATCGTAATGTTGAAGCTTTGTCAATAATAACACTTTGTATCAGAAAACCTAATGACATTTACTTAAAACATATTTTAATTTCAACTTTTTCGTAATATAATTCCGACTTACAAAAAGAATACAATTGACCCCACATTTTTTCCTTCTCACTCATTATCATTTAAACCCGGTTTGTGATAAATCAAGGGAAGTAACCATTCTAAATGCAATGCCTATTGCACAATGCTTTGATTATCCCCCTTAATAAGTCATGATTTTTCTGTTTGAACCAAGGCGCTTCTGTGATTCGGACACATAATACATATCTAGTTGGTTATTCGTCTTCAAGCACTTTTCTACTCACTTCATTTCTTTGAAAACATGAAATACAATGTCTAGAGCTTATTTATAAATTATACTTTACTCACTCAACCCAAACACCGACTACATCCGTAGTATACCCGGGGTTACTTTTATCGCATGCCTATTATTACACTTTTCTGAGACAAATTATAGGTGTAGCATCAAAGCTAATGTTATTAATTTTTACATGTTAATGATAGTTGAATAAAAATATCCATGCACATGCTCATTTTTTTCCAATTTTGAAAAGTATCAAACTCTCTAGGAGTTAATAGGACATCCCGTCCCCCGCCGAGGATTAAACTTTCTACTATACAATTTAGCAAATATTGTACTAACCTTATACTTCTTGAAAATCTCTTTTGTAAAACCATACCTGAAATAAAAGTGGAAGTAAAGTAGCAACATATATGTGAGAAAAGTGAGTGGAGCAGGCACTTATGTTAGTAACAACAAGAGATGAAGTGAGTAGGAAAGTGCCAGAAGACAATAGAGAATAAAATTATTCGCGGCGGTGATGGGGGTTTGAACCCGCGACCTTACTGGTACGACAACTCCGCCTGGCCGGTGAAAGCGTGACTCTACCGTATGAGCTATCCACGATCCTGGGATCCTAGATAGCTCATACGGTAGAGTCACGCTCTCACCGGTCACGAAAATGTTTTATTCTCTATTGTCTTCTGGCACTTTCCTACTCACTTCATGTATTGTTGTTACCAACATATATGTGATCTACTTTCTGAAAATGGTGTTATGTCGAATTAATTTGATACAGTTAACCGTAAATTATATAATTTGAATAACGTTAAATGATTCATTAAGCAGAGAGAGTTTGTTTTTCTCTTAACTTAAAAAAACAACAACTTAGATTTCCTAATTCACATCAATTTGACTTTAACCTCAATTTCCATTATCTGGTAATCCTTCCGAGCATTACGATGCATACAGCCAGAGTCTATATAGCGTGAAACGGACAATAGCAGTTGCTTGCTATCTTATAGATAGGTCGCTAGTACTTTCCACCAGACCTCACAAACCCAGTTACCCATTTACTGCTGGGTGGACAAGGGGGGGGGGGGGCGGGAAAAATATCTCTAGGGCACCCGGAATTGATCTTTGTCCCTTTGCGTGTGAAGCGAGTATTCTACCAACATCAGTTCTATAAACGAAAGAGTGAAAATGGAAAGGCTCCGTATAGGAACAATACTGTGGACGTTTCGGGTACAAACCCTTCGTCAGCACAATACACAAATTAACGTTGAAAATAAATAAAATAAAATGCATAATAACTTGTATCACAATTGAGCACAGACGATACAAGTTATTTTGCATTTTATTTGATTTATTTTCCAAGTTAATTTGTGTATTGTTCTACTGACGAAGGGTTTGTACCCGAAACGTCCACTGTCTGTATTGTTCCCATACGAAGCCTCACCATTTTCACTCTTTCGTTTATAGAATTGATGGCCACCGAATTAACTACTAATGAGTATTAAATGTGGAGTGACGATGCAATTAATATTATAAGCAATCTAATATGATTGTCACTATTATTTTGGTCTCAAAGCTAAATTCCCTGGATAATGCATAATGTAATCTTGTACTAGCGCAGTCCGAATGTAATGAATATTGATTTTGTGTGTCTGTATGTGTGTGTATTTGTATGAATGTGTGTTTGTGTGATTGTCTGTGTGTGTGTAAGCGCGCGTGTATGTGTGTGTGTGTGTGTGAGTGAATATTGGCCGCAGGGCTATTATTTGTTGTCGATTCCCATTTTTAGATGAAAGTGATGGGGGAGAGCAGAGAAAGACCCGGACAGTAATGAAATAACCAGTTCCATACTCGCCCAATACAATTCAATTCCATATTCACCGGTTAACTGCCGTACTTTGGAGAGACACGTATTTTTGTTGGCTTTTATAAAGCGCAATATCCACTAAACGTGATCACAGCGCTTTACATCGGGTCCCTGACCAACAGCAACGCGTAAAATGTAGAACGAGACATGACGTCTGTTATGCGATATTAAAATTTTTTTCGAGAGTGGCAACGCTGTTCACGGCCAGGTACTCAATATAACCTGAGTCCGGTGAGAGAACGTGAGTAAAGAGCCTTTTCCAAGGAGTCAGCTATGCGCCGAGCGAGGCTCGAACCCAGGACCTTCCGATTCGAAAGCGATTGTCATACCACAAGACCATATAGCCGCACAATATTTAAAAATTAATCCAGAAAAATCGTCCTTCCAATATCCCGAGTTTGAGAGTTACTGCCAAGATGAAGGTCATTTAACTCACTCAACCCTAACATCGACTATATCCGTAGTTTACCCGGGTTACTTTTACCCCATGCCTATTTATTACATTTTTCTGAGACAAATTATAGGCGTAGTATATAAGTTAACGTCTTATTACATGATAATGATAGTTGAATACAACTATTTATGTACATGCTCATTTTAATACATTTTGTCCAATTTTGAAAAGTATCAAAAATCTCTAGGATTGAGCGAGTTAAATCGATCGATATTCCAAGAGCGAGTTTTCTGGCCAAATGTTTCGATACTTGTCTTTCCCGGTTACGGCGATTAAAGAGTGAAATAGATCTCCAGGCTATAGGTCAAGCCAAATATTGACTCCGCCGCCCAACTCAACCTCAAACATAAAGCTATTACTAGCTTGTAAATATAATATTATAGCAAATAGAAAGAAATCGAGCATATTTACATAGTTAAATATTCACAGACATGCTCAAAGTACTTTACAATAGGTTCATAGCCAGCAGCAACACATAACAGTTTGTTTTGATTTGTTTTCTTTTGTTTTTTTGGGTGGTTTTTTTTCTTTTGACATCTCACTTTTATAGTCTATTAACTGAATGCACTATTAAGCGAATGTACTATAAAGTGAATGCACTATTAACTGAATGCACTATTAAGCGAATGTACTATAAAGTGAATGCACTATTAACTGAATGCACTATTAAGCGAATGTACTATAAAGTGAATGCACTATTAACTGAATGCACTATTAAGTGAATGCACTTAATGCGACTGATTGTATTCTGTTCAATGTGATGATGGAGAGTGTGTCTCTGATTAAGCGTATTTGGTATCAATTCATCGGAGTTCCTTTCGCTCTTCCGGTTTTCTGTTACCCTTAACATCATCCAGATGCG
>NC_088363.1:29706102-29718602 GCF_034508935.2 Berghia stephanieae
TGAACAATGGCGGACGCCCTTATGAAATACTTCTCCTACGAACATAAAAGTGTATCCAGAAGATAAAAACATTATAAATCTGATCCTGTTTTGATTTTTATACATTCTGATAACATGACATGTGAAAAAGTTCTAGCCAGCATGAAAGTAAAAAGTACTTATTTTCTTTATTTAGAACCAAGCTGCTGGTTGCTGGGCGGACGTGACATCAGACCTTTGAATGCAATTGATGATATCCACCATTCCGTGGCTGTTGGATCCTGGGTTCAACTCCCCCATCACAGCAAGAGTTTTTTTCTTTTTTTTTAAATCTTTATTGTCTTCTAGTCCTTCTCTACTCAATTTATTTTTGTTATTATCACTCCACTCACTTCTATTGACAGCACTCTCTAGGAGCGGGTACAGATAGATCAGTTGGTAGAGCACTCGCCACACACGAAAATAGACGAAAATCCATCCCCCGCTCATTTATCCAGGAGTGATAAATGGGTCGGCTAGATTTGTCAGAAAGTACTTTGCTATAGACTTGTGTCATATCTAAAGGATTACAAGCAATTGCTATAGACCGTTTCTCAAACTTATCTGTAATTTGACTTTAAATGCTGTGGATTCCCGTGTTATATCAAAACGTTAACCTTTTTATGGTTTGCTGGATAAGATGTGGCGAAATATGTGTCATGATGACATAATCAGTCGGAAGGTGAAAGTTCTGGATTTGCATTTCTTTTCAATTTCTGAAAGAATATGCACCCCAGAACATTTTAATAGTTATTTGAAGTAAATCGGGTGATTTTCATGAGGTTATGGTCAGATGTATTGGAAATGTATCCAAAAACTTTTCTCAAATTTCATAATTTTAAGTTGACTAGCTGTAAAAATATTTAGAAGTGAAATTAAGCTATGATATTTCCCGAAGATGTACACAAAAGGTTGATTTAATAACTTATGACAAGAACTCATTTTTGATTTCTAAAAATTGACCTTCTAACTAAACTTGACAATATCTCAATTCAAACCTTTTCACCTTCCGACTGATTATGTCATTCACGGTAACATAATATATCTCAAAAATGATGCGGGAGAAAAAAATGTCAACGCTAAACGCATTATAGACTACTGAAGAGCGGGTGGTATTTAAGTGACAAAAATGATCGATGCTGTTAGTGTGTGTTGGTGGAGGAGTTATTTTTTCATATATAAATATATTAAATAAAGAGAAACATTTGAACAAATTTAGTTAAAAGTAATAGCAATACCCAAATAAATAATGCTTTTTCCACAAACCTTATTTGACAATAAGAGCTTTGTTTATTATTCAGAAAATATCACGTATTTTTTAAAACTTTACATATATGTATATTGTAGCTAGATAGTTGAAACGTAATCCTTTTATAAGGCGTGCTACTTCGTCTCTCTCAATGTTCAGTTATGTTTTGATACTCAGCCAATTATTATAATCAAATAAAGTTAAACTAAATTTACCATTGCAAATAAATGTGATTTTTTTATGAGGCGATTAAATATCTACAATACAAAACTGTTAATTGGTCTGAAGATGATAAATAAATATTTATACTCTCGGAATTGGCAATGTTATTGTTTATTGAAAATACTTGCTCATCCAGGAAAACGGGCTAATAGGAAAAATACGCGAAAACCAACTGGCCCACAAGAAGGCATCGCCTAACTGGTCGAGCACAAGATTTAATCAATAGTTTGCCTCTGGCAAACGTAATCAGCTGCTCGATCAGTTTCGTCTCATCCCATCCATAGCTTGGTTTGCTTTCTTAGGGAATTTCTGCATGTTATCAAGGTCCGAGAATCTAGATTAATCAAGTTAACAATTGTGTAGCCCTAGAGACAAATTTCCCTAATGGAAATAATAAAGGCAATTTTAATTTTAAATTTAATTTTTTTTTTACCTATTTACATATTTGTTTACATATATAAACATTTAATCAACGCCAACTTGTCAGATGAATTTGAAACATGTTTTATAAATATTCACAGTCTCAAATTTAGGTCTTTATGACAATTAATATTTGAGAATCGTCCACATTTTTCGATATATTATGTGACCAATGTCTACTATTACTATTATTATTATTATTATTATTATTATTATTATTATTATTATTATTATTATTATTATTATTATTATTATTATTATTATTATCATCATCATAATTATTATCATTCTTCTTCTTCTTTTTTATTATTATTATTATCATTTATTATTATTATATTATTATTATTATTATTTATATTATTATTATTATTCATTATCATTATTATTATTATTGTTATTATTATTATTATTATTATTATTATTGTTATTATTATTATTATTATAATTATTATTATTATTATTATTATTATTATTATTATTATTATTATTATTGTTATTATTATTATTATTATTATTATTATTATTATTATTATTATTATTATTATTATTATTATTAACAAAGAACACTTTTGAATGTAACAAAAAATGTTGACTTCAAGAATCTTTAAAACTTCCGCATAATATGTCCAACGGATGGGAATCCAACAAACCACCAGATTGAGGAGCACTCATCCTTTTTTTTTCAAAATTCCAGGTACACAATTATAGACACGGCAGTTACATTCTCTGATAGAATAAATCATAAACACGCAGTAAAACTTTTTAAAACGATTTGAATGATTTTACAAGTAAATGAAAGAAAATGGAAACGTGTCATATTAACTCTCTCCTTACCAGCCATTTTCAGGATTTTCCACAAAACTTCACCCCCAACTAATACAAAAATAGATTTTTTATCACTCAAACACAATAGCGGTAACATTCTTGCGATACATAATTTCTTAAGCAAAACATGCTCTACAACACACTGCTCAATTTCTTTAAATTTTATGATGTACAAAAGAAATTCTAATAAGAAAAATGTTGGTTGTATTGTAACGAATGTGACGATTTTCCTATAGTTGGTAAGGAGAGAGAGTTAAATACGGTAAATCTAAACACCGGATCAATTGTATTGCGCGTCACACCGCTTCAAGTGTGGCTGTTCATCTCAGCGGTCAAGAATCAAGTTGTGTAATTCAATAGCATGGGTTCGCATGGTTTTCTTTACTTCCCACTAATTCGAGATGAGTGATGTTTGCGGTCTCAACAACCTGTTGAGGAGAATGATAGTACACTTCTGATTGAACACGAGACAGCAACAAGATCACTCGAAATGGTCATCTTTTCAAAGTCTATCGGTTGACAGGGTGAGTCACTTTGATCAAGAATAAGTAAACTGTTTAACATCCATAAAAAAGCTTTAAAAGAAAAGCGATGGGATGATATATATATATAATTATACCAATACACAAAACTGTATGTAACCTTTAACGTTTATAATTAGTCTGATTGATTTAATTCAGTGCGAACTAATCATTAACATGGGGTCTAAAAATAATAATAATAATAATAATAATAATAATAATAATAATAATAATAATAATAATAATAATAATAATAATAAAGAGTTGAGTGACGTCTCCTTCATTCCTTCTATAGAGCTTGTGTGCCATGAAAGAGAAAGTGAAGTGTTGAAGTACGCTGTCAACAAAATAAATCAAGCCAATCATCAATCAATCGTAAGGGCACGTGACCCAGTTGTCACTAGTTGGTGGTAACCAAGCAAACCAGGGCTGGCGAGGGAGATAACAATCATTTGTATTATTGATGGCCAGTTCCTTTATTTGTCCGATAACGACGACCCATTTTCTCTTCTTCTCATTAATCCCAACGACTGATTCTACACCTTCATTGATGGTCAGTTTGGTCAGTGTCTCGTTTTGTAGCAACAGTTTTCAATAATAAGGTTCTTATTTATGCCCGCCGTCTCAAATTGGAGTTTTTTATGCTGTAAAACATAGGCCAAAAAAAATAAAGGTACAATCGAAATCAAACTACCAAAATGAAGAAACTTTTAGTAATTTATAGTGATTTACTCATTACTTTCAATATGATTTTAAACTTTAGTAGAGTCACCTAATTCGGAATATACCTTCAGCATTTTGTTCATTCCGACAAAATACCATTTTGAGGCTTCCGTTTGTTTTCTAATTAGTAAAAATTATATTAATAGAACAACTTCTTCATGGAATTAGGTCGAGTTTTTTGGACAAAAGTATAAATACGTAATTCATCAGAGTACTACAGTTAAGTTTTTTTAAAATATACTTGCCTTTTTCTCTCTGAAAGCTGCAACAAGCGTTTTAATTTGTTCTCGTGTAACAGGAAATGTCAGATGGGGTCCATGGTAAGATCCGGTGATAGGAAACTTTTTAGGATCTGCAAACTTCAGCAGATTTTGAGATTCTTCACAGCTGTGGATGTGGAGACTTGTTGTGGCTGGAAAAAGGAAAAGGTTAAAATTAAAATATTACGATAAAATTCGTTATACTATTGAGTCGTTAAAAGCATTAATAATATAATAATAATAAATACTTTATTCATCAAAAAATGGAAATTTGTTTACAGACGTGGCATGCATAAAAATGTATAAACATAAAGCTGAGAATCTATGGCGACAATGTATACATCTATATATGCAAATGTACAAACATGTAAAAATATACAACCAAGAACCAATAGCAATACATATATTCATTTAATAAATTGAGATAGGCCATACCTCTGGCCTTTCATTCCGAACTTGTGAGTGTATAGTATTTAATTCAAATCACAGTTGTGCCTTAAAAATTTGAACACCATGTGGCAAAAATGAATTAAGGTGACGTGTTTTTTATAGATATAAGGCGACGGCTCCTCATGGAGAACTTAATATATTTGCGAAGGGGGTGATCGCCATCCTTCATAACTTACTCCATTTTACTTAGACAAAAGCTCTTGAACAGTTCTTTCACATTGGAAATTGGGTGAGTATAACTCCTGGCTTTATCAATTAACAGATCAATTTTCTTAATGTCGTAAATATTGGCATTTCCACACCGTGCTGTAATGCAAAGAATAATAACGGTCTCCAAAACGGATCTATAAAAAAGGGTGCATAACGTTTTGTCTATGTCAAATTCTGAAAGTTTCCGAATAAAATACATTCTTCTGTTCAATTTAGAGATAACAGCATCGGTTTGTAAATGCAACTGCGATTTATTGTCAATTAAAATACCCAAATATTTGTAAACCGAAACTTGCTCAACAGGTTGATTTTTAATTTTGAGCGGAGTGATGGAATTTGTGTTCTTCCTAAAATCAAAAATCATTTCTTTGGTTTTTCCTACATTTAATTTCAGGGAGTTATCTTCACACAAACCAACAAATCTGTCGATCTCAGATCTGTATGCCGTTTCATCATCTTTAAATATTAACCCTTGAAGGGCAGTGTCGTCAGCAAATTTCAAAATTGGGACCAAGTCACTTGTACAGTCATTTGTGTAAACCGTAAAGAGGCGAGAAGAGAGAACACACCATTGAGGGGCTCCTGTATTAGTAATTATTTTATTGGATTTGTTTCCATTAATTTCTACAAATTGTGCTCTCTCTAAAAGAAAGTCTAGAATCCAGGAAATCAAATGGGGATTTATTTTCAAACATTTCAGTTTTTCAACAAGTAAATGGGGTCGAATCGTGTTGAATGCTGAAGAAAAATAAATAAAAGGAATTCTGCAATATGCTGTTGGTTTGCCTAAATGACTGTAAATATTATTAAACAAAAGGTTAATGGCATCATCAACACTTCTATTTGGTTGATATGCAAATTGTAAGGGGTCAGATTGGGGACCAAACTGGAGATTAAGCATTTTCAGTACAAGTCGTTCGAAACATTTCATAACAATAGATGTCAGGGCTATAGGTCTGAGATCATTCATACAAGAGACCTTGTCTTTCTTGGGGACAGGGACAATTTTCGATCTTTTTCAAATGGCCGGAATACAGGATTGTTGGATAGACATATTTAAAATAATGGTAAAAATATAACACAATTGCTAGGCACACACTTTCAATAGCTTGCCTCTAATGTCATCTGGCCCACACGCTTTTCGTACATTTACACTCTCAAACTCTCTCCTCACTCGCCGTTCATCAAACACTATCTCCTCTTCTTCTGTGACGTCATTTAATAATAAAGAGAAATAAGCATGGTATGCCGATCACACAATACCGAGTTATAGTTGCTCACCGAACGGACACCGAACGAACGACTTACCGATCACGTGATCAGTTTTTTCTCGCGTCCTCTCGTCTAATCTCGTCACTCCGGAATAGAAAGAGGAGGCGGAGCTTATATGATATAACGCAATGAAAGTTCTGTCCGATGACGGGTGGGGGGATATCACCTCACCAAAACTTACCTTATTATATGAGATCTTGAGATTCTTATCCAATCATCGATTGCTCGTTTGACAGTTCGCTTGTGAACAGTTAGGAGACCATCTCTTGATTTATGGGCAGGCGGCTTTGCGTAAAGGCGGTGAGTGTTGTATACATCAAAGAGTACCGCTGACCGATGGGTAAGTAGTGGTTGTGTAACCCAAAAGCCCTGCCGACTCGACTGCAAGGTCTTGTATGTAATAGTTGCGTCACCATCTCAACGCTCAGGAATTAATTAATGAGGACTCTCAGTATATATATATATAGTAAAAAAACAAACAACGCTTTTGAATCACACGAGATACATCAGTGTGCTCGTCGCATTGAGAATTGAAAAATGAGATATAAATCAAGAAAACCGACCGGAAAATAAAGAAACTATCATTAAATTTAAAAAAATTGAGCAATATTTTTTTCAAAATCAATCTACTAGAAAAAATGTTTATTTCTAAACCTATTTTTGTGAAACAAAGATAACTGTTCTCCTTTTTGCAAGCTGATTCAACAATGTGGTTTTCAAATTTATCGTATACGTAATCATTTGGAAGCTCCCAAGAAAGGTATTTTTGTGTAATCTCTTTCACACACACGCGCGCGCGCACACACACACACACACACACACACACACACACACACACACACACAAACATATACAAACAATACACATCCCTGGTCATCTATTGCCTATATTATTAATGTTAATATATACATCCCATGCTGATTGTCACTACCCCCCTACCCCTTAACCATTTCCACCATCCAAGTACCAGCGGCCTTTTCTCTTTGATTTCGTATCATGGTCTACCCGAAGCCCAACACCTCGATCGTTTGTGGGTCACCCCCCTCCTCCCTCCCCCACCTTCGCCCGTAATCAATTTATAATTTTCTCTCTGTATAGAGCGCCACGTGCACAATTATTATTGAATGACACTGACCTTGCCCCTCCCCTAACACAAGCCAACAGCAACCCAAGCTATCCTCTATCACGTGACATTAGATCCGATGCTGCATACCGCTTGAGAGTCTTCACTATCCAGATCTCGTTCATGGTCACGTGAGAAGGCTATATCCGTTCGGGTTCGGCGTTCGGCGTCTCGTTCGACCCGATTTCGTTAAAAGCCCATTGGGTATCATTGGGTATATCATATCAAAACGGTGATGATAATTGGATATTTTTAAAATCTGGAACACTTACATTTTTCATATTTAAAAAATCACTTTCAAATATATCCGCCCATTATCCAAGTCGGAAGTATATAATCAAATACTCAAATAACTTATGTAATCATTAAACGCCATGCTTGTGATAGGTTACTTCTATATAACACGTAACCATATTATTAACGATATTAGGGGTAAAGTTACCTTGTGTGGGTAGAAATCGATGTTCGCTGAAAGCTTTCATAACATTGTCTTGTTTGTCGCTTGTCACTGAGAACTGCTCCAGCATCGTATTGAAAAACTTTGAAAGCTGGGATGAGATTTTTGAAGCAACAATTCAAAATATAACGATATGGGTAAAATATATAAATAATTTGTTATTAAGCTTCTTTATATAAATAGAGTAAATAAAAACTTACTCATCAGATAATTTTTCTTACAGTTAAACAAGAAAACTTATTCTAAAATAGGTTTTAAGCTTATGGACAAAATATTCACAGGCATTTTGAAAAGCACCCAATAGATAGTCAGTATTTGTTTATTGAATAAGAATATTTATTATAATGTTATCTGGAAAAAGTTGGAACAGAGCTCAGCCGCATGTGCCCAGTTATCCGTTAGCGTTGTCACAAATTGCATCAAGATGCCTGTCATTTAATGCCCGAGTAAAGTGAATAAAGAATTGAGGCATCATCAAGTGGAGTTGATGGCATTTAAGACCAGTGATGTCGACTGGCATGTTGCTCAGACCCGGTAATGGGGCAAATGATAATGTTAAAGTGAATGCTTAATGGGGCAAATAATAATGTTGACCCTCTCCTTACCACGCATAGGCAAATCGTCACATCTGTTACGATACAACCAACATTTTTCTTATTCAAATTTCTTTTGTACATCATACACATTTTAAAAATTGAAAAGTGTGTTTTAGAGCATGTTTTGCTAAAGAAATTATGTATCGCAAGAATTTCACTGATTTGAGTGATAAAAAATATATTTTTGTGTTAGTTGAGTGTGAAGTTTTGGGGAAAATCCTGAAAATGACTGGTAAGGAGAGAGTTAAAACGAATGCTGGATTGCTAGAAGCCGTGGACTGTGAAAGGTATTTTAAAAAAATGAAGGTGACAAGTTCATAAAAGAACAAACTAATTTAGACGGAATAATTCGGAATCACAACACAACTTCAATTAACATAAAATACAGTTAAAACTATAATGAACAACACAAAACCCAAACAGACTGATCCTTTATAGAAGAATAATAAACTTCCAGATCGGAGGATTTTGACGAGTATGATAATAAAATACGTCAAAAATAAATACATTTCTTCTTTTAACGTAAGACCGTTTTATTGAAATATTTCTTTTTAACAGCACAAGCGTAGTCAAATTGAAATAAAATGCAGATGCACAAGCGAAACAAGACATTGATAACGTTGATAAGTGCATTGATAATACTCGAGAAAGAGGATGGAACAGATATAGCCTTCGTTCAGAGCCATTATGCCTATGGAACCAGAGTTTATCCTTGTTTCTATAGCGTGAAAAAGACAATAGCAACTGCTTTCTACCCTTCGGATATAATGCGTGTCTATCACAAAGTACTTTCCACCAGACCTATCATTCCAGTTACCCATTTACCGCTAGTGATCAGGGGGTCAGCAACAATCTCTACTTCACCCTGTCGCTTTCGGTCTCTTTGCATGTGAAACAAGTGCTCTATCAACTGAGTTATCGGAATTCCTAACATATAAGAGTGGGAATAAGTAAAACAGCCATAAGATATATTTTCACAACTAGATAACTGTGCACATGAAAGATTTAAAGTGATAGTAAACTGAGTAGAATATCTTACTTTAAAAAGAAATCATCTTACCTTGACCTGGTCTTGTTCCCCTGCATACTCGATACTTTGGAAGATAGCCCAAGATGTCCGCCGTCGGGCTTCAAGACGGGCCACAGACCGTCTATACCATCTCTGGATTAATAATGCTGCCTTTATTGCTATGATAAAAAATAATAATAACAATAACAATAATAATAATAATAATAATAATAATAATAATATAATAATAATAAAATAATAATAATAATAAAATAATAATAACAATAGTAATAACAATAATAATAATAATAATAATAATAATAATAATAATAATAATAATAATAAATAATAATAATAATAATAATAATAAATAATAATAAATAATAAATATAATAGCAATAATAATAATAATAATAATAATAATAATAATAATAATAATAATAATAATAATATAATAAAATAATAATAAAATAATAATAATAATATAATAATAATAATAATAATAATAATAATAAATAATAATAATAATAATAATAATAATAATAATAATAATAATAATAAAATAATAATAATAATAATAATAATAATAATAATAATAATAATAAAATAATAATAATAATAATAATAATAATTAATAATAATAATAATAATAATTAATAATAATAATATCAAAAAATATTAAAAATTAAAAATTAATAAATAAGAAGAAGAAGAAGAAGAAGAAGAAGAAGAAGAAGAAGAAGAAGAAGAAGAAGAAGAAGAAGAAGAAGAAGAAGAAAAGGAAGAAAACAGCTCTGGACAGTTCAATCAATAAACAAACACTTTCATTAGGATCCTGGGTTCATGCTGTATTGCAAAATACAAAATATTGCGTAACATTTTCAAGAAACCTAATAGTCTAGTATCTACGTAAACTCTGTATTTTATGTGACACATCGTCAGAATATGGTATTATGTCGGGATGTCTTAGAAGCAGAAAAATGAATTATATCGCTAAGTATGAAACTTGAATAAATACATTAAGTTTCATTGAGGACAACACCGTGTAATATGAGCTTTATGTATGGAAATATCCACTAAACGTGCTCAAAGCGCTTTACAAAGGGGCCCTGACCAACAGCAACACGTAACATATTGAACTCGACATGACGCCTGTTAGGCGCTCTTACAATTTTTTTTTCCGACAAAGACAACGATTTTAACGGCCAGGTATTCATTTCACACCTGAGTTTGTTGAGAGAATCTGAGTAAAAAGTCTTTTCTAATGACTCAATAATGCGCCGAGCGAAGCTCGAACCCAGAATCTTCCGACCCGAAAGCGTGTGTGATACCACATAGCCGCACAATATAGTTCCTTAAGTGGCACAAACTAAGATTTCACATTTTTAAAATCATTTTACGAATAAAATGTCTGGCATTCTAGCTGTCTAGTTAATCCCGATACAGCACCGCTTAAAGATGATGGGTCGCATATATAAAGAAAGAAAAAGGGTTGTTTTTTTCAACATTATCATCAACATTATATTGAAGGTTATGCCGAATATTGCAACATTCAGGCTTTGTTTAAAATGCGTGTATCTAGAATAGCACAATAGATTAACATTTTATATTATATAGATTTTTTATTATTTATTTATATCTATCATTAGATTTGTATTATTCATAACTACGATAAAACATTATTAAAATTCAATATTTACAGCTAGTAGTTCTCATTGTGTATATTAAACCGTTATTCGCATTGCAATATTGTTGTTTTGACTGTTAATTATCGATTTCTGTCACAATAACAATAAAAAACAGCATACCCCCCCCCCCTTAAGAAACAAGAGACAAACAGAAGTATAGATTCTGTGCGTTTGGCTAAGAAGCTCCCAACATTGCCATCCGGAGATATAACGGGCTTACCCACAAAATTATGTGTAACCTTGAACGTTTTAATATAAGACTTGTTCATATACATGGGTGGCAAAAAACAATAACAAAGACCTGAATGACGTCAACTTCGTTCTATTTATATTCTATTTCTTGAAAGTCCATGAAGCCTCAGGCTTGAGAGTTTATTTACAAGGTGAAGGTCATCCCAATCGATCGATATTTGATGCGGCTAAGTGTGGTCTTGTGAGATGATACTCGCTTTTGGATCGGAAGGTCCTGGATTTGAGCCTCGCTTGTCGCCTTGTTGATTCCTTGGAAAAGGCTCTCTATCCTATTCTCTAAGTGAATTAAGGTGTAAAATGAGTGCCTGGTCGTTAACAGCGTTGTCTCCGTCAGAAAAAATTGTAATATCGCCAAACAGGCGTCATGTCTCGTCCTATATGTAACGTGTTGCTGTTGGTCAGGGACCCTTTGTAAAACGCCTTATGCACGTTCAGTGGACATTGCCCTATATAAAAGCTTAATTTTTTAATAAACGAATTTTTTGGCCAATTTTTTGGTGTTATATTTAGAGTGAGGTCGATATTCGGTTGGTCAAAATTCAGTTGCATTTAAAGAAAATGGTTTTCATTTGCTTGTTCTTCATCTCAACCGATAACCAACTCAAGCATAGATGGTGTAAAAAACTTTGAAAAATTATTGGTGGCTCAAATGCAGATCATCGTATTGAGGTCGGCTTTAAAATACAAGACAAAAAAAGGCAAATTTCATTAAAATTTATTGCAACACCCAAAAAGTCCTGGAAGAAAAGTTACATCAAATCCATTACACCTACCAGATGGCCAGAGTTCTAATGGCTAATTTCGACTACAAAAATGTCCAAATAGAATTTCACGTGGCTAAACATAATTAACACTCTGAGCCCTTTGAATAAACTGATCGGCTTTTAATATGTGTTGAAAATCGACCAAATGAGAGAATATTTTTGAAAATAAAAATTAAGAAACAATTAAAATCAAAATTAATTAAATTAACACGATTCTCTATGTGACCAATTTGGCCATCTAAGCGTCCTGTGGTTTCTGCTTCATCCAACGTGCACATATTAGCTGTTCTGATGATGTAACGCAAATATGGACTTGATTTAACATAGTTGTAATAGGCAATTCTTTGCGTTGGTTTGAGATTATGTCCATGACAACAATGAGGCCATAGCAGGTTGGGTTAAGAGACTTGCATATGAGTATACGTCGTCTTCATCCAATAA
>NC_088363.1:29723602-29756102 GCF_034508935.2 Berghia stephanieae
TTTGAAGTAAGTGTAAAGGAGTGGTCGAGTTGCTAAAATACAATTCGTAGTGTTATCTAAATGACTTGACTTGGAGATTCAGTCATGGTAATTTTGAAGTTGGTTTACGTCTCGAGCAAGATCAATAACATGTTTGTTTATGTCGACAACAAAGGTGGGTCATATTCACACCTTTCGTATGTGCATTTGATCATTCATATTTCTTATAGGGATGCAGAGGAGACATCTTTGTAAGATACCATGTATATATCATAAATTAGTAAAAAATAACTCACTTTTCGTCCAACAATACTGTTCAAGCTACAAGACATCCACCAATTATATATATATATATATATATATATATATATATATATATATATATATATATATATATATATCACTGTACTTACACACACACACACATACACACACACACACACACACATATCGATGGTCGGCGGATCAAACCTCTGAAGTCTCGCTCAGACCTCTGATGTCATCATGGTGCGCAAAGCTCGTATGTAGAATTCAGTTTTGATCCGCCGACCATCGCTACATATTTATATATATATATATTATATATATATATATATATATATATATATATATATATATATATATATATTATATATAGTGATATAAAATTGAACATGTAGGCAACACAATTGACACAGCTGAAATAGCTAGGTGTGGGTTCTGATTTACGTTAATAATAATATTTTCATACTCTAAATATATAAATCTATAGAGCCCTGTCTGTACAATTTCCTTTAACTTCAGTAGTTTACAATAGTTACTATTTTCGGCTCTACGTCGCCTTATTGATTTATTTTCTTCCTTACAATCAAACCTGTGTAAAAGCTGTCTGTAAATGATACGTGACAATCTATATGAGATTGTGTAATGATGATAAGCTATTGTATAAGGCAATTAAAAGATAAATTCTATGTTCACGCCTATGGAACGCACTCAGTTCTCATAAAAAGTCCTGTGAAATTTGTCATCACTCAGGAAATGTTTGAAGACTGAGTTGTTCCGCAAGGTTTGTTTTTTGTTTTGTTTTTTTTTATGAAGGAGATGTAGCCTTGAATTTGTTTTTCTATTGGCATACTTATTATGTTGTGTCATGAATTTGTTTGCTATGTTTAGATGTTTGTTGGGTTTATTTTATTTTATTTTTGTTTTTGTTTTTTTGGCCAGTTTCTATTAATAAAGCGTCGAAGAACACGAGACCTGTGGATGTTTAGGGCCCATATAAAGTTCATTTTTAATATATTTTATTTATTATATATTCAGCCTGAAAAATAAGATAAGGCACAACAGAATATGTTAAAGTATTGTGAAAAAAGATTATTTTTATACATTTTGAAAAATAATCCAAAGAACACACGGTATTGCACCAAAAATTAGCTTTAAAAAGTGTTTTTATCCCCTATGATTTTAACATTTTAAGAAGGTGAATTTAATTTGATCTAATGTAGGTGGCATATCCTCTGTTCTTGAATCATTTCGGATTATTTACTGCAAAAATTTGATTAAAACATATTTTTTTATGTTGCAAACAACAAACATGATTGTTTATCACAAGCTATATATTATTATTATTTGAGCAAATAAAGGCTGTATTCTACATTCCAGACATTGATGTTTTTTACACCTTGCTATATTAACCAATAGGGAGAAAAAGGAGTGTGGTGTCAAAAAACTGTCTCTTATCTCTTTGGAAGTGTAAAATTATTCATCCAAAGGAGTGAATACATGCCTTGTGTAAATGAATTTCTGGTTTCAGAGTGTTGGTATCTTATTTTCTAGTCTAAATATACGCTGGTCCTTAATGAAGATCGTCCATCTTTGCTCTGTTAAGTCCCGTTATCCTTAGAATCAAACCATAATCAAACCCATTTAACTAAATTTATATTTAAAATTTTGCAAAAAAAATTATATTGAAAATAACTAATTTCACGAGTGTCTTATTGAACCATCAGCAAAAATGCCATGTCGAAGATTTTGGACGTAGTTCTCAAATTTCGATGTGATCTTTCGATTCCTCATTTTGTTTTATGGCTTATCCGTAGCATTGTTTCCAATGATCCAATTGATCTTCTAATGTCTTGAATAGTGAGTCGATCCCATGCATTTTAAATTGATTCTTTTAACTCAGTTCTTGTGTAAAACGTTAAAACACCCTTATAAATCATCAATGACCAAATGTTGTAGTTCACATGATTCAATTCAGGACACATGGGGGGCTATTCATCTTTGGAAATAAATCGAATATGATTTCTGCTCGGACCGACATTTATGTGGCATTGTTGGAAGATAAAAACATATTCCAGACGTTGTCCCGATCGGTCATTTGTTTTTCAACTAGACGCGCTATTTCTGGCACTAATAACACTGCACTGCTAATACATTAACTTGATCTTTTATATGGAGCAAACCACACGAAGCACTTTCCAAGCCAACATTGATAATTAAGGACGATACATAATGACGCCTGTTAGAAGATGATATTCCAATTTTGTTCGGACAGAGGCAACGCTGTTAATGGCCATGTACTTAATTTACACCTGATCGCGGTTGGAGAATGTGAGTAAAAAGGCTTTCCCAAAGACTCAACTATACGCCGCTAGGGACTCGAAAATATGACCTTCCGATCCGAAGTCGATAGTCATACCACTAGATTACATAGCCACACCATCATTATTACTGATTTCGATGTAACTAAGTCTTGATAACTTGTTCACAGCTGATTGTAGTTTTGACTCCTTATCAAAGACGACGACTATTTTTTTATATATAAAAAGATTATTCTTTAGCATTTTAAATCCTTATTATTCCAATGGCAATTGTTTAAACCTTTGTCAATGGAAATATGTAGAAGAAATCTTATATTTCATAATTGATGACATAAAGGTATTAGTCTTTCAGTATTAATTTCTATAACTAACTTATAGTGGATTTCATATAATTGAGAAACACATTTTATAACCAATAAGTTAGGAATAATTGATATATAAACCATGATATGTCTATTATATACTTGTCCGTAAAAATCAAGTATTCCCAACTTATTGGTTATGAAATGTAGTATTTCATAATTATATGAAATCCATTATAAATTAGTGTATTTATTAGTAGTATTATATATATATATATATATATATATATATATATATATATATATATATATATATAAATATATATATATATATATATTGATGGTGATGATAATGATGAGCTTATTATTATATATATATATATATATATATATATCAGCATTATCATAATTAATTATCATCATCATCATCATCATCATCATCATCATCATCTTCGTCACCACCATCACCATCATCATTATTGTCATCATCATCATCATCATCATCATCATTATCAGCACCATTCTCCTCCTTACTTTTCAGCATTATTATCTCTAAATCAGTTATTCAAAAATAACCAGAATAATAGCTCAGAACCGGCAACATTCAAAATACAACAAAAACAAGTTAAGGGGTTCGGGTTGTTCCATCGAACATTTCAGATAACATCATTATAATAAATAGGTTTCTTCTACTTCCTTCGCTCAAGGACGACATTTCGACATCTTCAGAGAACACTTATGTTCAAAAAATAAGATTATTTCTTAAGCAAACACAAACCAAACACAAACACACGCACACACACACACACACACACACACACACACACACATTTACACAAAGCATTAAACAGACACACTCGAACAAAGGCCCCAAGAAAATCTGCAAAGAAAAGCTCTCTACGCTGTCAACAAAGCAACAATTACGTCCCTTGGGAAATCATTTTACAAAGGACCGACTTGGAAGCTTGTGCCACACAATGGAGATTCCAATGAAATTTACAAAACTGCCGTTCCATGAAAAAACACATTTTAAAAAACAATTTGGCCAGAAAACTTTTTCCAAATATCGATCGATTAAAATAACCATCACCTTCTTCTTAACATTTTTTTTAAAAAAATAAATCAAACAAAAGCTAAATAAAAATAAACCGCTCAAACTTGTAATTTCCAGGACATCCCCACGTTTGAGAGTTTTTGACAAGATGGTAGCCACTGGAGGCAGCAGAGATACGGTTTCTTAGAAGGATGGTAAGAATCTCATGGACAGAGAAGAAAACTAATGAAGAAGTATAATAGCAAGCTGAAGCTTAAAAGGTTACTCATTCGTACAATAAGAAAAAGACAAAAATAATTTTTTAGGGCACCTAAATCGACATAAATGTATTGAACATCTTGCTCTCACGGGAAAGATTGCAGGTAAAAAGAGTAAAAGTAGACTAAGAAAACATATTTGAATAGTTTGAACAGCTGGGTGATAAAAAAAGAGAAGAGTAATATTAATTTTTGGAGGTTACCTGATCAAAGAGCTGAATACTGTATCATGATCACCGATGTCTGGCACAGACTCGGTTCTTGAAGAGAGAGAGAGAGAGAGAGAGAGAGAGAGAGAGAGAGAGAGAGAGAGAGAGAGAGAGCCACTTTAGCTAGAAGTTTCAATTTTTTAAATTTTTGACTAGATTAGGTTCGTTTTAATCAATCAATGAGTTAACTAGCCAATTGTATTTAATTGTTGGATTTTTGTTCAGAATACGGCAGAAAAAGAAATTTATTTTAAATCAGTGTATTCCCTCTCTCCCTTTATTTTCAGGATTTTCCCCAAAACTTCACACCCAACTAACACAAAAATATATTTTTTATCACTCAAACACAATAGCAGTTAAGTTCTTGTAATAAATAATTTCTTTAGCAAAACATGCCCTACAACACACGGTTCATTTTCTTTAAATTTTATGGTGTACAAAAGAAATTTGATTTAAAAAATGTTGGTTGTATCGTAACGAATGTGACGATTTTCCTGAATTTGGTAAGGAGAGGGTTTTAAAAAATCTAACAGATTTGACTCAAAAGTAGGTGAAGTTGTGAGCAAGTCGAAACTGCTTTTCTATGTGAAATGATAAATCTGGCCATCAGTCTGGGATGATAACAAAATTTATAAATCCCATTTCTATCATCAACTGAGACTCATTTGGTAAGACGTGGGTAATGGGCATTTAGCTGCTGTCGTCCATCTTCTGGTGGGAATAGGAGTTGGAGGGAAATGTTAGGTGGCCAAATCAACACGATTTTAAACTTCCAAGAAAATATAGATTAATGGATAGATAGATAAAAAGACAGACATATAGATAATAGATAGATAGATAGATAGATAGATAGATAGATAGATAGATAGATAGATAGATAGATAGATAGATAGATAGATAGATAGATAAATAAATTTATATATATATATATATATATATTATATATATATATATTAATAGATAGATAGATGTAGATGAATAGATGGACAATGTTATTATTATTATTATTATTATTATTATTATTATTATTATTATTATTATTATTATTATTATTATTATTATTATTATTATTATTATTATTATCACTTCTTACAATTAATTGCCGAACAAAATTGGTGTTCCTTCCATCGCTCCAGTTGTAAACAAACGATTGTACGGTTTCGATTTGTTCCCAAGCCAAAGCTCGGTGGGAAGGGATTTAACTCGCAAAGAAACTTGAGGTATCGAATCGACGAAGTTGACACTCAATTACATGATTGTTGGTTATATTTTTTCATCACGTTTTACAGTCCACAGCTTCTAGCAACTTAGTATCACTTTGTCTTGTACAAATATGTGCTCGACTTTATGACTCAATTGACGTAATTTAATCTTATTACTATATACTCCGCTACTTCTCATCCAAAGCTATTCATAAAATAAGGACGTCGGTAAAATTGTGAATGAACAATTGTGAATGAATTGAATTGAAAACGGCAACAATTTATGTAAGTAGCCTGTCTCTCTCTCTCTCTCTCTCTCTCTCTCTCTCTCTCTCTCTCTCTCTCTCTCTTCTCTCTTCTCTTCTCTCTCTCTCTCTCTCTCTCTCTCTCTCTCTCTCTCTCTCTCCTTCTCGTTGCGTCATCATTTTTCGCGCAGATCATATGCACGATTGATGACTCATGGTTATATATAATGGATTTTCAATGCATGTTTACGTCAGAATGGAAAAAAATATGATAGACAAAGAAAGATAGGGCTGGAAATATGCACATATTTGCAGGTCTGGTGACCTAAGGCAGATGATTGCTGGATTAAACATTCAAAGCTAGATAGACAGGTAGGTGGGTAGATAGATGGATTGAAATATAGATAGTCTAAACTGAGACTAATTGGTAAGATGTGAGTAATATAATGACGTATACGGATATTTAGCTTTGCATCTTCCGATGGGAATTTGGTGTTTGGAGAATTGCTTGGGTAGCCAAATCAACACAATGTGACACATTTATAAAACATGGATAGCAAAAACAAAAGATGTTGAAGTGGATAGAGAGAAAAGTAAGTAGTAAATTGGAAAAGCTAAATCAAACTATGGAAGACCAAGAATATTATAATATATCTAAACAGGGATTTGAATGCAAAGGCGCTACAACAGACAGAAGGATACGGACATTTAGCTTTGCATCTGTTGTGGAAAACGGGAGTTTGGGTGAAGTTGTGATCCGCCACCCCAAATCGGTATTATGTTGGGATGAGTTCGTGTCTTTTGGAAAATGACTTTAATGTCTTCCTCTTCTTCTGCTTCTTCTTCTTCTTCTTCTTCTTCTTCTTCTTCTTCTTTTCTTCTTCTTTTCTTCTTCTTCTTCTTCTTCTTCTTCTTCTTCTTCTTCTTCTTCTTTCTTCTTCTTCTTCTTCTTCTTCTTCTTCTTCTTCTTCTTCTTCTTCTTCTTCTTCTTCTTCTTCTTCTTCTTCTTCTTCTTCTTCTTCTTTTCTTTTTCTTTATCATCGTCTCGTATACCTTTATATATGGAGGCCCGTTCCGAAGATGAGTTCTTCTAAGGGGCCGAAAAGTTTTTTTATGTAAAGAAGTTGCAGAGAGTCATATCTCTTCTCTATGTGTTGAGTATTTTCTGTATCGCTGCAGTATATGCTCTATATCTTCCTCCTCACCATGTGAGCAGACTATGTCAGTTTCACATGGCTCTGCATATGTTTTTTAAGTCTAGTGTTGCCTGTCTTGAGGCGGAACAGGATTACTTGTTCATGTCTGGGCAGCATAATATGGCAATCATCTGAACGCATTGGTGTTTTATGGAGGCTCTTAATTATGCGTTTTGTCTCGCTGAAATAATGACGTATGTTTTGTATTTTAATGTAAAAAATATATAACTTGGGTTATTGCATATTATTGGATATAGAATATAGTACGGTAGGTTCTTCGAATGTAAAAACAAAAATAAAATTCATATTACTTTTCATCTTAACTTTGTATTCACTTCATTTTGTCTGTTTTGTCCAGATATATAAAACCGTTTTGAGACTGTGGATCACCATTTATTGTGGTTGTTAAATCAACACAATTTGTAAAACCCATTTCTATGATCAACCAAAACTCATTTGGCCAGACGTGGTAATGGACTGACCTATACGAACATTTAGCTCTCCAGCTTTACAGGGAATTGGGAGTTTGGGGGAAATGTTTGGTGGCCAAATCAACACAATTTAACATGTTCCACAATATATAAAATAAATAGAATAAGATAAAGCCCCTTATATATTTATCTTGAGGGGAATTTCTTTACTTTTCATCCTGTCTGAATTAAAAGACCTAGATAAAACATTCGTCTGTGGCAGTGACACGCCGCAATGTGAGCAAAACGGACTAAGGCTTTTGCTCAAGGTTAAAAAAAAAACTAAGATGCCGAAGCGTCGTATCTTCGCAGGTCTAATAACCGGACGATATTATTGACTTGTATTTAACATTGTTGTAATGGAGAATATTTCATGTTCGTTTGAGAATATTTACATCATAACAAATGAGCCCAGAAAAAACTTGGGTTATCACGCCTGAAAATAAATACAATTCAGGTTATAAACACTCATTCTGATTAACGATTTTCACTCGCCCCAAGCTCGTAAAAGTTTTTAAATTTAAGTTCTTATTTACAACCCAATAACCCGTGCTTTATACTATACTATGCTATATGGGGGAAAAGAACATAATTCTTATGCGTAATTCTTATGGGAAAGCGTGGCTCAGCGCTTCGGTATTTGCTTCGTACCCAACAGGTACAGAGTTTGAATATCCGCTGCGCTGTGTGACCTTGAGCATGTCCGGCGAGGGCCCGAGCTCAGTTTGCGGCACTGGGTTATTTCAGTCTTCCCTATGGGATGAATAAAGTGAATTTTATCTTTTTCATTTATTTCATTTACTTATTCTTAAGAATAAAAAATAAACCTTAAATTTTACATTTCTGACCATTTTAACTTTACTACCACTTTCTGGCACCTTGTTCAGCCTGATAAGGCACCGCTTTGAGACAATACGTCTCAAAGGATAAGTGACTCGAGACTTTAAAAATAAACTAAAGAAGGGTAACATTATCAAAACTTAAATAGAAATTGATGCCAAGAAAATTGGATTCAGACAATCGTAGCTAAAGATAGACATGAGAGGCGAGAGAAAATCCAATTTTTGAATGATGTTGACTTAAGCTTTCTCAAAAGTGATGATAAAAAGGCGAGAGGGGGGAGGGAACAAGAGAGAAAGAGAGGAAAAGAGAAAGAGAGAAAGGGGAGAGGAGAAGGAAAAGGATGAAAAGAGAGTGTTAAATAGAGAGAAAGGAAGAAGGAGGAGAAGAATGAAAGAGAGAACAAGAGAGTGGAAAAGGGAGAGAGGGAGAGAGAGGGAGAGAGAGAGAGAGAGAGAGGGAGAGAAGGAGGATGAAGAAGGGAGAGAAGACGGATAGAGAGGAAATGAGAGCGAGAAAGATACTAAAAGTGTCAGAGCTAAAATCGAAAATGATGCTCAAGAAAATGAGAAAATCGTAGCTAAAGCTAAACATGAAGAAGAGAGACTAGATGCGGGAAAAAGAAAAGAGTGAAAGAGAGGAAAAGAGAATGAGAAAAGTAAAGAGAAGGAGAATGGGAATAATGAAAAAGAGAGAAAGAGAGAGAAAGAGGAGGTAGGGAGAGGATAGGAAAATGGAGGGAAAGAGAGAGAGAAAGAGTCCAAAAGTATCACAGCTAAAATAGAAATGGATGTCGAGATAGGGGCAGAATCAATTTGGAGAAAGATGTTGACGACTTATGCTTTCTTGAAAGTGGTGATAGGAGTGCGAGAGGGGAAGGGAGTAAAGAAGGAAAGAGAGTGAAAAAGAGAGTGTGAGAAAGAGAGAGATAGAGGGAGAGAGAGAGAGAGAGAGAGAGAGAGAGAGAGAGGATAAAGAAATAGAGAGAGAGAGAAAAATAGATATATATATATATATATATATATATATATATATATATATATATATATATATATAGAGAGAGAGAGAGAGAGAGAGAGAGAGAGAGAGAGAGAGAGAGGTCGTACTCTGACAGATCACAATATTTGAATGGCTAAAATCTGTCGGATTTGTATTAACTATTAATATTGATAGGCTTTATTTACTTTAGTTTTTGACATGGCACAATGACAAATAATTTTTCTACTTAAAGTAAAAGTAATCCTTCAGGGGCTTTTGGCGCATGGAGCCCGAGTTTATTTCGAATTTTAGAGCGGGGAAACAATACAACACTAATTGCTTCCTACTCTCTGGAAAGGAAGCTAGTCTCCCACAGCGTTCTTTCCGCCATATCTAACAGATCCAGTAAACAAATATAATATTTTTTGAGAACAGCATATAAATGTTCATATTTATTGTTTCTTTTGTTTGTAAATGATAATAGAACCGTGCGACAACGCTGCTTGTAGCGGTTTTAATTAATTCAGATACAAATAATGCCAGGAAAACAAATTAAATTCGTTACAAAATTTCAATATTATTTTAATGGCAAGCTCAACAACAACAACAACAACACCATCCCTAACACTCTCACAAAGAGGAATAACAAGAACCCTGAGAAGAGGTGATTTCAACGAACAATGCGTGAGTATTCACCACAAAAAAAACAGGACTGGAGGCTATAATTACGAGACTTATTTCCTAATTCTGTGATGCTAATGGAATTTAATGAAACTGAGACAGTGAATCCATTATTGAAGTGTGAAAAAAAACAGACTGGCGCCATTAAACTTGAATAGAAATGTATTTTCACGCTGTTTCACGGTGTCTTCTAACAAAGACGCGAACATGATATCCCTATTTTAAATGAAAAGAAAACCAAATCACTTCTAGGTAATTGAATAACATCAATTTCTTCACCATAATTATTTCCCTTGAGACCCGAGACATAAATAGAGAGGAAAATCTGTTAGAATTTTTATTTCCCAACACATTTTCTAGTCCGAGTTAAAAGAATATCCATGGATTGGTAGAGTAACGGTAAATAGATTAATTGCTTGGACATAGTGTTGGTGTTCCGGGGTAGTCAAATCTTTTTTATAGCAGATGAGAGTGATTGGTTTTTGGCTTTAGAATAAAAGTTTGTGAGTTCAAATGTTATATATGTATATATCCTTCGTATTTGATTTTTGTCGAGGCCTGATCTTTAATGTTGGCATAATTTAATATTATACATAAGCGACGCAATTCATAAAAAATAACTTTTGAAGAAAATTAAACCAGCCAAGTTCCTGAAGATGTAAACGAACAAAAAGGTTCGATAAATAGGATTAGAAATGAGTTTATCGAGAAAATATCCGTTGTCTCCAAAATAGAATCGTAACACTCGAAAATCTCCGGATTAAATAAATAGGTTTGCCATGATTGTTCCAGACTCAGTAAACAGTTCAAGTTCAAGTGCAGCACAAGTAATAATCCCATCTCTCGAATGGTTTAAATTGATGTTAAAATTATCGACTATAGTGTGTTCCCTTTCAGCTTCGTTTTAGTCTTGTGAGTTTAAAGCAAACTTTTCTACTCTTGTACAAACTCATGTCATCCCAATGATGGAGGAAAATACACCCTAAATATGATCATGAATTCATGAATTATTCCTATTCTTTATGGGTATCCGCAAAACAAATAACTTCAAGAGCTCACAAAGACAACGGTAGTAGAAGTAGAAGCACACGTAATGGAGATCAGTAGAGAATGTGCGGCTATGTATGACATTCTCCTGAACGTAAGACACTGTGAGTAAAGAGCCTTTTAGGAGGACTCAACTATGCGCCGCTCTGAGTGGGACATGAACCCAGGACTTTCCGATCTGAAGGCGAGTGTCATACCACTAGCCATTCATTTCAGGAACTAAGTCGTTAGGAGGTATAATAAATTCTCTATTGAAATCCGTATTGGGATGAGATTTTTGGGCGTTGAGTTTTGGGAATGTCTTACTTTTGAAAGTGCCCCTGTCTGTCTTGATCCGTAATTGGCTTCGAAATAAAAGTAATCAAGAATTGAAACGCGTCGATTTATTTATAAAAAAATAACACATCATACAAAAACTACCTGATACATATTTGTCCATATAGTTTGGGTAAGAACTCTTACTTACTCTCTTACGCGGGCAATTATCAGAGGACTTTACCTAAGCATCAATGAAGAGAGATATAAATATACCAGCCATCCTATTAAAATCTCTGATGTCAACAGGAAATCCACCTTATTGTCCAATTGAACAAACTTGGGGTAAAAAAATGAAAGTTCCCGAAGCTGGAAGAAAAGAAGATTACATTAAAATAATTGCATCGCGTCACAAAGGTATGTTTAATTTGTTAATGTTACTGGGACATTACCTCATCATATTTATACTGATTAGTTGAAAATTGAAACCAGCCCACACAATGGAATTCGAACTCCCTTTCGTGACTGTTATGAAAAATAATATAATATAATCGATATGTTTCAATAAGTGGATAGTTTTTGGTGATGATGGAGAAAAATAAAAACCTTCCATCACAAATTAATGAGTCTAACATATGCGTGGCGATGTGGTCTAATGTCGTGACACTCGCCTTCGGATCAGAAGGTCCTGAGTTCGAGTCTGTTCTGAGCGGCTAATAGTTGAGTATTTGGAAAAGGCTCTTTCTTCACATTTTCTCTCCGTACCCAGGTATAAAATGATTACTTAACAGTTAACAGTTAAATTTTCTCTGTTGGGGAAAGATGTAATATCGCCTAACCGGTGTCATATTTCGTCTTACATGTTAAGTATTCCTGTTGCCAGGGACCCCTTATAAAGCGCTTTGAGCACGATTTGTGGATGTAGCCCTAAATAATGCAACAACTTATAATATATATATATATATATATATATATATATATATATATATATATACATACATTATATATATATATGTGTGTGTGTGTGTGAGAGAGAGAGAGTGTGTGTATGTGTGTATGTGTGTGTGTCTAATGTTTGTTTTTTATATTTTATAATTTATACAATTAAATACAAAAGCATCAGAAGAGAATAAAATAATAAGAACCTAATTCAAGATGTTACATTCATTTTCGTCCATCACATTCGACAATTTGGTCTTAGTAGCTGTTGCTGTAATTTGAGATAGAAGACCTTCTGTAGAAAGCCTCACTGGGCCCGATGGCTCGATAAGGATTAAGTCAGTATATTTAAGTCCACGTCGTCTTGCGGCTTTGTATTCACTTGGCTTTTATCCGACGTGCACTTATTTGCAGGTCTGATAACCTACTTCCATATGGGCTCATTGTTGTAATAGAAATCTCAAAACAAAAAATAACGCAAAATATTGTCCATTACATCAATGTTAAAATAGGCCCATAAAAGGGTTTGGATGTCAGAGCAGCATGAATGTTCACGTCAGTTTTATATCAATTTTTCTGTTATCTTGTGTTTTGCATTTCAGTTGTTCTGTTTATTTATTTTTAGGGTTATTTAGGGGGGGGGATAATATTTTTGTGTATGATGATATACAACCAGATGCGTGAGTAGAACGATACTTTATTGAGTTACCTATTTTGGACAAGGAATTTGTGAATTCCAAATTGCTAGAAAACTGTAGATTGCAAAAAGTAATGTGCAAAAATGAATATCTATAATGTCTTCAAACAAAGACTAAAATACCAAACACGGAACGTTACAAATCAGTTTCTTCGCCTTTCGATACCGTATTTGGCCACATTATGTTACACGAGGTATTTTAACCTGGAAAGATACGTATTTAAAATTTGGCCAGAAAATTTGTCATTTATATATCTTTCAATTTAATTTACCCTCATCTTGGCAAGAACTTTCAAACCTCGGACATCGCGAGGTCCCTGTTTGAGAGTTTTTGCCAAAAAGATGGTCATTTAAATATATCGATATTTAGAGGACGAGTTTTCTGGCCAAATTTTTAAATAGCTGGCTTTCTAGAGAGTCATTAAACTGGTTAAAGAAACGTGCGTTGAACAGATTGAGTATCGATTATTTTGTTTGGAATATATCGAATCCCTGAATTAATCCCGAGATTTAATTATAGCTCGAGTAACGTTAAATCCTATCAATTAATCATTGCGTGGTAAACAGATTTACGTGGATGCTCCAAGATAAGGTTTTAAAAATGCATCGATAAGAAATTAAATTAGTAGTAAGAGTAGTAGTAGTAGTAGTAGTAGTAGTAGTAGTAGTAGTAGTAGTAGTAGTAATAGTAGTAGTAGTAGCATTAGTAGTAGTAGTAGTATTAGTAGTAGTAGTAGTAGTAGTTAGTAGTAGTAGTAGTAGTAGTAGTAGTAGTAGTAGTAGTAGTAGTAGTATAGTAGTAGTAGTAGTAGTAGTAGTAGTAGTAGTAGTAGTAGTAGTAGTAGTAGTAGTAGTAGTAGTAGCAGGAGTAGTAGTAGTAGCAGCAGTAGTATTAGTAGCAGTAGTAGTAGTATTAGTATTAGTAGTAGTAGTATAGATAGTAGTAGTAGTAGTAGTAGTAGTAGTAGTAGTAGTAGTAGTAGTAGTAGTAGTAGTAGTAGTAGAGTAGTAGTAGTAGTAGTAGTAGTAGTAGTAGTAGTAGTAGTAGTAGTAGTAGTAGTAGTAGTAGTAGTAGTAGTAGTTAGTAGTAGTAGTAGTAGTAGTAGTAGTAGTAGTAGTAGAATAGTAAGTAGTATAGTAGTAGAAGAAGACGAAGAAGAAGAAGAAGAAGAAGAAGAAGAAGAAGAAGAAGAAGAAGAAGAAGAAGAAGAAGAAGAAGAAGAAGAAGAAGAAGAAGAAGAAGAAGAAGAAGAAGAAGAAGAAGAAGAAGAAGAAGAAGAAGAAGAAAAGAAGAAGAAGAAGAAGAAGAAGAAGAAGAAGAAGAAGAAGAAGAAGAAGAAGAAGAAGAAGAAGAAGAAGAAGAAGAAGAAAAAGAAGAAGAAAGAGAAGAGAGGACAAAACTAAAACAGCATTCCATTATAGCTATATTAACTTCTATCAATCAATCATTGCACTGTATACAGATTTACTTGGATACTCCTTCAGAAGATTTTAAAAATGCATCAATAACAAATTTAATGAGAACTCAACATCGTCTTCTAGTAATCTTTCAGAGCCATTAGGCACAAAGATCCGGAGTTTATCCCGGGTTCTGTTGTATGGAATGGACAATGACAATACGTGATTGCTGCCCTTTGGATAGCACGCTAGTCTAAAAAATGAAAACTGCGTTCATGATATTCGGCAGTGGATGGCTTTTAATAAGCTGAAATTAAACGATGAAAGACTAAACTAATTGTTTTCCGTAGGAAACAAGCTAAAGTAATTGTCGATGAGATCAACGTCGGATCAACTATTATTCACAATTCAAAAACTGTGAGAAATCTGGGATTCTTCATCGACGAACACCTTACGATGACCGATCATGTTTCAACATTATGGCAAGTCGTTAATTATTATATAAGATGTATTAGCAGAATTAGAAACCTCATGGATGAAAAATGTACGAGACTGATAGTGCACACGCACTTGTAACTAACATAATTGATTACTGTAATCGGAGACAGATATATCTATCTATATATATATATATATATATATATTATATATATATATATATATATATATATATATATAGAGAGAGAGAGAGAGAGAGAGAGAGAGAGAGAGAGACGCAAAACTTCTGAAGTGGCAATAGGGTTTTATAAGAACATGATGCGTATCTATGTCAGATCGTGTCAAGTCGGTAAACATCCTCTCGTTCATTATGTTTATAAAGTGTTAATACAATTTTGAAATTTGGCACGGGTTTACCCAGCTTTCTATGTATTCAGATGTATGATTTCTTCTCACTGCAGTATCTCAGACTATAAACTGTTTGTGTATTTAATGATTGATATAGATAGAATGCGCTTGGCTAAGAAGCTCACAACACTGCCATCCGGAAGTATAACGGAAAAAACACACAAAACTCTGTGTAACCATGAACTTTTATAGCATGGATTATACAGTTAAGTGAGAATTACTCTTAAACGTGGATGACAAAAAAACAATAACAAAGACCGAGTGACGTCAACTTAATTCTAGTTATAGCGGGAATAACTTATGTGTATTTTGTCTAAACACACAAGACATCAATACAAAAATACCATATTTACCGACTTGACATTGAACACCAATATACGGAAGGAGCCACCTACGTTTCATGTCTCCATAATATTTTAGTCTCCGCTGTAATTCTCTACTTTTTGGTCCCCCTAAGTACCTATACTGTGACGAAAATTCAAAACCTTCAAAATAAAGCTGCTAGAATCATAACTGGGACAAATATTTGAGAAAATGTATCCCCTGTTTTGAAACAGTTTCGTCGAGAGGAGAGTTGAGTTTCAGATGGCCTGTATAATTTCCGAATGTAGCATGGCCTAAATTAAAATCAAAATTGAGATTTATATAGCGCAATATCCACTAAATGTGCTCAAAGCGCTTTACAAGAGCTCCCTGGTCAACAGCAACATTTAACATGTAGGACGGGACATGCCGCCTGTTAGGCGATATTACAATTTTTTGGACAAAGACAACGCTGTTAACGGCCAGGTACTCATTTTACACCTGAGCACGGTGAGAGAAAGTGAGTAAAACCCTTTTCCACGGCCTCAACTATGCGCCGAGCGCGAGGCTCGTACCCCGGAATTTCCGATCCAAAAGCGAGTGTCATACAACAAGACCACATAGCCTAGTACCACAATACCTAATGCAATTGATATCGGAGTACAGGCCACCTCGGGCTCGCTCACAACACACCATTTTAGAAAGAAAAATGTCGAAAATGAAATTCTCCGAACGTGCATTTTACTTTGCGGTACCATCAATCTAGAATTCTCTCTCGGTTCTTGCCAGAAGGGCTCATACGATTGAGTGCTTCAAGTCTAGACTGAGGAATATTTTAGATTGCCTTTCCCTTAATCATTTCAAAATTAAATTTTCTTAAAATGTTCATATCTCCTATGTCTTGCAAAGTGCCATTCAAAAAGGCCAAATATATATTGGCGCTATACATAATTTTATTATATATATATTCATTTATTATTTATCGCAAACTACTTCCCGTAATATCTAACAGACCCAGGCAACCAATCACTCCTGGGTTGACAAGGGGGTCCACATTATCGGTAAAGGATTTTATATCCTGTCGGGTTGATTCAGATTCCGAGAAAATATGGAGCTGAAGTAAAATTCAGGTTTTATTAGCTAAAATGAATATTGAGTGAATTAATTTTCTACCAAATTAAGTTCCTTGTCATCTTACAAAATACACATTACAAAGACATATCCACACGGAATTGAAATCACAGTGTTCTAGAATGTTGGGTTTTCTAAAAATGAATTTGTGCTTACTTGTTGACTCAATTAAGCCGTCAAAGTTTAGTTGCTCATGACAACACATAACCTGGCTTTTGTATTCCTCATTTCGTTTGTTTTCTTTCTCTTGTTTCGTGTGTTGAATTGCGTGCGCTTTTGTCATTTATTGACATATTTTGATTCTATTCTCTGGAGAGGTCATCACAACAACATTAATAATGATTATAATAATGATAATAATAATAAATAATAAATAATAATAATAATAATAATAATAATAATAATAATAATAATAATAATAATAATAATAATAATATAATAATAATAATAATAATAATAATAATATAATAATAATAATAATAATATAATGATGATGATTATGATCATTATTATTATATAATTATTATTATTAAATTATTATTATTATAACAATGATAATATAATAATAATAATAATAATAATAATAATAATAATAATAATAATAATAATAATAATAATAATAATAATAATATATATTAATAATAATATATAATAATAATAATAATAATAATAATAATAATAATAATAATAATAATGATGATGATGATGATGATGATGCTTGTTATTATTATTATTATTATTATTATTATTATTGTTATTATTATTATTATTAATATTTTATTATTATTATTATATATTTTATTATTATTATTATTATTATTATTATTATTATTATTATTATTATTATTATTATTAAATCATTATTGTTATATCTCTATAACGCACAAACAATCATTAGGAAAAGATCGCTTTTCACTGTCGGAGTTGTAAAATCAAACTAGACCTAAAATATGTCTATATATTTCAAATGCTTTGACAAAGGCAATACTTACACTAGTAATATATTAAGAATAATATAAATCATACTTTAAAATAAACACATAACTTTATGCATGTTAACAACACGACAAAACTTTGTTGATGGTAAACGAGAAGGATATCAATTTTCAATATCCAAAGAATCAAACATATGCAATATTTCATTGAACTTAAATCCACAATATACATAAATAGAGGGATCGTTGACACTGACCTTGCACCTGTTTCTAATTAAGCACTTAATACGGCAATCAGAGTCACATTGCCTAGACCACAGACATAGCAGTATCGAAATATTCCATTTAACTTAAAACTGCTGCTCTCTTCTGTTAACACTTCAACACTAAATCACTCTCGTGCATAGTCATCTCACTGAAGTAATGTTGTATTGGCGTATGGCAAGATCGATGTGGACACCCGTTGAGACATTGTGATGAAGCGACGAGTAGATTTATGTGTCCACACAACCTCGCCATCCCTTCCAGAATGCTAGTCACAAATTGGAAGATGTAGTAGCCACATGGAGAGAGAGAGGGAGAGAGAGAGAGAGTGAGAGAGATAGATAGGTGTGTAGATAGATATATAGCTAGATAGAAAGATAGATATATATGTAGATAGATAGATAGATAGATAGATAAATTGGTAGATAGATAGATAGATAGATAGATAGATAGATAGATAGATAGATATGTAGATAGATATATAGCTAGATAGAAAGATAGATAGATATGTAGATAGATAGATAGATAGATAGATAGATAGATAGATAGATAGATAGATAGATAGATAGATAGATAGATAGATAGATAGAAAAATAGATAGATAAATCGATTGATTGATTGATTAATAAGTAGATATTGATAGATAGATAGATAGATAGATAGATAGATAGATAGATAGATAGAAAGATAGGTAGATAGATGGATAGATAGATAGATGTTATTTTGATATTTACCACAATATTGTAGACTACATCGTGGGAAAATCTTAATAATAATTCGCTCCATTGCTGCTTTTAACACGTCGAACACTCTTAGTACCATTTTAAAATCCTAACACGATGTAATAGAAAGATAGATTAATAGAAATATATATAATATATATATATATATATATATTATAGATAGATAGATAGATGATAGATAGATAAGTAGATAGGATAGATAGTTAGATAGATAGATAAATAGGAGAGAAGATAGATAGAATGATAGGCAGAAAGAAAAAATAAAGAGAGAGAGAGAGAGAGAGAGAGAGAGAGAGAGAGAGAGAGAGGGATTACATAAATTATTAAGCGCTTAGAGTCTGGTGTCTCGGAGTTATAGCGCTATATAAGTTTTCAGCATTATTATTATTATTATTATTATTATTATTATTATTATTATTATTATTATTATTATTATTATTATTATTATTAAACATGGGCATTTAGATATATTACATCAATCACTTTTATTGATTCGCAATGTTCAATGTCTCTCAGCATGAGTCATTTATTTTCCCAGCACGCTAATTAAATCTAAATGTTCAAACAGTACATATCTCTCGACAGGCGTCCTCATCATACGAACAATCCAGCAATATCCATTACTGTGACAAATTAGGGAGCAGGCCCTGGTGTAAAATATAGACTTGAAAAATTCTGTATGATAAAGCAAGAAAGATAAATATAAGAAAAAATGGTATCTCAACAAAGTCAACCATCCTCGCCATGTGTGACGATGAGGGCACATTAAAAGCCTTCGTGACTACATTCAAGGAAAAAGAGCTCGTGGTCTCAGAGGTTGACGTTCCAGACCAGTTTGATAATGTCAACAAGCAACATCCCTACAAACTCCCAGTACATGGGAGAGTCAGAGGATGGATCGTCGTGGAGGCATATATGATAGGCAACGTGCATACAAGCGCAAGCCGCGAATAAGTAAGTAACAAAATGTCAAAAAGTGTTCATCACGTGCAGTGATTCAAAGTGCCTCGCTCCCGAATACAAAGTCATGAACAATCGTTCTTCCCTTCTTCTATTTGCTTGTGGAATAACCTACTACCATCGTCTACTAATAGTAATAAGAAGTCGCTGCCTACTACCTATCGTTGTAAATTCAATCACCACGGAAAGTTTATAGAAAGGCTAATTCACTACTATAAGCACTCAAGTACATCCTGAAATGTAAAGCATCAAGGCACCTACGTACATGTATGACAATACACCAGAGGTGGTTTGCAAATTAAGAGAAGAAAGCAAGAAAGTGAATTTCGAACATAATATGTGAGTGAAGTGAATGGCTCAATCTGACATTATATTGGAATACTCTAAATTGAGAAAACTGTAGAAATTATCAAAATTAGGAAATGTTTGTATTTTGAAGCTTAAGAAACAAAATGCACTCTTTTCAATAAAGATCTTTTTTTATACTCAAATGGGGGTCCCGATAGCTCAGTTGGTAGACCACTCGCTTCACACACAAAGGGACCGTGATCAGCCTCGAGATTTTTTTTCTATCCCCCTATCCACCCCTGTCCAGTGAATGGATAGTGGGTTAGTTAGGTCTCACGGAAAGTACGCTGAGATAGACTAGTGGCCTATCCAAAGGATAGCAAGAAATTGTTATTGTTCGTTTCACGTTATAGAAGTCAATATAAATCCATCTCCACGGGCTCTGAATTTGTACTCAAATCTCATAAGTTAAGACGCACCAGATGTAAATCAGTTTTCAAACACCAATCTCATCCAGACATCTCTTGCCGTTTTGAGATAAATGGACGCATGATTGGCAGTGATACACAAAATCATTTTGTCCATTAATAACAGGAATAAAGGAACACAGAATATAAGATATATAATTATCAGCACTAATAGTGTTAGGTATAAAAAAGTGGGGAGCGAGATCGCCGAACGGTTAAAAGATAAGTAGGTACTACCTTTGCTGTCTGTAGTATAGGACAGTGATAAATTACAGTGTAAGGATTATAGGGAATATTGTTGCAAACTGAAGCCATTTTTCTTTATTATCTTTTTTTTAAAAACTATTTCTCCTCATGTCGGTCGATCAAAATGACCCTCGACTTGTCAAAAAATCTTAAACTTAACAATCCAAAGACGTTTCCGACCTGAAAGTTGTTGTGAATGAAAGTTATTGTATTCAAGTATCGTAACTTGTATCGTCCATCTGATGTAGTATCGTTCACAACTAGCGTCTGTTCTAGTAACTACCTTGTTGGGAGTCATTCTGTATCCAACCGTCATCCTGTTCACATGTATCTTATGTTATGTTGTTAAATAAATGTTCTTTACTGTAACAAGTTGGTTTGTTGATTCTTGGAATAAAACGTCTTATTAATTAATGATCTAAGAACACAACAAAAGTCTTAGACCCATCTTGCCACTCTGGTATAATGTCGCCGCAGTGGACGGGATGAAAAAGATAATGAGGTGAACGCCAAGATTAAGTAAAATTTGGAAATTTCAGCTTTTGAAATAAAAGAAACAAAGCTCACAATCATCAATGAAGGTATTTATCTATAAAAATGTATTAGATATAAAATTCAATTTTAAACATAAATCAACTTCAACATAATATCTATGTGAGGTGACTGGTCACATTTATTAAGCGTTTTGAGCACGTTTACTGGATATTGCGCTGTGCAATTAATTGCGGTAAATCAAGTAAGATATATTGAACACAATGAAAATAAGCCTTTTATCAAATATTCGACAGCTTATCAAATTCTTGCTTCGTAGAGTTGGGGTTGGATAAAAAAAAAAAACAATTGCGTAATCCTTAGACAAAGCACTCTGTTTACTGAGACCAACATTTTACCTTAAGTTTAGAATCTAAAAAGGGCTGGAGTATTAAATGACACACTAATTCAAAATATGACCGGCCGCCTGAAAACGGTATTATGTCGGAATGGTATGGATGTCAAAAATTGGCTATAAAATCCAAACTAAATCAGAAAAAAAAATTGGAATTGAAGAAACACTTCCTTTTCAATTCAGGTAGTTATTTTAACTCAAGGTTTATAAGTTAAACTTAAAATGTCATTTAAGCAGCATTTTAATCCCGACACAATACCGTTTTTAGACATTTGTTCATAAATGATATTGTGTCTGGATGTTTCTTTTTAAAGAATTGAGCACACCGTCTACTTAGGGGTCTCCTGTAGCCAAATTTTCAATCAAGAAAACGGCGTATTTCAAAGCTAAACAATGTTTTGGACTTGCAAGGTGACATAATATCCAGCCTTTCAGAAATAATTTCACCAATTTTGTGATGACGTCACCAAAGACATATTAGACTTTTTATGAACAATTTTCGGACATTCATAGTCAAATCTCAGATTCTTATCAACTTTTCAGAATGGCATCATAACACAATATTGATACAATAAAAAAGGCTTTTTGGATACATCATTACAATGTATAGATAGTATGCGCTTGGCTAAGAAGCTCACAACATTGCCATATGGAAGTATAACGGACCAACACACAAAACTATGTGAAATCTTGAACATTTATAGTCTGGTTCATCCAGTTTAGTGAGTACTCATAAACGTGGATGGCAAAAAACAATAACGAAGGCCTGAGTGACGTCATCTTCGTTCCATCTATATTTTGAAAAATAAATACGAAGGGTATGTAGGAAAAAGACAATGTTAAACTTGATGCATAATATTGAAAATGAAGCACATATTATTGTTTACAAGGCTCTATACTTGTATAAAACTGCTTTTGGACTATCCACATGTACAGTATCAAAAATGTCTTCTAGATGTCCTAAGAATGCCGCTTATGTCAAGATGGACATTTTGAGAAAAACGCAAAATAAGTTTAAGAAATGAGTTTATGAAAGTTCACACAAAAAAATAATACATTGGCCTCATTCTCCGAGCCTTGGTTACAGGCAGCTTTATTACGTTAGGGAATCGGAGGAAGAACGGAATGAGCTATATAAGTGAATGCGTCATGACGAAGGGGGTACAGAACGAGAACCTGTTGTCGGAAGAGGGCCAAACATTTGAGAATTTATGTTGACCAGAGATTATTGCTAAACACGAGTACTTAGGTACTTAGGTTTGGATTTAAGTTTTTTGTTTTTGTTTTGTTTTGTTTAAATTATATCAAAAGCAAAAAAAATGTTAAACTATCAAAAATAATAAAATAAATAAATAAATAAAATTCCTTTTATTCATCCCATAGGGGAAATTTGTCTTTAGGATTTAATCCAGGGGACGACAGGAATAACCCAGGCGTCAGCCGCAGAGCAGCGCCGTAAATTGAGCTAGGGCGAGGTGACTTGCTGGATAGAAGCGGCGGGTCATACAGTTCCATACAAAGCTAAAAGAAAAATGTATTTTTAAAAACCACCTAAAGACATGACATTCAAGGGATAAATCCCAAAATTTCCAAAATTCTTATTTTCCGTAATTTGTATAGTATTTTTCTACTTGTAAATCGATAAGGAGCCATTCCATGTTTTTCTATACAATTTCAACAATATTTTCAAAACACCAACTAGAAGAGATCAATGTCTTACAGAATTTGGTGGCTACTTAAAACCCGATAGACTCCTACGCCTGAGGCGAGGGACGAGTTTGTAACGGTACCACTGTCCTCACGGTCCTCGTGGTAATAACCACTATTATCGGCTGAGATGAAGTAATATCACGACCCGATTCAAAAACCTCTTGGACGGTCGGAGTGCTTTCCCCTTGTCGATATTCCAATGAAAGGCGAATGAGGTCAAGTCCTTAAAAAGAAATAAACAAACACAAGATGAGTGTCTTAGCCAACCGTTTTTTACTTGCCTGTAATATTGAAATTGAAATGGTATTTTTCTAATAGTGCTACTACTACTACTACTACTACTACTACTACTACTACTACTACTACTACTACTACTACTACTACTACTACTACTACTACTACTACTACTAAAGCTACTAGAAAAATAACAACGGCAGAAAAACAAGAAATTATATACTTTTGAAGCTACTAGTACTAACATGACTACTACTACTACTACCACTGCTACTTCTATGACACTGGCTTTCGAATCGGAAGATTCTGGGTTGGGGTTGAGCCTCGCTCGGCGCAAAGTTATGTCATCCGAAAATGCTCTTTACTCACATTCTCTCACCTTATTCAGGTTTAAAATGAGTACCTGGCCGTTAACATTGTTTTCTAAAAGGCGTCATGTCTCGTTCTACACGATACGTGTTCCTGTTGGTCAGGGACCGTTTTAAAGCGCTTTGAGCACGTTTAGTATATATTGCGCTATATAAAAGCTCAATTATTTTTTAAAATTTTAATTATAGCTACTTACATACTGCCACTAATACTTCTACAACTTTTATTAATACCACTACTACTATCACTACTACTAATACTACTACAATTGTCACTACCACAACTACTATTACTACTACTGCCACTACTACAACAACAACAACAACAACAACTACAACTACTACTACTACTACTACTACTACTACTACTACTACTATTAATACTACTACTACTACTACTACTGCTACTACTACTACTACTACTACTACTACTACTACTACTACTAATACTACTACTACTAATACTACTACTACTACTATTGGTACTTTCTTTTTGTTTACATTAGAAATTCTCATTTCATAATAAGTTGTTCATATAGTACTTACGCAATGCATCTTAGATGTTGCGCAAACAAATGTCTATACAATCTTAATAGTATTTGTTTAACGACTTGTCTGGCATCTCTATGATTATTTGCCCTTTTAGTCTGAATTCTATAAACAGAACATAATATAATCGGATTATTCTAATTCCACATAAAACTGGATAATTCATTTTGATAGCATTTGTAAACTAAACATACACAACTTCCATATATTTATTTAATAGACGTTACATTTTACATTAATTTTCTTGCCCAGGAGGGGAAAGATTTTTTATTTTGAATACATGCCCGTTTTTAGAATTTAACAATATTATGATAAATTTCCTTCTACTTCTACTAATCGTTTTACTATCACAAGCTTGAGGCATCCCCCCTCCAAATTAACAAGTTAACTGCATAACTCTGGAAAAACACGAAAAAAAAATTTGAATGGCTAGAATACTATTCTCTCAAATATCGATCGATTCAAATGACCCTCGGCTTGGCAAAAACTTAGAGAGTTTTTGCCAAGACGAGGGTCTTTTTAATCGACCGATTATCGAAGGACAAGATTTCTGGTCAATTTTTTTTAATACGTATTTTTCCATAGTGCTGCAGTTAATTGGTTATGTTAAGCTTTATACAGTAATATACCCAAGGCAATGATATCACCACGATACCGGTATCCGGATACTTTTGTATCCAGGTATTTTCATTATACGATACCAATCTCGATGCCATTGATTATATTAGCAACACTGGTTTACAGAACAGAACCGTTGCTATGGAGAGTATCAATTCCTTTTCAGTCAGCTAATATCTTGACATAACATTGTTATTAGTGTAGAATTACATACTATGCTTCTCATTGGAAATTACTCTGATTATGGCTTCATAAATCGATCAGGACGATTTTTTGCTCTACTCAGTTGTAAAGCTGATTTATAACATAATAGTAATGGTAATAGCAATATAGGACGTATTAGTAATAATACTTTATTTCATTCTAAATATTTGTGCTTTTAAGTTATTCGTCTAAGTAAGAGTTGAAAATCAGTTCATCACATCTGATTTTGACAATTGAATTGTTTGTCGCACTATATCACCGCCAGAAACAAATTGTTTTTAACCAAGATTAGTATATAGATAGAATCAATTTGACGTCATTCAGGTCTTTGTTCTTGCTCTTTGCCATCCGCGTTTATGAGTAAATCTCACTAAAGTGTATTAACCAGACGATAAAACGTTCCAGATTATACATAGTGTGATGGTCCGTTATACTTCCGGATGGCAATGTTGTGAACTTCTTAGCCAAGTGCATACTATCTATAGATAGAAAGAAGTTGTCGTCACTTAGGTCTTTGTTATTGTTTTTTGCCATCCATGTTTATGATTAAATCTCACTAAACTGTATTAACCAGACTCTATACTTTCAAAGTTACACATAGTTTTGTGTGTTGGACCGTTTAATTTCCGGATGGCAATGTTGTGAGTTTCTTAGCCAAGCGCACAGCATCTATAGGATTATCTGTTATCACCGCGACCCACGTCAGACCGTTTTATAACAGTTATTTTCAATTCTAATTTACAACGCTATCTGTATTATCTAAGCTTTCCCTTTATCAGTTAACTGCAGACCCTGAAGAAACTCGTATTTAAAAATTTAACCAGACATCGCGTCCTGAGTGACGTCAACTTCTTCCCCTTTATAAATATAGCTGATCACATCTTTAAGTTTTATTAAGTAATTCCTTATCAAGTAATTCCTTGTCTTTTCTCTGCCCAAAGCTTGAGTTTCTTACAATGTATTAAAAACTATATTGTAAAATAGATCGAACAAAATCATTAATTCATCCAGTTCGCTGCCGCACTCGAAAAACTTGGCCGGAAATGTCGTCGTTCAAATATCGATCATTATTTTTAAATTAACCCTCATTTTGAAAAAAAAAAACCTCACAAACCTGGGACCTGGATAAGATTATATTCAATGTGACATTGCTTATTGTAACCTGACGAAGAGTTTGCATCCGAAACGTCCATTTTTTGTACTGTTTACATCGGAAGCATTTACATTGTCACCATTTCGTAAGAATCTTTACGATCCCAGGCTTCAGACAGCTCCCTCCGCTATCAATTTTGGGCTTAAAAGAAATTGTATTTTGCTTTCAGCACACTTTGTACATTTGCACTATATAATAGCTCATTATATTTCTGATAAATAGGTCATTATAAGATATAATCTCTTCATTGCTTATCGTGATGTCCTTAGATATGTCCAATAATATATCATTAAATGTTAACGTGATGGTTTAAGAAACATCATCATTGATTTTATATCATCAAAAGCTTGTGGACAACTTGTGTGTGTGTGTGTGTGTGTGTGTGTGTGTGTGTAAACGCTTTTATATTATGTTCAAGTTGACGTGTACAAAAATGCAGGTCTAACATCCGAACCCACGAATGGGCCTAGATTAATATTGTTGTAATGGACAATATTTTGCGTCACTTTGGAGATTTCCATTATAACAATGAGCCCATAATGAATTGAGTTATCAGATCTGCAAATAAGTGCACGTCGGTTCAAACATCCTACAATTCATAGGATTATTTATCATATCTTTTTATGTTAGATTTTTTTCATCATTAGTTGCGGTTATTATATTGTGACTAGTCCACAAAAGTTTCTTATTGAAGTATCCAGGCTTTTGCCTTTTCGTGAATTGTTACTTTCTGTATGGATCAGAATGTTCAAAGACAACGAGTACAAGAAACCAGAAATTAGAATTATTCAAGATTAAGTCATGTTTGCCACGAATCCTAAAAATCCCCTGGCGTTCTGCTGTCCTCCACAAGGAAAAAATGACTGATCACTTAGGATTAATTTGAGACTACACGATAGCATGGATTCACCACCTGTCAAATTGTCAAAGATAATCTGACAATACTCATAAATTCCTAGAAAAAAAACTTAAGTAACGTGTCCACCGATAGAAATAAAAAAAGTACCACAATATATTTAATAGAACAATCTTTTAAAAAAATAAATAAATAAAGTGATCCACACACCCAAGATGGGTCCATTGACTTGGACATAATATCCAAAGAAGGGAATGCTGTTATATTGTAACAAATGTTCATGTAAACAAATCCGATGGAACAATATTTTGTTGATATCAATGACCGACAAAAGAGAGAGCCGCAAAATCTAAAATTGTTGAAAGATATAGGCTAACAGGATCCCAATGGATAATCTAGAGAAAACTTCACAAAAGGAAAAGCAGTAGCAGTCCTTTAGAGCCATTTGGCCCATGAAGTTGGAGATTATCCCATGTTTTAAAGACAATAGCAATTGCAAAATATTTTCGCCAGATCAAACAGGTCCAGCTATCTAATCACTGCTGGATGGACAAGGGGGGGGGGGAGGGTAAGAAAAAAAATCTCAATTGCACCTGGGATCGATCTCGATCCCTTTGCTAGTGAAGCGAGTGATCTACCAACTGAGCTTTCAAGCACCCCCCCCCCCCCCCCAGAGAAGGGAAAAGTATTCAGAATACCATTCTTCCGGACACAAACACATCTCTATTCAATATTTTCGAGTGCAATTCGGTGTTGGAATTCGCACAATACTCACAGAACCTCTGAATTATCTATCCTTTAGAACTATGCAAATGAAGTAATACACATCCACACACTATTGTACTAGCTTTCAACTCTGAAGCTGCGTTAGTAATGAATTGGATTGTAGTTGAACTTCTAGGGATTCTCGTTCTTTCCAGTCTAGCTCCACCTGTGGTGCCGATGTTTTTGTTGGTTTTGTTGGGTTTTTTTCAATGTTTGGCTAAAGCAATTTCCATTCCCACCTCTTTTGGACGGATTAACAACTGAACCAGACTGCTGTATACTGACAAACAAACCATTTGTTTTCATTTTTGACAGAAAAATAAACTACATATTTTTATATTTTGAGATGGCCCCTAATCTTATCAAACAGTCTTAAAAGTCTAAAATGGTTTGAATCTTATTTAACGAATCGTCGACAGATTGGTGTGGTTTAAAATCATCTGATCAAACCATCTCTGACAGTTGGTGTGCCACAGGGATCAGTATTTGGTCTAGTTCTTTTTACAATGTACATGGAACACATTGGATCATTTATTTCTGATTTTAATCTAAATAACCAATTTTTGTGGAGACGATAGTCAAATCTTTAAGTCAGTAACCTACAACCATTTACATCTTTTAATTGAACATTTCCAATCTTGCTTTGTTAAATTGAAGACTTGGATGGAACTGAACAAACTAAAACTTAACGATAGTAAAACTGAAATAACATTTGTCGCTAGGCCAGCACTTCTTAAAAATATAGAGTGTGAAAAATTGTTTTAGGAAATAGTATAATTGAAACTGAAATTTTGATTCAGATTTGCCAAGTAAATCATATCGTATTACATGGAAATGAGAAGAATAAGTAGTGTTTTAAGAGACATCTCGCCCTTGTTAGTTAATTCTCAAAACCTGTCAAAGCTAGATTATTCCAGTTCTCTTCTCTCTTCTATAGATAAAGACAAAATAAAATCCCCTCAGGAAGCACAGAATGATGCTGCCAGGCTTATTTATAGAAAAAAGAGATATAATTCCGCATCGGGTTTGTTAAGAGAACGCTGGCTTCCCGTTGAGAGACATATAGAATATAATATCTTTACTATTGTTTTTAAATCACTGCACTATGATCGTCCTGGATACTTTAATAACATACTTAAATTTTACGTCCCAGCCAGAAATCTGAAATCAAAGTCTGATAATCATGTGAAGCCTAACACGACTCACAAAATTGGCGAGTATTTGTTTGAATATTGGGCACCCATTATCTTGAACTCCCTTCTAAGATATATCAGAGACCGTAATGATGCAGAATTCTTTTTAAAACATCTTAATACTTTTCCTTTTTAAACACTCCAGAATTATATTGCTTTGTTTCAAACTGCATGTTTGAGTGGTTGTATGTTTGAGTGAAAGTTGTCACGTTACTGTTAAGCGCTTTGAGCTTGTTGAGATATGGGATGAGGCGATAAATAAAAACCATATATTATTATTATTATTATTATTATTATTATTATTATTATTATTATTATTATTATTATTATCATTATTATTATTATTATTATTATTATTATTATTATTATTATTATTATTATATATATTATCATTATTATTATTATTATTATTATTATTATTATTATTATTATTATCATCATTATTATTATTATTATTATTATTATTATTTATTATTATTATTATTATTATTATTATTATTATTATTATTATTACTATTATTATTAAACCGGACACTTCTTTGAATGATGAAAAAGGCGTTTTAGTGCATGACATGCCTCTTGTCCAGGTCTATTTACATACCATATTTTTAGTTTTGTCCTGTCATCCAATAAATAGGATCTAGTAGGGGTGTTTTTGATAGGCCTATTTGATAGAGCTGTGAAGTCCTGATTTTTATTCACCGGGTACCCTGGTGCGACGTCCGGATTCCAGGAATCGATAAATTGCTTCTCGGATCCCGTCAGTCAATCTCATATTCAGCTGTTAATAGTGTATTCTTTCATTTGCTTTGCACTTCAATAGATACAGAAACGAATTGTTCCTGGTTAATAAAATGATATTATCGAATGACAGGACGAAAATCTTCTGCTTCTGAAGGGCAGTGTAATTGCACCTTTCTAGATAATATCTGCCTGGTATTTGATATTTTGGTAATTGGCTGCCAGAAATGTTTAGTCCTTATTTTGACATTTGAAGGGAACAGGGGGGAAACAATGATACGAAAGATTTTTCTTAATCTCTTAGTGAAAACCACACGAAAGAGTATTGGCTATTATAATCGTTTCATGGAAAATAAAATCACCATTAAGAAGACATTATATACATCATTTTTATCTTCTCGATAGAATTGTCATATGCCAATTAGACATAGACGAGACGAAAAGATTGACTTCCCCTATTTCGTGACCTTTCGTTCTACTAATTCGCCGTTCGAAAACTATAGACCGCCGATGTTGTGTTTGGATATTACAGACCCGGTGTTTGTTGTCGAATTTCATCAAATTAATGGGAAAGGCTGCGTTTCATTGCAAATATATTCCGGTTTTTAAAGTAAATAGGTTGTCGGCTGATACATGTTATACCAATTTTTAAATATTATATTTGCTGTGACTTTATAAAAATCAGTGTAATATTTTTAAAATGTTTCCTTGTTTTTTTTTCAGGTTGTTGCCAAATAACGAATACAGTTACCCGCTGCCTGGTAAGAATGTGATCTTACAATTTTTCCGACAGAGACAAAGCTGTTAACGTCCAGGTACTCATTTTATCCTTTTCAAAGGACTTAACTATGAGCAGGACTCGAACCCAGGACCTTCCGATCTGAAAGCGAGTGCCATACCACAAGATCACATAGTCACACGTAGTTTTAACTGCATTGATATTGAGCATTTCATGATTTTTTAATGGCCAGTGTGTTCTTCTGTTTATTCCCCTTACAATTCATAACAACTTAGTAATAGTTCATACAGTACAAGTTGACTGTTTGACGCCTGCTTGATCAATAAGCTAGTATTTTTTATAACATCAACCACTGCATGTTGCCACCGTCCTCATTAACGCGCTAATGGAATGAGAAGAGGGAGGCGGTTTGTGTGTACATTGGTTTACCCAAGGACACAAAGCCGATGTTTTGTATTATTTGTTTCTTTACTGGACGCAGATTCCACCTACAAATCCACCGACCACGTTCAATAAATATTGACGATCGCTGGCCTAACGACGGCGCACGCAAACAAGAGGGCCATTCTCTGGTTTAACGACGCCACAAGATATTATCAATCAAAAGGACATTTCTCTAATACAATCGTGCTTCAAAGCCATTAGGCCCACAGAGGAGGAGTTTATCCCGATTTCTATGGCGTGAAAGGAACAATAGCAATTGCTCGCTATCCTTGGGTAGGAAGCTAGTTTTTCGCAAAATATTTCCTCCAGATCTAACAGACCCAGCTACCCATTCACTGCTGGGTAGACAGGGGTTCAAAAAAACCTCGACTACACCCGGGATAGAACCTGTTTCCTTTGCGTGTGAAATGAGAGTTCTACTGAGGTATCTTGACCCCCTCGAAAACAATGCTCTGAATTATATTTTTTGGACAAGGATTCAGGTTCAATCAACTACAAACTTCCTTTTCTCTAGGTTTTCTAGCGCTATCCCAAGTGCCAAAATATAGGACTTCGTGGGTTTATTTTGTTCTGACATTGATTGAACTCATGGGTGTTTTTTGGCTTTTGATTTACCCCGACATAAAATCAATGTTGACCAATGGGTGTCATCTTATTCATATCACGGTATTTTTATTAGTTCGACTAAATGTGCCTTCCAAAAAATAAGGAGTAATAAACCGTTAACCAGTTACATGTCGTACTCTAGAAAGACACGTATTTAAAAATTTGGTCAGAAAACTCATCTTTCAAAGATCAATCAATTTAAATGATCCTCATCTTGGCAAACACTCTCAAATCTGGTACTTCGCGATGAGAATTTTTAAAAAGATGAGGGCCATTTAAATCGATTTTAAGGTTTTCTGGCCATTCATCATAGCTTGTCGCTTCAACACGGAACCCACTCCACAGCTTCTGTGGACCAGACTCTTAGGTCATCGTCAGTGCAGCTGGGCCCATCCTGGCATTCTCTAAGGATGTACTCCATCGTCTGCTCTGGGCATCCACATGTACGGAAGCTAGTCTCAGACAGCCCCCACTTTTTCATGCCTCCATCTGTTCTCCCAATTTTTGTCCATGCTCTGTTCAGTGTTGCCCATTCATTCCTGGGGAGCTCATTTCCGTAGGGCAGTTTTTCTCTCGGATCTACAACAGCTTCAATTGCATGACTGGCCCACTCCCTCTATGTGGAAAGTCTGTATACAACTGCATGATCAGAGTTGATGCTTTTTTCCGTCATGAAGCTCTTTCTCGACTTCAGTCTACCTGTCGTTGGGTTTTGGTCATAGACGGGGTGCCTTGGGTCCATTTCATGTTTATATGTTTGGGCTTTGGAAGCAGTGACTCTTCGAATGTGGTGAGGTGCAATGCCAGCCAGCCGATGGAGGTTAATCTATCCTCAATGGTCTTGAAATCATATGCTTTAGAATCAATTCAAACAAATTCAGAGGCCCGGGATGCAAGACACAGATCATCAGCATATAGAA
>NC_088363.1:29761102-29768602 GCF_034508935.2 Berghia stephanieae
TTCACTAATTATCTGACGTCATGAGCATGAAGTATGTAAAGAAAAGATGGAGGACAAGACGTTAATCAAGGCAAACTGCGTCGCGAAATAAACATATCAATCATTTCCTCCGTGCCGAGATGGAATATCTGCTAAACACTGACAAAACACATTTTTATATCTCGGCTTTTACTTCAAATGACGCGATAACTTTCATAACGAGGTAGAAAATGGGATAACACTCTCAAGCATTCTACTAAACAGCTTAAAATGGCCGGAGAAAAGTCGATTTCTCAAATTAATCTGCATTCTGTTCTATAAGGCAAAGTAGTCCTTAAAATCTTAGAGGCCCATGGAGCCTGGGTGTATCACGGTTTATATAGCGTGAAACGGACAATAGCAATCGCTTGCTATCCTTTGGACAGGGCGCTAGTCTATCACAAAATACGTTCCGCCAGATCTAACAGACCCAGGTACCCAATCACTGCTGGACCCGGGATCGATCTCTGTCCCTTTGAGTGTGAAGCGAGTGCTCTACCAACTGAGCTATCGAGACCCCGTCTATGAGGCAAACAAGACACGTATTTCCATCTTCAGACGACCAAATCAATGATAAAATGATTGCAGTTTTCTATGGAATATGAACATGCGACTTAGTACTTTTTCCAATTGACCTTCTCAAATATCATTGGACGGAGATGATCCTTTGTACTTGATATCATGTCTCAAATCTCAGTCTTCAAATGAAGAGTCGTTTTCCAAAACTCCCTAACTCAGTTTTTTTTCCTATTTTGAGATATTGAAGAATATTTCCCCAAAAGTTCGCCATTCTGTTTGTTATTTTATCACATTTAAACTTCAAATTCATACAAATCTATGGAAATTCTTGTGTCAAATGATGTTTAAAATAACGTTTCAATTTATTTCATGAATAGAAAATCTCAAAAAGTAGAAAAATCGACTTAACGGGTTTTGGAAAACCAGCGTTTGGATATGTTTCTAGTTCAAGAATTTCGTTTTTGACAAATGTTTGGTCAACTTTGTCGGTCAATATCTTAAAGTAGATAGCGTGACTCAGCGGTACAGTCTTTACTTCGTAGCTGAAAGGATACCGAATTCGATCACCCATCGCTGCGCTGTGTTGCCTTGAGCAAGTCACCTCGACCTAGCTCAATCTGCGGCGCTATATTGCGGTTGACGCCTGGGCTATTCAAGTCTTTCCTTGGAATAATCCCTAGAGAAAAATTTCTCCTATGGGATGAATAAAGGCATTTTATTTGATTTATTCATTTTAAAGTTTTATGGCCAAAATAAACATCCTTCTTTTTGTCAATTCATCTTAGATTTGTACTGGATTCCCTTGTTTTAATTGATTTAATCAAATTCTTGCAAATAATTTATTACTTGAATTAGTTTTATTTTCTCAGTTTTCGTTCATTAACCAGTTAAATGTGTAATCTGCAAAACGATGTATTAAAAATATTTGGCCAGAAAACTCGTCCTTCAAATATCGATAGATTTAAATTATAATCCGAAGCTGAGAATCTGAATTTTCTGAAATAATTATTCAAAGCTTAAGAATAATATAGAATATCTTTCAATGGTGGAGTTTGTTAACCAAAATTCTTCAATTAACTCCGTATTATTTCAGCCTGCAGTTCGTGGAGTACATAATATCATTTGCGACCAGCCTCGACGAGCCAGTGATATTTCGAGATGATCTTAACTCAAAAAATTGGGTTTAATACTAGAGCATTTATATAGCGCAATATCCACTAAACCTTCTCAAAGCGTTTTACAAGAGGTCCCTAGCCAAAAGCAACATTCAAAATGTAGGACAAGAAGCACACAATTTCACAGTTTCTGACAGATGTTAACGGCAAGGTACTCATTTTCTTCATGAGTATAGTGAGAGAATGTGAGTAAAGAGTCTTTACCAAGGACTCAACTTAACTATACGATGCACACTGGATTTTCCTATCCGAAGAAGAGCGACATATCACTAAACCACTTAGCTAAACTTAAATACATTTCTAAAGTTGTTGAGTTTAATAAGATTATGGAGGAAAATATTTTTTGGACGATTGAGAATGACATATCTATCGTCATTCTGATTGTTTTGCCATTCCTCTTTATCCGATCCATCCTTCATAACACCCGAATGGGTTTTTCATTACTACATAATAATATCATTTGTGGCCCATCTTTTCTAAACAGTATTATTATAGAACCTAAATTCTAGCATCTAAAGATAAATTTACAGTAACCATTTTCACTGGAAGGAAAGATGGGCTTATAATTCTCCTATTTTTAAACATTCACTTTGACTCTCATCAAATTTAGAATAGCAGTTTCTTTGTCTGTTTGTTGTAATGGTCTGCCAAACTGGGCTATGACATGTTCTTATGCTACTTATAACAAGAAATGAAGTGAGTAGGAAAGTGCCAGAGACAACAGAGAATAAAAACTTCTCGGCGGGCGGCGATGGGGGCTCGAACCGGCAACCTTACTGGTACGACAATCCCACCTGGCCAGGGAGATCATGACTCTACCCTATGATCTATCCACGATCCCAATGTAGATTTCCTTCCCAGCAATCACATTACACATAAAGAATTTTGAGGTACTGTTGTGATACCAAAATAAAAGGAGAGAAAAGTGAGGTTTACTTTAAAATTCATGTTCATTTTGCTTACGTTAGTGGTGTAATGAAGATCGATGACTTATAGACATAAATATATGTACATGTCCTAAGAAGATGGCGAAAACTAGTTATAAATATCTAGAATCATTTTAGAATATTAAGTCTTTGAAATCAGACACAACTTTATGGACACCCAGCATTCATTATTCTTTTTATCTTTTGATATGCTTTTCATATTGTTTATCTTATTATCGATAATTAAAGTTCGTCTGCGAGAGTCAAGGATGAATCAGTTCAGGTTTTTATTTGAGAAGCTTAACGGCACTTGGATGATTAAGGTCTTTTCAATGCATAAAAGGAAAGATTCTAAACAAAAACGAATAAATATCTAAGGTCATTTAAGTACCTTAAAAGAAGGATTGTATGAAAAATATGCACTTAAGTACAAACTATGCCCTCAAGAAAAGTGTGCGTGTATATATATATATATATATATATATATATATATATATATATATATTATATACACACATATATATATATATATATATATATATATATATATATATATATATATATATATATATATATTGATAAATTAATCTCTGACCATCATTTAATTGTGTTTTGCGTTTTATTTCCAATGAAGCACGAAGTAAAAAAGATGATAACATCTCGTAATTTGAAGAATATAAACATGAACATTTTTAAACAAGACCTTGACCATAACGTTAAAAATAAACATGATGCGAATGGTCTCCACGAGTCAATTGTTGGTACGGTGGACAAGCATGCTCCCTTAACAACTAGAGCAGTAAAAGTGAGACGTCAAGCACCCTGGTATAATACCGAAATAAAATTGAATGGATTAGCCAGGAGGCGGGCAGAAAGAAAATGGCTCAAGTCCAGAGATGCTGTCGATAAGAAGCGATACATCGCGGCTAGAAATGATGCAAAAGCCGTCAATTTCAGGGCCAAAAAGAAATTCTATGAAGAAAGCCTCAAAAACGTGGGACGTTCGAGACAATTCTTTGCCTTGACCAAGGAACTGCTGGGACAACAGACGCAACCAGCTCTCCCATCTTTAATCGATCGTGCAGATCTACCAACTCGCTTTGGTCAATATTTTAAAGAAAAAACGGATACCATCAGGAAGGAACTCTCGTCTGAATCGATCCCTACAACATTTGACAAGTTTCATGGTGATTCGTTAACACATTTTTCAAAGATTACTGAAGCTGACTTACGTGATTGCATTATGTCGTCTCCAACTAAAAGTTGTGATTTAGACCCCTTAAATACTGCCATTTTAAAAAAATGCATTGATGTAATTTTAACACCATTTACATGTATTGTTAATAATTCGTTGCAGTCAGGTGCTGTACCAGACATTTACAAAGTTGCTCATGTCAAACCCCTTTTGAAAAAACCTGATCTCGATAAAGAGAACTTAAAAAACTATCGCCCTGTCTCTAATCTTCCTTTTCTCTCTAAGATCTTAGAAAAGCTTGTTTTGAAACAATTACTGTCTCATCTTAAAAATAATTGTCTTGAAGAAAAATTTCAGTCTGCTTATAGGCAACATCATTCGACGGAAACCGCACTTGTTAGGGTTGTTAATGATCTCCTCTCTGTTATAGACAATGGTTCATGTTCTTTGCTGAATTTGCTTGACCTATCGTCTGCTTTTGATACTATTGATCACAATCTTCTTCTCAAACGTCTTGAAATTACTTATGGCGTGTCTGGTGCAGCGCTTGATTGGTTTAGGTCATATTTGTTTAATCGTAAACAGATTATTACGGTGGATGAATATAGATCGGAGGAAATCTTTCTTGATTGTGGGGTTCCCCCAGGGTTCAGTACTTGGACCCGTTCTTTTTGTTTTGTACGTTGGCCCTCTGTCTAAAATCATCAGAAGTTTTGGTCTGTCTTACCATCAATACGCTGATGATACGCAATTGTACTGCGTTTCCAATATGAGAAATTTACAAGAAGTATCAGCCAATAGTAAAAATTGTATCCAAAGTGTTAAGAAATGGATGAATGAGAACAGACGGAAACTGAATGATGATAAGACGGAGGTGCTGTATGTGGGGAACAGGAAGTGGAAAAGTGAAACAGATTTGAAGTTGGGGGATGCCTCTATTCAAATTGTTGACAAAGTGAAAAACCTTGGCACATTCTTAGACTCTGGACTGTCGATGGAGCATCAGGTTAATAATTTGGTTAGATCTCTCTTTTTCCAACTAAAAAAGATTGCTTCCATTAGACGGTTCATATCTGAGGATGTGACCAAGCACCTGGTTGTGTCCCTCGTACTATCGAAATTGGATTATTCTAATGCTCTGTTGTTTGGCGTTTCGCAATACAATCTGAAACGTCTTCAGATTGTCCAAAACAGCGCTGCCAGACTAGTATTTATGAAGCGTAGGTGCGACTCTGCCGGACCTCTACTTCATGACCTGCATTGGCTGCCTGTTGAGAAAAGAATTAAATTCAAAGCTTGTGTTTTAGTGTATCGTTGTCTTGAAGGTACTGCCCCTTCCTACCTTTCAGAACTAATTGAAAGATATTCAAAACCCCGCCCCTTACGTTCGGCCAGTGATTCCACAAAACTAGTTGTCCCTCGAATTCGGAAAAATGCTGGAATGAGATCCTTTTCTCATTTCGGACCCTCTATTTGGAACGCCTTACCGCAGAGCATTCGTGAAAAAGAATCTTTGTCTATTTTTAAACGTTCGCTTAAAACATATTTGTTTCGATTTTAGTAGATGGTATGAGAAGCAAGATAGGTTTGGTTTGTGTTGTGTGTTGTATTGTGTGTGTGTGTATGTGTGTGTGTGTGTGCTTGTGTGTGTGAATGAGTATGTTTCAGCCAAAGTAATTTGTAATTTAAGCGCTTAGAGTCTGGTGTCTCGGAGTTATAGCGCTATATAAGTTTTCAGCATTATTATTATTATTATTATTATATATATATATATATATATATATATATATATATATATATATATATATATATATGCAGGTCTGTCATCCGAACGCAATTACGGGCCTAGATTAACATTGGTGTGTATTTTTCGATTTTTTGCGTGTATTTTTAAAAATTTCAAATACAACATTAAGCCCATGATAAATTAGGTTATAAGACCTGCAAATAAATCCAAGTCACTGTCAAGGTATCCATTTATATTCATCTCTTTAATATTAACAGTCCATTTTACTCTTTTTGTTTTCAAAATATATTCCACTCATGGGACAATTTTGCAGCTACTGGTATCAAGTTTCTAAGTAATATTAAGATTTATTTACGCTGCAGTGTTAAAGGCACTTTAACATGCGCAGTCGAGATCAAATTAATCCCTCAGAGCTATACGACCAATAGATCCAGAGCGTGAAATGAACAATAGCAATTGCTTGCTATCTTTTGGATAGGACGTTAGTCTATCGATAAATACTTTCCGCCAGATCAAAAATCCCCAGCTATTTAATGACTGCTGGGTGGACAAGGTGGGGGGGGGGGGCGCATGGAATGCCTACGCGACATCATCTAACGATTCCGCGCGGTGAGGCGTATTTATTTTTTTTATTAGCATCTATTATAAGGTTAGTTAGCTTTTAAGGAATTTACGGTGCTTGCAATGAATTTAGGTCATATCAGCACCAATGAAAACCAAGGAAATGGAAGAGTCATAAATTTTAGAATTACAAGTAAAAGCACCCAAGAATATGTAAGAAAAAAGGTATGTTTCAAATAGGGAACAGAAGTAGATTCCAAGAGCATGTTATCAATTTACCTACTTTGAGATCAAATCATTATATAATTAAAATAAAAAATAACTGACAGTGCATTACAGACAGATGATTTATAAGGGAAAAAAGCATTCCCATAACTAAACTATTCATTTAACTTTTTCCCTCTCAGCGGAGGATCCCGGCAAGGGCCAGGACATAACCAAGCAATCCCTTTCGAAGACAAAGACAGAAAAAAACTCCCCAAAAATAACCTAGGGGGAATAAAAGACAGAGCAAGCGGCCACCTGCCTCCCTTGGGAGGTCATAAGACCCAGACCAGTATAATAGTCATATGAAATGAAATAAAAGTCGAGTAATTGTATTGTTAAGTTTTATTATCAAACATGATGTGACCGACATTGGCGTGTGCAATAAAATGTAGAGGAAGTGTTGGAAGGGATGGATGATTACAACATGTTGCATTAGATTACAAATAGATGTGACCCATCGTCTCAAAACGGTAATATGTTGAGGTCTAAAAGAGATTATAATGTAGTTAAAATGACCTAGGAGTATATCTGTAAAATTTTACTTTACGTCATTTTAAGAAATTACATTTGATTAGGTGAAATTCAAAACGTTCGAAGTCCAATTTCCATCATTTAAAGAAAATGGCAATTTTTGTCATTAATTTCTTAACTTAAAGAGGAAAATATTTGACTTGTATGTCTCATAAAACAAAACCCAGAATGTTTTGAAACTCCAAATTTTCTCTGATGATTCTCAGGAGTCCAAAAGATAGCTTTAGATTGTTAACTCAGTTTCTATCAGGATGTGACTTAGGATGTTTTAAAAGTCACCTTCTCATTTATTCTCAAAAATAACACGTATAACCTTAACCATTTTTGTTGTGTGATTTTTAACCAATATCACTGGTTATCTGATCCAAATTTTGAGAGGAAAGAAGTAAGGTGGTCTCGTAGTTCATCATATTTTAACACCCGAATCACCCCCGAAATAGTACAGTTTTGTGACGGCAGGACACAAAAAAAGGAAATAATTGAACATACAATATTATTTGAACTGAGGTGTTCTTAAAAACCACACTTCAAAAAGAAAATGATCAGAAAACTCGTCCTTCA
>NC_088363.1:29773602-29796102 GCF_034508935.2 Berghia stephanieae
TAAGAACATGATGACCATTGTTATACTTTATGTATAGTACAGAAACATTCACTATTTATAAGTGAAAATGTCAAAGTGACTAATTAGGGAGCAGGCACTGGTGTAAGATAATACACACTTTCTCAGAGCTTTACCGTTTACTCTCACAAAAGGACGATACTGGATATTTTACTACAAAATAAAAGATTCGCACTCTTTGTCCTATTTCTATCTCTATTCCCTACTATTTTGCAAGCTTTAACTACAGGGAATGGGATTAGCGGAAGAGTAGCGTCCCTTGATTGGACGTCCGGCGGAAAAGTTAGAGAGAGAACATCATGTTGGTTGTGCGCATTAGTCTCTCGTCCTCGCTTCCGGTGAAAGCGGCATGAGACACTTCACCGAAAGCGAGGACGAGAGAGACGCATGCGCAAAACCATTTTGACGGCCTCTGTAAGGTGACGTCCAATCAAGGGACGCTACTCTTCCGCTAATTTCAATCCCTATTGGGAAAGAATGGGATTAATAGTAATAAACTAACATTGTTATGTTACTTTAGCTGTAGAAAAAGATTACCTCGTTTGAGGTGTTTATAGTCTATTTATCTTTCAAGGTATATTTTTGTAAATTTTCCAGTTTATATTCACTGCTCAGAAAATGGTAACTGGATTTTATTTTGATATATTTAAACCGATAGTTTACGCTATTGTGATAATTTTAGAATTTTGAGCGCTCATTAAAGAATGGTTAGATAATGGGGTAGTTCTGAAACTTTTGGCCTAGAATTATCTGCGCTTGTTGGCGCGATTTAAAAAGAATGAAAACATATGGGACAAAGCTGGATCTCTTAGATCTGACGGAAAGTAGTTTGCGATAGAATAGCGTCCTATCCAAAGGGTAGCTAGCAAATGCTATTGTCCGTTTTACGCTATAGAAACCTGGATAAACCATTGGCCTAAAGGCTCTGAAGGACTACTGAAGACCTATGCCAACATTTTTTTTAACTTTGAAAAAGAATATAAATTCTCAAGGCACTAAAAGTAAAATGTCAGACCTCGCAACATTTAAAGTTTAAATTCACTTTTCCCTATCTGGGTCACCCCGAAATAATACTGTAGTGACTCAATTGGTCACAAATAAAAACTGACAATTATACATAGTTCTCGCGTACTCTGATTTAAAAAAAAAACCTACGAGTATATTGATTGAAATGTTGGCAAGAAAACTGCTTCAAATATCGATCGATTAAAACAAACATTATCTTGTCTTAAATTCTCAAACCTGATACTTCAAGTAAGCCTTCAGGCCAGTCTCAGGTTTGAAGGTTTTTGACAAGATAAGGATCATATCAATCAATCGATATTGGAAGGACGATTATTCTTGCCAACAATTTAAAAATAACTGTGTAGATTCGAGATACAAAGCCAGAAAATGCCACATCTCAAGCAATATTCAGATGCATACACGGTTGATTCGACTTGTGTGATAATTATTCACGTGACCAATCCAATCAAGACGGTATTGTGTCGGAATGAGCCTGATGCTTAGATTTGAATTTTAAGCGGAATTCATACATTTTCTCCAGTTAAAATAAATGCCATTTCTCAAAAGAATCAGCTTTGTTTCTTATGCTTCAAAAGCATTAATTTACAAATTTAAAATTCACTTTCTTCATCTATAGTTCATTCCGACATAATACCACATTGTCACGGTGGGTCACATAAGATATTGAAACATTTTCATTGTATATCGAATGCATATTTTACTATTACCATTTATACTATTAATATCATTTTATTGATAATAATATGTTATGATTATAACAATGATAATCATTAATATGACGTGCAATACGCCAATACAATTTAAACACAAGCTATACACTCACACGAAATTTAGAAATGATAAAAATAATAAACTGTAAAGTGGTATTTTTGGATTTTATTTTTTAATCCAAAAGTAAATGATCTAACCACGTAGTAGTCCCGTCAAATCATCGACACATTGACAGCAAAAAGGGACACGCTCATAATATCAATACCTAGAATTGCCATAACGTAGTTATGAGTATTATAGGGGAAAAACATCATGCGCTATAGTGGCTTACACTTCATGTTGGGCCACACAGAAAAATCAACAGAGGATGTACTAAGTTACACAGACAACGTTGTTTATCAACTGCCCTCATTAAATGATGGTGGGTACAATATCGAATGAAAATAGTTATTTTCCCGCGAAATTGCGGGCTTTTTACTAGTATATATATATATATATATATATATATATATATATATATATATATATATATATATATATATATATATATTCATCTGTCTCCATCTCGATATGAGATAAATCTAAAATAATACGTGATATTAGAGGTGACAACACACATGAGATGGATAAAAGAGACAACATGGAGACGAATATAAACGGGAAACAGCGTAAATGTTGTTTTTCTTGTATTTTCTTTTCTTGCTTTGTCTGGCACCTTTCTCATACACACTTGTTCAGATCTGTAAAAGTTCTATAGCAGTCTATCCACTTCTCTTGTTGGAGGCGTGGAAGGTCGTTTGCCGACATGAAGAATTGGAATCGAAAAAGGGAATCAAAGGCTGCTGGAACTGCCGAGGGGTCCTGCGATAACGGTCTTCATTGTCCTTCATTGTCGACAAAGAGGTTTTATTATTGGTTTTATCCTGAAAGTTGGGGATGTCTCAACGATTTTCAAATGGAGGTGTAGCCATTCAAAAGATTTCTACAGTGTTAAGAGGGACTCACTAACACCCTAACATTATAAACATTGGCAATGCTGACATTATAAAGAGACATGACTTAAAATAAGTAAGTATAATCTTCAACAAAATAACCACTTATTTGAGTGTGTCCCTTACAGCATAATATCATGTCCTAATAAGGCAGTGTTGAGGAGAAGATCAAGTGAGCTTATTCCATGACAAGCTCACACATCTCCGCGGAAGGGTACAAAAATAAATCAAGGAAGAAAAAACAGCAAAGATTAGCTGCATTTTGCTAAAATATTTAAACCGAGCACACAATTAATCTTTTTCTCAAGTCGTGAAGTGCAATCTTTTCTATTTCAATATCACATTATGACCAATTGGTTTGAAGATGGGTTATGTTTGTGACCATATTATTAAAATACCGTATCATACAGATGGTGGAGCAAATCATTTTTTAACCATGACAAAATAACTTCATTTTCTAATTACATGGGATATTTTTAAAACATGGCTAACGCCATGTCTTGTGGAAGTTACGTTTATTAATCTGTAAATTACAGTGCAATTTAAAATTTGATTAGATGTTTAAAACGTTTTCATGGCAATAAATATTGTGTAAATTCCAAACAATATTGATTTTTTTTTCAAAAGGCGGTTACTTATCTACATTAAACCCCCTCCATTTGGTTTGTTCTAATGATGTTTATTTTCTAGATGCATAACACTTGTGAATGAACCTCAGGAGAGTTGTTTTATTTGCATTTGGCGATCATATCCTCGATCAATCTTCATCCTTTGACAAATCTGAGATGGTAGTTGTTACCTTTCTTGTCATGCAAAACATTTTGACTTAACAAATAATGCTGAAAACATAGGCATGGTGGATATATATAAACTTATTTACAGTTTAAAGTAATATAACATAACTTTTCGTATTATTACAATACATTTTCACACAAATTAGTTTACTAGTAAGAAATCAATTTTTACAACTTCCATTGAGAGGAAACTTAGATCGTTGATTTTTTTTAAATTTTGAGATTGTGATAATCCTACAACGGTCAAGACAGTGATCTTCAACAATCCCAATCAATTTGCGAATGTTATTTGGTGAACGTGTTGTCTACCTCTCTCCCCATGATGTGTCAACACTTTTATAAGACATTGACGTGTCCATTTATGTTTAGTGGCAAGATGGGTATTATGAGTGAACAAATCCAACAAATCATACACTTGATGAATTCTACTTAGAGAATAACTCACAAATCACACTTTTATATAACAAAGCCAAAACGGCGCTGAGGCACAAGTCTCTTTGTATTGATTTTTGTAGTTGTTACTAAGTCACTGTTCAAGAGTTGAACCACACGACAAATGTCTTCCTTCAACAAAGAAATTTATGTGAGTCTCCAATAAACAGTCGGACATCAGAAAAAATGTTTATGTCTTTTCATTGTTGGTTGAGACACTAAATAGCCTTAAAACGTCCAGTTTAAAGCCATCATAAATGCACACACATATAATATAATCACAAAATTTTTTACCAGTTTTAATTGTTTCAAAGTTAATTTCCTCGTAGCGAGATAGATCAACATCAATTTGTATTCAATGTATATCATCAGATAAAACAAACATTTGTGGAGACGGGTCCAAATCAAAAGACTAGACATTGGAACATTTCTAGAAATATACGATGAGCTTTAATACGCCTTGTTCATTATGCAATGAAAAATGAAGTCATCAATCCTTTCATACCATCTCTTCCGTAGAATTTATCCTAGAAGAAGAATATAATCGAAAGTTCCGTATTTTCTTATTGTTTAGAATTTATTATGGATATATAATCCAAAATATTTAAAAAAGAAACAGTATCTCGTCTAATTTCTTTGTTTTGCTGACACGATGTTTCAATAAAGAGTTTGTTTCCTTGTCATTACATCGCTTTGTTACGTTATCAATCTTCCAATATAACTCTCAAAGTTTTCAATTGATAGAATAAACATTATTTGTTTTTAATGCACGCAATTGATGTATCTATCTATATATTTTTTTAAAAAAACAAGAAATATGTTTGTATTTAATGGCGATTTATGTTTCTTTCTCAGTTAAACATTCTCTGCCTTTAGGATACCTAGAATCAATCAAGTACACCTTCCTGCAAAACGTGACGTCAAATGCTAAGGTTGAGAAATCTAACAAACTTTACGAAACTCCTCAGCCGATGAATTAATAATAGATATAGAAGACCCAATAACAAATGTTAAAAATGATGAATAAAACAGGGAAGACTATCCTTGAAATCTTGTCCACCCATCTGGCGCGTATCCTGGAGGGAGCGATTTTGCCGAGATGAACAGCTACAGGCGCATCTCCGTTTATCTGAAAATAGAATTTTAAAAGGCAAATTCAAATAGTTTCCTAGATATAGTTTAAAAGCAATTCTCAAACTTTGTTTAATGTCAATGGTTTATTAGTCCCGAAAATCGATCTGAATATGTGTTCATGAAACAGTGCCAGACAAACAGAGAGAAAAATACAACAACAAAAACATACCAAAAAATCAACCTGCCCAACATTCAGGTGGTTTGAGATTCAATCCCCAGTTGAGGCACGCTGATGTTTTGGGATGGTTTGTCTTGTATTTTTCTCTCTGCTTTGTCATGTATTGTTTCATACACACGTTTCGGATCTTCCCTAATGTGTCATTTTGATATGTTAACTCACTCAATCCTAGAGACTTTTGCTACTTTTCAAAATGTATTAAAAATGAGCTTGTGCATAGATAGTTTTATTCAATTATCATTAACATGCAAAAACTATAAACACTACCTTTGATACTACGTCTATAATTTGTCTCATAAATTAAATATGTAATAAATAGGCATGGGGTAAAAGTAACCCGGGTAAACTACGGATATTGTCGGTGTTAGGGTCGAGTGGGTTAAAGATTGTCCCTTTAAGTCCAATATGATATAGAGCCTAGAAAATCTGAGTTACTTTAAAGAAAAACTTCTAACATTATCCGAAATCGATCCAGTTACTTTTCAATCCAAAGGAAGTACCTTATTGTCCTGGTAAGTCTCTATATATGGGGGTTCGAATATCAAATAGGCAGTTGCCAAAAAAAACTCAATACTTAAGCAAACGATCAGTTTCAAATATAGGTATGTTCAGGGTTTTCTTCAAACCCCTTTTGTCCAGACACAACTCATAGCTTAGCCGGTTAGATATGTCAGAACCAACGGTTTCTGTTACATCCAAGGAAGAATATACGTTTAACGCAACATAATCAGATGTCCAGATAAATTTCGGTTTGCCGTGGAAGAGTTTTGATGATAGATATGCATATTTCAGTCTTTTTCAGTCAATGAGATGTAGCAATAATTGTATATGTCAATATGAGATTAATGTCATATTTATTCTGAAAATCATTACCCACACTCATTATCTATAAGTTTCTACCAAAAAAAAACTGGCTAGACTCCATTGTCAAAGACATGGAGACAACGAGCATGGGACAGAGATTAACTAACTATATACCAAAAGATGTTTGCTGTGTTTGATGTGATAAAGTGGACAAAGCCATTCCAAAATTAGCCTGTGTCTAAAGGTTATTTTTGATACATTCGCCGAAAAAATATTCCTATAATTAATAAGTAATTTTGAAAACCTAAAGAAAACATTCACTTTCGTTATCTATCCTTTTACGTTGACTAATATCATTCGCTACCGACCTTTTCTGAAGTAAAATACAACAATGAAGAAATGACTCAATTCATAATGTTAGTGCCAGCTTTCATGCATGGATCGTTTGTAAATTTTCAAGCTAGGTAAAGATTTGGCATCACATCATAGATAGAAAGAAATTGACGTCACCCAGCTCTTAGTTATTGTTTTTAGACAGCCATTTTTATGAGTAGTTCTCACTAAATTGTATCAATCAGATTATAAACGCTTAATGTTACACATAGATTTGTGTGTTGGTGTGTTATATCCGGGGGGGGGGGGGTAGAGTACTTTGAGTAAAATTTATAAACGAACAGCATCATTAATGTGAGGCTATGTGGTCTCGTGGTATAACACTCGTCTTTGAGTCCTACTCTGAGCGCCCCAAAGTTGAGTCCTTGGCTCTTTGTGATAATTAATAATTAATTAGGTTTATATATGTTGTGCCCAATCCTTTATACAATAGGCGTAAAATGAGTTCTTGGCATTTAAAGCATTGTATCTGTCCAAAAGATTGCAATATCGCCTAATGTTGCGTCCTCCATGTTAAGTATTGCTGTGGCCCAACGTTTAGTGGATATTGCTCTAGATAAATGTTCTAGGTTTGTTTAGTTGTTTGGGTTATTTTTTTTAATGTTCTTTTTTTCAGGGGGATTATGACGTACGGTTGTTTCGTCACATGCGACAAAAATGGTATTTCGTCACCGATTCAAAACTGGAATTCCCGTCGTCGGAACTAAAGGAGAGAAGAATGTGTGTAGGGGGGTTGGGGAGGCTGGGGAGGGGGGGGGGGTTACTTACGTCTGCTTTCCTGGCCATCACCCTTGGACCACCATGTGAATGGGAGTAGACTGCTTCCTTGTCGCCTTTCCTGGTGAGCACATTGACGTAAGCAAACTCCAGGAGGGCGGAGAAGACAAAAATTAGACTGGTCACCGTCCATACGTCAATGGCTTTGATATAGGAAACCTAGCAGGGGGAGGGAATTCGTAAATTACTATGTGACATACAAAACCATAAAAAAAAGTGTGGCTTAGCGATACGGTCTTTGCTATGTACCCGAAAGGTACCGAGTTCGATCTCCTGCCGCCGTTGCCCTGTGTGGCCTTGAGCAAGTCATCTCGCCCTAGCTCAATTTGCAGCGCTGAACTGCGGCTGACGCCTGGGTTAGTCCAGCGTTTCCTTGGAATAGACCCTAGAGACAAATTTCTCTATGGGATGAATAACGTGAATTTTATTTTTTAAATGTTTAAACTAAACTCGGTGTCAAAATATCGATGGTCTGGTAGCCAGAGACCGTCCCAGATGGAGATTCGTGGTGGACACCCTATGCTCCAGATGGAGTTATAAGGAACACGTTAGTTAATTAGTTATTCATATATCTTACATAGCGCAATATTCACCACTTTTGACTAGCCGTCTCAAAAAGGTATTGTGTAGTATAATCTTTCAGAGCCATACGGCCCATGGGACCGGCTTTTATCCCGATTTCTATAGCGAGATTCGAAATTACTTGCTTACTACCCTTTGGATAGAGCGTCTTTCTATCGCAAAGTACTTTCCGCCATATCTAACAGACCCAGCTACCCAATCACCGTTGGTTGGAAAATAAATTCTCGACTTCACCCTGGATCGATCTCGGTCTCTTTGGGTGTGAAGCGAGTGCTCTGTCAACTGAGCTATCGGTGACTCTCTGTATGTGTTGAAAGTTGAATTTTAGAGTCCAAAAAATGAAACTTGGATTAAATTTCTATATCATATTTGGTAAAATTAATATCTTAATTTTGGAAAACCAAGATTTCTAATTTTTAAAATTATTTTTACTTTATAGACACTTTTTTAGTATCTTGTCCTTGACGGCAAAACACCAAATTAAACCGCTAAGTTACAAATGCATTCAATAAGAGATCGTTGTGGGATGTCAAAGCCACACAAAACTTTTAATAAAAACTGAATTTATCCATGTAGTGTTTCATTTAAAATATGGAATAATTTACCGTCCTGATTGGTCTATTTTTATTGTGTAAATACGATTGTATATTAAGACCAATCGCAATTATAATATGATAGTATTGTTTTCTTCTCGCGGGCAACTATAACACACACACACACACACACACAATCACACAAACAAAAAATACATACATACAAACACAAATACTCATATTGGCGCGCACACACACACACACACACACATATATATATATATATATATATATATATATATATATATATATATATATATAATATACACGCACAGCTGTTATTATAGAATCATTTACAATATTGTTCTGTGACGTAAGCTTATGCCGACGTGCACCTATTTGCAGGTCTGAATACCCAATTCCTTAAGGGCTCATTGTTGTAATGGAACTCTCACAAAATTACTCACAATACTGTCCATTACAACATTGTTAAACTAGGCCAATAATGATGCTCGGATGTCAAACTTACATATTATGTACACGTCGTATTATGCTCCAATAGGAGCGATCTATATTCATGTTTTCGTCCAACCAGGTCATCAATCACATGATTTGTTGCTGTCCAACTATTGGATATTTCTTTAAAAATGTAAACACGCTGCTTTGTTTACAAATGTTATAAACATCCTCATGTGTCAAGCTGAACAAAATAACCAATCGTGATGTTAGATATTTAAAAAACTGTGAACACTTTTCACTATGTGGGTCACTTTGAACACACTTTGCAATGTGACCAATGACCTCAAGCACATGGAAATTTAATATAGATCATGCCCATTTTTTATCACACATGTTATAGGCACAGGTGATAAGAATATATTATTATAACACCCCATTTTTAGTCTCTAATAATGAATGAACCAGTCGAGCTATAATTGCATTAATGACGACTTGTGGCGTAGTTGTTGGATTAAACAATTTAATTCGAAGGCCAAGGTAAGCAGTCAGTTATCGAAATATTAATAGCTTCCGACCTTCACCTTTCAATACGTAAACCACCAAACGGAACTGAATAAATGAATCTGACCTTCAACTTTTAAAACGATTATCCATGCACCGCATTGAACTGAACATGTATTGCGTTGGGTCACCAAAACATTTTACAACGCTTAAATAATGAAAATAAATGGGAATAAAACGCAACAGTGTGATTTATGTTTTGTTTTATTGATACTTTAAATTAAACTCAAGTTTACTTCTAATCTCGGCTTATTTAAAAATCATATTTATTTACGTTTCTCATATTTTCATATTTACTGACTTTAACGATGATTTTATAGAAAATTGTATATCTGTATACAGTTTTTTACCGACAATAAATATTTCGTAATCTCGGAGATTGCCCTTGGTCTGAAAATCCAATAAAGGTCGAAAACTGTATAATTTTGATAATGTCATTTACCCATGTTGAAATTTAACAATCTGACAATGAAAGCTAATTGGAGGTATAATTTATGAAAAGTGCCGTACTCTGGAAAAACACGAATTTAAAAATTTGGCCTGAAAACTCGTACGACAAACATCGATCGATTTAAATGACCCTCATCTTGGAAAAAAATAAAACTCTAGCCTGGGAATTCGCGCAGTCCCAAGTTTAACGGACCTTCATCATGGACGAGTTTTCTGGCAATTTAAAAAAAAAAAGTATTATTCTTTTAGAATCCGACAGTCAACTGGTGAAATGCTTACTAGTTCTGCTGCACTCTAGAAAAACACATATTTAAAAATTTGGCCAGAAAACTTTTCCTTCAAATATCAATCGATAAAATGACTCTCATCTTGGCAAAATCTCTCAAATCCGGGACTTCGCCGTCCATCCATTCATATATTTATTCCCCCCCCCCCCACCTTCTTTCCTCTCTCTCTCTCTCTCTCTCTCTCTCTCTCTCTCTCTCTCTCTCTCTCTCTCTCTCTCTCTCTCTCTCTTTAAAGCAAAGACAACCAAATACTGAATTGAGAAAAACGAGGCAAGAGCCTTTAATCTCAAACCGCAGAGTAAAACAACGAGAAATGAAGGGAATTGACATTAACAGTGAATTATGAGTGGTCGAGTCGTGTATTCATCGTACTGTAACCCGTAAGGTCCCAGGTTCGAGCCCCGCTTCGGTCATTTTTGTTTGTTTTTTTTCACTTGGGCAAGATTATAAACCACCACTTTGCTCACTTCGGACAGCAAAGGTGAGTCTTTTTTTACACATCTTGTATTGGATTATCTATATTCCTTCATGGAATGCCTAGGCGAAGGTATCTAATGGTGCTGTGGCGGAAGGCCGCTTTTTAAAAAAAATTAATGCATAGTGTTCTGCATATATCTTCAACAAAATTTGAACGCAACACTAAAATATGTCAGTTTGATTTAAATGGTCTTTTAAATCCAAGTTATGTCACTGAAAATGTTGGCAGCTTGTCAAAGGGCAAGGGAAATAACTTATAAAAAAGAGCATTCATTATTTTCCCAATTATCTCCCTTACTCAAGCTATCTGCTTTTGAGCTCAAGCCAGCCTTTTATTAGTGTCATTATTTTTTAGTTTCATTAAATGGTTTCATTTATTTTAGATAAGACCGCACCGATTTAATCTGGTATAATCTCGGCAAAAGGGAGAAGGTAAAAAATGACCTTTTGGTATAAATTATGAAACTCGCTTTCAATTCATCCGACTTGTCCAAAATAATTCACGAAGTTTCCCAATGATTGTGTGTTCAATTGGAAAGAGAAGTCGGACAGGAAAGCTCTTTACACATATTCTCTCACCACAATCAGGGGTAAACTGATTACTTGACAGGTAACAGCGTTGTCTAAGTCCGAAAAAAAGTAATATCGCCTAGCAGGCGTCATGTCTCGTTCTACTTTTTAAAAGCTGATGATGGCTGTTTTTGTTTGTTTCTATGGGTTTTACGGCGCTTGCAACACATTAAGGTCATATCAGCGCCATGATGTTGGCTGTAAAGCGTTTTGAGCACTTTTAGTGGATATAGCCCTATATCAATGATGAACTTTGCTTTTGTTTTTGTTATTTATATAGGTTCAGTTTTTCTGAGTCCGATCCATCCTGAAAAAAAAACCTTTGTACGTACGTTAGGTTACATTTGGAATCTCTTCGTTTGAGAGTATGCACTATCTTGGCAACAAAAATCCCCATTCCCTTTTGCGGGCTATTTTGTAATGTAAAAAGTGATATAGTGTTATCCCTATAAGACCATTTGCATTTTCAATAAAACAAATATATTATTCAAATATATTACTCAAAGATATTACAAGCAAAAAATCTATCACTAATTGTGCTGCTCGAAGCTCGAAGAAATAAGTAACAATATGAAATTGAATGTAAGCTTCAATTTAATATACGAAAACAGATCAAATGGATGTTTCGGGTTAAGATGAATAAATAAAATTTATTCATCTTCACGTCACTACCGCATTATCTCATTCGTCTGTAGTGTTTCATTTATCCTGTTTTGTTGATAAAGGGGAAAACCGAAACGTTTATTTTATCTATTTTTGTATATTAAATTGGAGCTTATATTCAATTTCACATCGTTATTTATCAATCATACCTTGGGAAGTTGTGACTGGATATGAGATCCATGGGTGTTGAGGGTGAGCACAGTGAGTACTCCCAAAGATACTCGTGCCGGGATTGCTTCCAAGTCTAGCCAGAACGATACCCAGGACAAGGCTACTATTAGAATACTGGGAACGTATACTTGGATGATATAGTAACGTATGTCTCTCTTCAATGTGAAATATGCTTTGATGCAGGCAAATTTGGCTGTGGAAGAAAAATAATGTAAAACCGATTGTAAAATTCTGAAATGGTGAATATGAAATATTCGATACCAGACAAGGGAGAATTTTTTTTTTAAAGAAGAAAAGAAATCATCCCAAGATCTCAGTCTGTAACGACTGAGGATCTAACCTGAGATCTGATTTTCAGATTGTGATCTGACACCAGTGCCTGTTCAAAGATTTGTCATTTTGATATTATAAAACTGATAGTAACGTCATTCATGAGAATAGGTCCAGCAGACAAAGATTGTTAGGCCACGTTGGTAATAAATAAATAAGCCTCTATTCAAAAGCTCGCCACTGTTGACATTTCGTAGCATTTTTTCTCCCCAAAAATGTGAACAATTCGTCTCAAAACGAATAGTTATGCAGTATGAGAGTACATTGAAATAATGTAGATACAAAATCTTTTTTAAAATAAAAAACCCGTGGACCTCATGGATAGGGGTAAAATATAGACTGCTTTTCCATCGATAATTGAAATACTTTTCTAAGAACTTATAAGTTAATTGATATCCGTTTACGTTGTAATTGAGAAGTTTTTGAGATGTTTTTTGAAATAATTTGGAATCTAATGCGTGTTTTTTCTCTAGTGATATTCTTTGGTTCAAGAGAATGTCGTGTGTGGGTGTTGATATGATGTCTTGTCACCAAACTGTTTGACATGGTCGTTTAAGCTATTGTAATTGGGTAATTACAGAATATGTCACCTTAGGGTGTAAAATTATATAGAAATTCGATACAAACATAATATTATATATGTTTATATAATTGATAAGTTGTATCTATGCATAAAATGTACACAGAGCATTTAAAGGAATTTAGAACCTATTAGCTCTTAAACGACACGAAACGATACGATATGATATTTAATTGAAGTATGATGGTAAATCAAATAGACACAAGATGATTTTTAGTGTTTATAAACATTTACTTAATTATAATGACTTTTGATTTTTTTTTTCTCTTAAATGAAATTGTGGTATCGGGGTTTTCTGTCAATTAGCATAAAATCAATATAACATTTGGAAACCTGGCGTAAATTGAAATAAAAGGCTATCAATCTTAAAACAAATCCATTCATCTAAAAACTTAGAATCGGGATTCTAATGGACAGGAAAAGGCTAATTGAGTGGAGTCCATTAGCTTAGCTCTAGTTCTATTAGTGACTGGTGATTAAAATAAAGTTCACTCCCTTTTCTCTCCAACCTACGTGAATTTTAGCATGGAAATGTACGCGTTTACACAAGTATATACAGATCTGTCTCTGTGAGTATGTGTTGTTATTAGTGACGTTGTTACTTATTAAAAGTGGGTACGAATAATTACTGATTGTGGTCAGCGTGACCGGCCATTGGCATACGGAAGTTAAAACACAACAAATTTTAATAATACAGAGGTAGTTTGTATTATCAATTTCATAGCTCTCATCAAAATATTATCATGTATTGCTTATTATGCAATATATAGCGGTTAATGATTTCTTTGATACATTCTTTGATGTGCAGCCTCCTTATCTGAATCATGCCATATAATACGTCTTATGCTAAATGTAATATAGTTCTCAATTAACATCGCAATCTTTGCGTTAATATAGGTGATCAAACTTCTCAAAACAGTACAATGTCGGGATGTTTAAAAAGCTGAAAATATAATTTATAACCAAAAATATCAGACTCGGGGTGAGTATGCGTGCTTTATTAAGGAGATTGGACATTTTATTTGAGAGTGTTAAAAATTCGGATTGTATTTCTCTTTTCAGTTTGGCTTTAATTTGACTTTTTAGAATCTGGTTCATCCTAACATAATACCATTTTGAGACGAGGGGGCACAAATATGACCCGCAGTATTGAACCGATATTTGGACAGGGCGAACTTGGTGCTAGAAAAACTGCATTTATAGCTACAAACATAAAACTTGGGGGTTAATTCTACCCATTACACTAGAGAAAAAAAAATGTATTAACGTACATTGCAAAAATCGCAAAGTTTGTGATTCTTTTTTTCATTTTAAAAGTCTACTTAAACCCAAAACCCTATAAAATGTTGAGAAGTTAAGCATTGAAAGCAAAAACCCAACTTATTTCATCATACTGTGTCATATGCTAAGCGTTCGGTTCTATTGTGAATATTGATTGAAAATGACTACAAATATTATATAGCATCATTATTGAAGACTCACGATGCTGCACATCCATATTACCATAGCAGGATTGTGTGGTGCAGCTTAGTATACTATGATATGTTAAGCTTTCAGTTATATTATAAATAGTTAATATACTTTTATCCATTTTCAATCATTATCATCTTGAAAGACTTACGATGTTCCACGTCCATATATGTATTACCATAACAGGATTGTGTGGTATTCTATACTATAACAAAATGAGGATGTTAAGTATTGAGAGCAAAAACTCAGCTTTATTATACAATGATATGCTAAGCTTTCAGTTATATCATACATAGTTAATATACTTTTATCCATTTTCAATCATTATCATTTTGAAAGACTCACGATGCTTCACATCCATAGTCCCATCACAGGATCGTTCACTATAGAAAATTGAGGAAGTTCAGTATTGAGAGCAAATACACAGCTTTAGTATACTCTGATATGCTAAGCTTTATGTTATATTATAAATAGTTTATGATTGAAAATGTATAAAAGTATATTATTATCATTTTGAAAGACTTACGATGCTCCACATCCATAGTCCCATTACAGGATTGTGTTGTGTTCTCCACGATAGAAAATTGAGGAAGTTCAGTATTGAGAGCAATTTCAGAGTCGTGGGTTATCGGATAGCCCTCTGACTCCCAGTAAAACATGACGTTCTCTGTTGTATAAGTATCTGGAAAACAGATAAGGTGACAAGTCATGTTAATTCTTGAGCATCTGATAATTGACGTGAACTAAATTAAGTCTAAATAACCCATCGTTACCATGGAAATACTCTCAGACCAACAATAAGTAATCTCTATTACATTTTTAACACAAGTCAAAGTGATGATAAGATGCTAGGAGCTGTAGACTGTAAAACGTAATAAACAAAAATGAATATAACAGGTTTAAAAAAGAACAAATTATCAAACACGGATCGTTTTGGGCTCGAAACCATTCTATAGCCAACAACATTGCTCTCAATACTGAGCTTTGTCAATGTTGTTGGCTGAAGAATGGTTTTGAGCCCGAAACGTTTCTGTGTTTGGCATTTTGTTCTTTTTTAAAAGCTGTTATATTCATTTTTGTTCAATAGATTTTTGAAAAGCCCAGTTTTTTGCTTTGTTTATCATACCTGGAAATATGTGCACGTAGATGAAAATGTTCAGTCTAAAGTACAGAGTGGGCTTGAAACATGAAGGTTACAGGTTCGAGTCACACCCCGCCACCGTATGAGGCCTTGAACCTTCATTAAATTAAATTAAGGGGATTTTCTTGTTAATGTAATGTACCTTTAGTGCTTATATCATTAAAGGCAAAATCCCCCATTAGGATGAAAGTAATATGTGATCAAATGACCGCATTTACACGCGATAGCATGCTCAAAGTGTTTTAAAGCCTATTAGCTCTTTAATTATACGACGCGAGAGAAAATATACGATACGATTTTTATTATATATATTATAAAATGTTTAGAATTATACATACAACTTTGAATCAACATGGGGCATCTCTGTGTGTCAAGCGGATATTTCTGTAATATCATCCGGCAACTGAGCGTCAGAGATAATCTGAAAGAAACAAAAAAGAATATGATAAATAAATTTTAAAATATTCAGTTTTGGCGTAATTTTTTGTTAGGATATATCTCGAATAAGAGGGTCGCAATCGCTCGGATGGTAGAGCTTTCACTTCCGACTTCACATACTAAGAGACTGAGATTGATCCTGGGTAAAGTCGATGTTTCCTTCTGACCCAGCAGTGGTTTGGGGGGGGGGGGGTAGTTTCCGATATACTAGTGTCCTATCCAAAGTGTAGCAAGCATTGCTATCGTCCGTTTTGCTATCTCGGGAAAAGTCTGGGGAAACCCGAGCGTCAGCTACAATGCAGCACCACAAAGCGATCAAAAGAAGTTTAGAATCTTGAACAAGGAGAAAAACGATATAGAAACAGGGTCCGAATCGCGTTTTCCAAAGTTTGAAGTGCAATATCTAATCCCACCGGCCACCCTTCCCCCCCCCCCCCACACACACACAAACGTAAGTAAAACCAATCCTAAAAAAAAAAGATGCAAGGGGAAATACAATGTTATCTCAGTGTTTGATTAGTTAAAATCCATATGTAGCAGTAAATAGTTAAAATGTTCGTGCACATTTGAATGATTCAAGCAATAATATTACACTTCAAGCAATAATATTACACTTGTCAGTCAATAGCAAAGATAAATAAACAGATTGTTTGGTAAAATAAGAGTTTGCTTGAATTTATTCTACAGATTCTATACCACGGGTGGTAGTTTAAATGATGGAAGGCTTGAATCCAACCTATGTGTTTACTTTTGAAGATAAAAGAGTATTGATTAATAAATATATGTAATGCAATGTTTATTATATTGATTAAAGGTATCGCTATCCCTACAGCAAAAACTGTCAAAATGGAAAAGAAGAGAATATCTAATGTTGGTCGTAATAGTAAAAAAAAACTAGTTGCAAGGGCATTTAGTTTAATCTTTTTTTTTAATCGATAAATAAAGTTAAATTCCCTTTCTTCATCCCATAGGGGAAAATTGATCTAGAGTTCTTTGTAGAATTGCATTGATTAAATACTCTAAAATTAAATTTATATAATCTTATCAAAGTCACAATATCATACGGGCGCCCCTCTAGTAATGAGCTATAGATAACAATACTACTACTACTACTACTACTACTACTACTACTACTACTACTACTACTACTACTACTACTACTACAACAACTACTACTACTACTACTACTACTACTACCACTACTACTACTACTACTACTACTACTACTTACTACTACTACTACCACTCCGACTACTACTACTACTACTACTACTACTACTACTACTACTACGACGACGACGACGACTACTACTACTACTACTACTACTACTACTATATTTATTATTATTATTATTATTATTATTATTATAATATTATCATTACTATTACTACTACTATCACTACTTCCACCACCACTACCACTACTACTACTATACTAATACTAATACTACTACTACTACTACTACTACTACTACTACTACTACTACTACTACTACCACCATCACCACCAATGCCACTACTACGTTCCTTACACTAACGAGCAGCAGCTGTTGGACTTCCACTATATTAATTAAAGGAGAAAATGTGATGCCGAAAGCAGATTGTCCTCTAATTACTCAGAGTCGTTAAAAGACTAGAAAATTACTGAAATCAATCAGACACACGTGGCAACATGTATCCAAAACGTGCTTTAAGCCAATTATTCGAAGTCATCGACTGGTCAGGTACACGTGTTATCGGAAACGTTATGTCACTTGGGGATTCTATAATTAAAACCCAAGGTCGTATTTGCCATGGCGGTTAGAGATTAACTCATTTTAAGAAAATATATTCTTTGTCCATGATGGCCCTGGTGTAATTAGTAGTCCTTCAGAGCGATTAGGCCCGTGGAGCCAAAATTAATATCTGTTTTTGTAGCGTATAGCGTACAATAGCAATACTACATTGCAATGACAAAACCCCGTATCTTCAAAATAGGTTCAAATAGACATTTTTATATCATTGTGATCAAAATGACAACCTGCATCTAATCACAAAATCTTAAAAGTCAATGTTTAACAATAAGAATTTAAAAAAAATTAAAACAAAATATGATGGTATTTCTATCAGCTGATACGGGGTTCTGTCGTTGCATTACCCCGATACAATGAGTAAATCTCGTATAACTCCATTATACGGGGTTTTGTCGTTGTATAACCGACCGTGTAATTGGAATATCTTCATTAGCCTTATACAAACAATCATCTAAGTCATCTTCTCATTCTCTCCTTATATTTATTTACCCCAACCTCCTCCTTCTCCTCCTGCTCATGTCCTTACTCCTCCATATCTTGCTCTTCATCTTCTTCTTCTTCTTTTTCTTCTTCTTCTTCTTCTTCTTCTTCATATTCTTTATCTTTTTTTTTCTTTTTCTTCACGGGATTATTTCTTTCTTTCTTTCTTTTTCTTGTTTTTTATTGGGGTTTTTTTATTTTTTTTTTGTTCATTTGGTTTATTTTTAATTCCTTCCTTGTTTTCTTTATGAACAATGATAGACATAATTTTGTTCGATGTTTCTTATGATGTTACTTCATATAACGAATTATTAACAGGCGTTCTTTTATAATAAAAACTTAGTAAAGAAACATGGTAAGGCCCAGCGTAACACACGGTACCCAATACGTAAAAATATACGTCAAACGCCAAGACACGGTATAGCATGAGTCCTGATGCAAGGACAAACCCCGTATAATGTGAGTTAACGGTGTTGCACCACTCTAATGATCAGATTCCGATGCATTGACAAAACCGCGTATAACAGTAAATTCATATTTTAGAATGGTTCATTTTATATGTTTTCATTTTATACACCAAAAGTGTAATAAAGCCGATTGGTACCAATTGCACATTTCCATGTAATGTAAATAATAACATATTTTAGAATGGTTATTATATGTTCATTTATTCAAAGTGATAGAATAAAAAGCCCGATTGGTACCAAATTTGCATCAATTCTCCGCATAGTAATTGTAAAAAGTTGAAATAACATTTGAACAGTTTTTCCGCTCTACTGTCAAATCGAGTTTTGCCATAATACGGGGTTTTGTCGTTGCAAGACAGAATAGCTAGTCTATCGCAAAGTACTTTACGCCAGATCTAATAGACCCAGCTATCTAATCACTGCTAGGTGGACATTGGGGAGTGGGGGGGGGAGTCAGAACTGTTTTTTACAAATTGAACCATTATTCATTTCACACAATGTCACAATCACCTATTAGGCGTCTTTTGTGTACTAACATTCTTACAACAGCCTCCTGTGTTTGTAGCCAGGCATTCATTTCCTCCTGAGCCGAATAGGTTAATGTCTGTAAGATGGTTTGTAAAATGCCACATCCAAAGGAATGAGTCGGGACCATAAATTTTCCAAGATCTCTGTTACCCATCTGACAACTGATCACGAATAACATTATTTGACTTAGATGGCAAGACGAGAAACAGTACAGCACTAAATTTAGTGATTCATTGTGGCTCAATGGCTAATAGACATAAATGTATGGCTTTCCCTAGAAGATGGAAATGATCTTTAACGGTTTAAGAATAAGTCTTTGAAATCAGGGAATATCTTTATGGACACCCTTTATTACCTCATACTGTATTTGACCTCTCCATTCCTGTAAATATGCATGTAACTATTGGGCACAGTGACTGTGTGTAGAGATGCCTCTTTCTCATTCTTGAAGTATACATCAGGGACCCACACACTGCCCATCAACTTGGAATCGACCTCCAACCACGGAGCGGAATGGAAGCGTGAAAAATCCAAACGTTTGTCCAACCACATCATAGTCAAATAAATCTCCACCGAATAATCCTGGATAAATAGATATATACATATATATAAATTGGAATTCAAGATCATTAATTTAGAAAACGTATTGTGAAAATTTGAAAAAATATCAGAGCTTCAGATATTGAAATATTTCATTGCTAATACTTTGTTATTAGAGGATATCATATTGTTTCCTGTATGCCGCGATATTAATGTGGTTAGTAAAATTCTAACAATTTAATGAATTTTTGTGACTGGACTACCATACTTTTGATTATTTTATGTAGGTTTATTCTTCTGTTTTCATTGTTTTAACGTTCGTTTGGTTTTTTTAAAGAAGTATTTTTTGTCTTCTGTTAGCTTTTATTAGCTTTAATTTATCCTTATTATTTCTATTCTTCTCGTGTTTCTTGTTGTTGTTTTTTTGTTGTTTGTTGTTGTTTTGTTTCTTTTCCTCACAGATTTTATAAAACAATTAGGTCAACGATAAATATGTTAGGAAGATCCCAGGTTCAGGCACTTAACCCTCATTTTGTTCACTTGGACAACATGGGTGATTCCTGTTGACATCAGACATCTTATTTCATGGATTATCTGCATTCCTTCCTGGGATGCCTAGGCGACGGGATCTTATGGTGCCGTTGCGAAAGGGCATATTTCTAAATATACTGTTAAAGAGAAAACACTGAAATTCTAATATTGAGAACAGTTCCGAGAACCTCTACAAGAATAAAATCCGCAGCTTTTTGATTCACAGCTTTATGTTTTATAGCTAAACCAATGTTTCGCCAAATCCAAATTTGAAGATTGTGTAAAGAAAAAAATGCTTATCTGTACTTAAATTTGTGTAAGCGTTCATTTTCATATAAGCAAAAAATAATGTTAAGGTTTTCCTACTACTATTTGAGAATAGTATAATATTGAAATGCTTACACTTGCGTTTGTATACGTAGACGTCTATAATTTGAAATGAGGAATTACGGATCAAAATAAGGTCAGTATAACAGCATTATTGTTGGTAAAAAGCTAAGAAAAAGAAAAGTTCGAAAAATGCCAAATGACGGCCATGAATTATTCATGAATTTCAATCCTTGTTTGTCTATTTTGTTGTTCTTTGTTCTGGTCATGTAAGGCGCATGAATTATTCCTTTCAATGTTATTCATGCCAATCGTGCAGGCTTTAATATTTCAATGGTCGGCGGATCAAACTTCTGAAGTCCCGATTTTTACGATCGTCGCATCAAAACTCTGAAGTCTACTTACGAGCTTTGCGCACCATGTTTTATTTAATCTTGGAAGCATCAGACCTCTGCCGATCATCGATTTGTTATTTTAGAGGGGATTTGTGGTCTTGCTGTCAGACATTCTCTTTCGAACCTGTTGGCTCTTGGCTCGAGTCCCTTTAAGTGCGGCAAAGTTGTCTAGTGTTATGACTCTCGCCTTCGGATCGGAAGGTCAAGGGTTCGACACCCGCTCTAAGCGGTGCTTAATTGCGTCCTTGGGAAAGGCTCTTTACTCATATCCTCTCATCTTACTTACGTGTAAAATGAGTACATGATCGCTAACAGCGTCGGAAAAAGAATGTAATATCACGTCTCGTCCTACATGTTAAGTGTTGTTGTTGGCTGGGGGGCCTTGTAAAGCTTTTGAGCACGGTTAGTGAATATTGCGCTATATCAATTCTAGTTTTAAAAGTTGAGTTCTTAGGATAAGCTCTTTACTCTCATCTTCCACATCGTATAAAGTGAGTACCTGACCATTAACAACGTTGTCTTTGTTGGAAAAAAGCTGTAAGTGTAATTGGGTCATAGGTAACAAGCCAGCAGGACCCCAATGCTAATAAATGCTTTGAGTACATTGAATGGATATTCTCGAGAGAAAAAAAAGATCTCAAATTATTTAGTTAAAATGACTTTACCATTGTAGTTTCGCTAACAGAGTCAAAACTCAGAAGATGTATCCGAATTGTGACGTTGGTGGGGTGATCTGTAAAGAATATTGATGAAATAATATAACACCAATGTGATCGAGTATTTCGATTTATTTCATCCTTATATTTTGAGTGTTAGAGGGAGATTATTTGGTCTAAAATTGATTTTGATTATTTGGTTCCAATCGTCTCAAAACGGTATTATGTCGGATGATATAGTTACTGAAATATTGAAATAATAGCAAAAAATATTAGATTTGTCTGAAGAGTAGTTTTGTTTAAGAAAATAACAGAGTAACTTAAGGATAAAAACAACAAAATATTCCAGGGTTATTTTTATCATATTTGTTTGCAAGTCACGTTCCTCGACCAACGCAAAATATGTGGTATGAGACTCGCATTCGGACTGGAAGGTTCATGGTTTGAGTCCTGATCCGAGCGACGTATAGTTGAGTCCTTAGAAAAGCTCATTACTTACATTATATCACCGTACTCAGGTGTTAAATGAGTACCTGGCCGTCATTAGATAAACAAATTGTAATATCGCCTATTAGGCAGCATGTCTCTTCTTTTATGTTGATAGGTGCTGTTGACAAGGTATTCCTTGTAAAGCGCTTTGAGCACTTTTAGTTGATATTGCGCTACATAATTGCTCATTTTTGTTGTGGGTGTTTTGTTGTTTTTGTTGTTATTGATGTTGTTGTTGTTGTTTTGTTGGTTTGTTTTGTTTTTGGTTGATGTTTTCCCGGAATATGACATCGCCAACATAATACCGCTTTGAGGTGACCGGT
>NC_088363.1:29798602-29803602 GCF_034508935.2 Berghia stephanieae
GGAGAAAGGATATAATGTAGAGACGGGCATATAGGTGTTGTAAAACTAGAATGACAAGAAATATGAGATTATTGTTTTCGTCACTATCATACACAAATCCATTGCTCTCAAAAGAGCATAATAACCTAATCTATATTCCTTATATTTTGCTTTAACTCTCTCTCCTTACCAACAGTTTCAGAGTTTTCCCCAAAAACTTCACACCCACCAAACACAGAAATAGATTTTTCTTACCCAAACAGAAAATCAACAAGTACATTCTATACATGATCTTGTGCAAAAGAAATCAGAGGAGAAATTTGTTGGTTACGTGACGATTTTCCTGTAGTTGGTAAGGAGAGGGTTAATTTTCTTTGTGCGCATCAAACTCATCCTGCCTAATATAATAACGTTTTGCGACGATTGGTTCGATATTATATACTAGTTATCTAATTATCCCAGGTCACCGACTTGTAGGTTACATACGAAAGAATTAAAAATGCAGTCTGGCGATTTCGCGACATTTTTCTCAACTAATTCTTTTAGATTATTAATCCTATCCCACTCTGAAAAAAAAAAAAAACACATCAAAATTATTTTGACCAGAAAAGTCGCCCTTCGATAAATATCGATTGATTATCCTCTATTCCAAACACGTTTATGACATATATTGTAACAATTGATTGCTACCCTATAGATTAGTCTTCTATTCTATCACAACGGACGGAGAGGATGGATTAGGATGTACTTAAAAATAAGTCTTTGCTATACGGGGTATATCTACTATGATTTCTTTTTTAAAATTCTTCAAATCATCTCGTCTGACGAACTCTGATTTTTAAAAACCACATTTTTAAAAATTGGGCCAGAAAACTCTTCCTTAAAATATTGATAAATTAAATGGCTCTCATCTTGTCAAAACATTTCTAACCAAAGAATTTTTTTAAGACTTCCTTGAAATCCCGGGTTTGACAAGTTTGGGGTAACATCGATCGGTATTTGAAGGAAGAGACTTGTGGCAAAAAAATTTTTTAAAGTTTCTTTTTTCTCTCAAATTACGCCAGAAACTAGCATAATAAAAAGTTACCCAAAATACTAAATTACAAAAGTGATCCTGAAAATACCAACCTCGATAACGTATTTTGACTCATAAATCACTTCCAGACGTATGGACTTCTGTCTACAACTGTGTAATAACCCGTTGACAAACACACCCCAAGGACGTAATATTGATGGCTATGATCCAAATTGTGACTCCAAACTAAATAATTTATATCATCCTAACAAATGACATAAAACTGCTCTAAAGACAGCACAGACAGGCATTTTAAATGCACGGGCTATAAATCTTATTACATGCGGCATTGTGGCCTTGTGGTTTGACAATAGTCTTCAGATCTGAGGATCCAGGGTTCGGGTACCGCTTTGGCCATTGCTTGGTAAAGGACCTCGGAAAAGGCTCCTTACTCATATTCTTCAACCATCGTACTCGGGTGTGAAATGAGTACCTGGAATTAACAGCATTGTCTATGTAAAAAAATTGTAATCATCACCTAACAGGCGTCATGTTTCGTCCAACATGTTAAACGTTGCTGTTGGCTTGGAATACGTGTAAAGCACGTTTCGTGGTCGTTGCCCTGTATAAAAGCTCAAATTACATAATGTATATCAATTTAATCTGCTGCTCGTCATAAAAGTGAAAAATATTTTCATATGTTCCCATTAATTTTTGGTGTGTTTGTTTCACTTTGTTTGGATGTCCTGACAGATCAGGTGGTAGAGCAATCGCTTCACACGTAAAGGGACCGAGATTGACCCCTAGTGCAGTCGAGATTTTTCCCCACCCCACCCCCACCTGTCAACCCATCAGTGATTGGGTCGCTCGGTCTGTCAGATCTGGCGGAAAATACTTGGCGATTGACGAGCGTCATATCCAAAGGGCAGAAGGTAATTATTATTTATCGTTTCACGCTATAGAAACCGGGATAAACTTCGGCTCCGTGGGCCAAAAGGCTCTGAAGGACTCCTTTTTTTCACTTTGTTCATTGTTGTCTTGTTGATCAATTCGGTATCTCTCTTTTTCTTTATGTATGTGTGTGTTATATATATATATATATATATATATATATATATATATATATATATATATATATATATATGAGAGTTGGTGGATATTATATGCATATATATAAATATATATATATATGTATATATATATATATATATATAATATATATATATATATATATATATATATATATATAAAATATTATATATATTGTTCTTTTCCTTTTTTAAATTGATTTTGTCTTCTGTTTTTCTTTTCCTTTGCCACGCACACAAATATTGTATATGTTTTATAAAGATAATTCTTATCGTATTCTGTTTCCCAAACTTTTTCATGGCAACCAAAAATGCAATCAACATGATATTATTATCATTGATCCTTGTGAGGCGTTTCCTGTAGAGGTGAGGAGTGACGTGACATTATTGTACTCCGCTTAGCACGAGTGCGAGTGCCTATGCACCTATCAATGAGAATATTAAAAATTCAACAACAACAAATTTATTTATTTTTTTTTTTTGCAAGATTAATAGCAACCCCCAATTTGCTCACTTGGACAACATGGGTGATTTCTGTTGACATCAGATATCTTGTTTGATGAATTATCTATATTCCTTCGTGGAATGCCTAGGTGACGATATCTCATGATTCGTGGCGGAAGGGCATCATTTATTTTTATATTTTAAAAAGGGTATTTTTTATCGTCTTTTCTAAGGAGATTTTTCGGCCAACCAGAGCCTTTGACAAATTTTCAGCTGAAATATATAGCGGGATAGCTTAGCTGAGCGGTACGGCCTTTACTTCGTTCCCGACAGGTGTCGAATTCGATCACCTGCTGCTCCGCTGCATGGTCTTAAGCAAGCCGCCTCGCCCTAGCTCAATTTGCGGCGCTTCACTGCGGCATAATAGAAACATTTTATTTGAAATATAAATCCTATATATATATATATATATATATATATATATATATATATATATATATATATATATATATAACTTTTGAGTACACAAGCACCCATCAAAAAGGATCTATTGTTTCGTTTTCTAATAAATAGTAAATTTTCTATCACCCAAAGAGCTTTTCAAAAATTTCCAGCCAAAATAATAATAAATAAGCACACAATAAGAAGCACAATAAACTTTTTTTTTAATCAATCACTGAGGATTTTTAAAATGTACGTCTTTACAAAGTCTAGTAAGAATAATTAAATAAGCAAATAACGATCAGATTTCAATTTATCCACTGAAATGCCTTCTTCAATTCCAATAATAATAATGTGTCTGTGTTTGGGCACTCGCACTTGAGTGGTGTGTGTCTGTGTGTGTGTGTGTGAGAGAGAGAGAGAGAGAGAGAGAGAGAGAGAGAGAGAGAGAGAGAAATATGTGGAAGTGCAGTTTTACAACGATGAATGAAAATGTAATATTGAGATTGATTGATATCATTGTTACACAGACGGTCAATGACCTGTTATTCTAATGCGTGAACGCGTTTCCTACATAATTCTGTCCCTTGATCAGTGATTGGTAAACGATGCATGCATTAACAGTGACATCATGATGCCATACCTGACAAGGTTTTGGCAGTATGCGCTTGGCTAAGATGCTCATAACATTGCCATCCGGAAGTATAACGGACCAACACACACAACTGTGTGTATCCATGAACGTTTATAGACAGGTTAATACAGTTCAGTGAGCATTACTCAAAAACGCGGAGGGCAAAATACAATAACAAAGACCTGAGTGACGTCATTTTCGAACTATCTATAGATGAAACAAAATTGACGTCACCCAGCTCATTGTTATTGTTTTTATACATTACTTTTAATGACCAGTTCTAACTAAAATCTATCAATCGGACTTAGCATTGTGTGCTTGTACGTATAACTGGCTGGCGGATGTTGTGAGAATTTTCCCTGAACGCTTAGTATTAATGGCCATGGATATATTTTTACTAATATTTTATAGTATGAGTTCTGTGTTATTCAAACAACTAACATACTTTCACCTTCAAAAATGATATCAATCACCGTATTTTTTATAATCTCTAGTCAAATGAATAGTTCAATGGTTCAAATTTTACTTGAAAAAAATTCAAAAAGATGTTTGACACTCGCTTTCAGATAGGAAGGTCTTGGGTTCGGGCTTCGCTCGGCGCATAGTTGAAGCCTTGGAAACGGCTCTTTACTCACATTCTTTCACCGCACTCAGGTGTAAAATGACTACCAGGCCATTAACAGCGGTGTCTATTTCGGAAAAACTGTTCCTAACAGGTGTCATGTCTCGTTCTACATGTTACGAGTTGCTGTTGGTAAGGGACTCCTGTAAAACGATTCGAGCACGTTTAGTGGATATTGTTATATATAAAAGCTCAATGGTTTGTTTTTTTTTTAAATTATTATTATGCACAGTGTCAATACGTTTTCGATGTGATACATTTTTGTGTTTTTGCATATATATAATATATATATATATATATATATATATATATGTGTGTGTGTGTGTGTGTGTGTGTGTGTGTGTGTGTGTGTGTGTATTCCTTGTCGCCATAGATTCTCAACTTTGTATTTATACATTTTTATGCATGCCACGTATTTAAACGAATTTCCATTTTTTTGGATGAATAAAGTATATATTACTATTATTATTATTATTATTATTATTATTATTATTATTATTATTATTATTATTATTATTATTATTATTATTATTATTATTATTATTATTAAAACATGTCGCTTAAAATAAAACGTGACATCAACGACAAAATCGTGGGCTCAGGATTGATTAAATCTATCGCATTTTGGAAGATTTGGAGATATTACACGCATTGCATTCATATTTTATAGGGCTTCATCTGACAAAAACTTTGTTCAAATCGGTGAATTAGCTAAATTTTTATGCAGTAAAGAGTGGCCGAAGTGTATATATACACCTATGAACAAACAAAACATCA
>NC_088363.1:29811102-29883602 GCF_034508935.2 Berghia stephanieae
TCAAATCGACAGTGTTAAGAAATATGAATAGGAACCAAAATGTTGAATGAGAAAAAGATGCATTAAATTATATGATTAGAAATGGAAAAAAATATAAATTAAAACAAAAACCAAGGAAAGATTCCATCGATCATTATGATCATATTACGCTATATAACTGATCAAGTTTCTTTTTCTTTCAGGTCAGTTTCATAATATCATATTTTCCCGTGGGTGTAAAAGATTGAAACTCTAAAAGTAACATCATTTAATTGATAGTGAAGACTAAAATGGAAGTGGTGAATAAAGAGGGGGGAAAATTATTTCTAGACGGAACGTTTTCAATTATTCATGATTAATCAAATTATGAGAGTATGAGATTATTTCTGGGACAGAAACGATTCTTATTTCAAATCAGAATGCAATATAGATAGAACGAAGTTGACGCCACTCGGGTCTTTGTTATTGCTTTTTGCCATCCGCGTTTACGAGTAATTCTCACTAAATTTTATTAACCAGACTATAGATATTATGCGCTTGGCTAAGAAGCTCACAACATTGCCGTTCGGAAGTATAACGGACCAACACACAAAACAGCGTATAACCGGAGCCATCGTTATGTTATAGATAGAATGCGCTTGGCCAAGGAGTTCACAACATTGCCATCCGGAAGTATAAAGGACCAACACACAAACTCTGTGTAACCATGAACTTTTATAGTCTGGTTAATACAGTTTAGTGAGAACATCTCACAAACGCGGATGGCAAAAACAATAACAAAGGCCTGAGTGACGTCATCTGCATACTATCTATAGCCTGATACTGAAATCCAAAAGGGCTGGCAGTTTGACGTCATTAGTGAGTTGTCGTTAGTAGAGCTCATGGAAACAAGTTATTTCATTGGTTGAACTATTGAATTCAACTCACGATTTGTTTTCTTTTGTAGCAAAAGACTGGCATTTTGACGTCATTTTTTGGTCAGTATCAGGCCATAACTTTACGAAGACCACGGTATAACCATGAACGTTTATAATCTGGTTAATACAGTTTAGTGAGAATTACTCATGAATAGGATGGTAAAAAACATAATAAAGACCTGAGCGACGTCAACTTCGAACTATCTATAAACGTTTTAGGTAACACACAGTTTTGTGTGTTGGTCCATTATACTTACTGATGGCAATGTTATGAGCTTCTTCGCCAATGCATACTATCTATAGATAGTATGCAGATGACGTCACTCAGGCCTTTGTTATTGTTTTTGCCATCCGCGTTTGTGAGTTGTTCTCACTAAACTGTATTAACCTGACTATAAACGTTCATGGTTACACAGAGTTTGTGTGTTGGTCCATTATACTTACTGATGGCAATGTTATGAGCTTCTTCGCCAATGCATACTATCTATAAGAGACAATAAAAACTGTTTTTGCTTTACATCTTATTCTGAAAAAGAGGGTTGTCCATAAAACATCGTGCACTGCTGTGTGGTTTTGTAGCATGACGCTCGCCTTCCGTCCTGAAGGTCCCTAGGTTCGAGTCTTGCTCTGGTTGAGCAAAGTTAAGTCTTTGGAAAATGATCTTTACTCACGGTTTTCACACCGTGCTCAGGAGTAAAATAAGGTGTCAGCGTTGTCTCTGTCAAATATTTAATTGTGATAGTCCCTCACGGGGAAATATCTAATCCTTAATGTTAAGCGCTGGTGTTGACTTGGGACCCCTTGTTAAGCGAATTGGATATAGCGCATTATGAAAGATGAAGTTTGGGGGGGGAGTTGATGAACCATTTCGATGTTAATGCTTGAATGTTAATTGGTATTTACGCTTGTTAATTTATCGAAACAGGAAGAGAGAAACTTAAAGTTGTATTAATGCGACCAAATTATAATAATATATTATAATAACAATATTTAGAAGACAAGACGATAATCAAAGGATGCATGCAAGAATTGATGAAGCCAAAGATGACATCCCTATAAAATAATCATAAAGAGAGCACCTTCATCAACAAGGCTCAAATCGAGAAGACCTTTCCACCTAACAAAAATGGTAGACTTTAGCGTGGAAGAGAACTGGAGAGAAAGGTGGTCCGGGATACACCAAAAGGAGGAAACATCATAAAAGATCCCACCAACAGAATGCCTGCATTCCACAATGCCAGGAAATACTGGGTTTCCTCAAATCGTCTCTTAACAGGACACGGCAGAACTAGATCAAATATGTACAGATGGAAACTTGGGAACAGTGATGCCTATCGGGAATGCCAGGCAGCTCCAGAGACCAGCAATCACATCGTCCTCAACTGTCCAGTAACTAAACTTGAAGGTGGCTATAAAACAGTTCTTAGGGCGGAGGAAGACTTTCCAAGCTGATTTGACGAAATAGATTTGGAGGTGTAGCCATACGATACTACTACTACTCCAAGGGCTCAACTATGCACCTGAACCCTGGACCTTCCGCTCCGAAAGAGAGTGTCATACTAATAGACCACATCGCCGCACAAAATGATCAGGGAAAGAGGTAAAATCTTCACCGTTTGTTTTTGATGAAGGCTAGATTTCTAGCTGTGCTCTCGAACCCAGAACCGGAATCGTGATAAAAATGAGGGACCTGGTGTCTCCTTTCATCATTCTCACGAAGTTAGTCAATATGGAAACAGGTTGCCTGAATGGGTTATTTGTATTTGATTATTATTGGAAATGGACTGGTTTCTTATCATTTACGGCATCTAAAAGCCTTTCAGAGAGCCTCTCGCTTGGTAAACAGAGAACAGAGAGAAACCATTATAGGAAAAAGGATAAAATTGAGAAAATTTATTTTCGAAGGATCCTTGTAAATACAAAGTATGCAGAGGCCTTGAAAATTAATTTACAAGACAGATATGACACAATTTTACAAAGGAACAGAGAAACACTGGAATCAAGGAAGGAACCCCCCCCCCCCACACACACACACACACACATACACACACAAACACATACTCACCAACACACACACACACAAATCTCGAGCTTAATGAAGATAAATAGATAACTGGTTGAATACCAAGAGTATCAGCATATATAATAAAATATATTCAAAAATATTTAAGACCCCAGAAAAAAACATTGTACTGTCATCCATCAATTATAAATCCCATTGTTAAATTTTATGAAGCAACTTGATTGTAAATCCATTTCATGTTTATTCATTGAAAAAAATGACGATTGCGTCAGGTTGTGTCACGTCGGTAAACATCCTCATAATGTTTATTTATAAATTTGGTTCAGATTTTTGGTAGCTTTCTATCTTCAGTTGGATGATTTCTTCTGTCCAGATTCTCTCTAACATATTATAAACTAGTGTAACTCCCTCTGGGCTAATTGAGCTAAAGACAAAATGTGTAAACTTCAGGTTGCTCAAAATAACACAGCCCGACTCATTTTACGAAATAACCAAAAAAATACCCGTCGGCAACTCTCCTACTCCGTGAGTTACATTGGCTTCCTTTGGAGAAAAGGGCTGTATCTAAGATTTGTACTGTTGTTTAATGTTAGTGCTCAGTCCTATTAAAGACTTTCTTCTATGTCTCCAATAGAAACTTGGGTCATTTTATTGGTTAGTCCTCGATCACTAACTTCAATCACTAAGACTTGTCATGTTGAATGTTACACATATTTTGCGTATTGGGTTACTTAAATCCGGCTAGCGGATGTTTTGAGTATTTATTTACCTAAACGCATAGCATCAATAAATAACTATCTTACCTTCCCAAAGACCCCCATGTTGTATTCGTGACATTATGTGGTTCCTCTATTTCACATAAAACGAAAACGGTCATTAGCAGGAAAAAGGTGAGAGAGAATACAGTGAAGGCTGTCCGGGCAGACATCTTGTTAACATCTCGTGGTTATACGTTGCTAAGATGCTTCTCTTTTATTCACTGAAATGAGAAAATAATGGATTGGGGAACGGGGTGGGGGGGGGTGATGAGACTATGTAAGCTACAAATTAGAGAGCTTAGAAAAGTTCATAGTGAAAAAGCGAACTCACGTGAAGAATATAGGAATTGAAGTGCCCTAACTATCGGTTAACATCTGTAGTGTAATAGGGACAATGAGTGCGACGCCACACCTACCTAGGAACAGCCCTTCTGGTTCCACTTTCAACAGAACTAATTAAGCTGTGGTCTTTACCACGAGCACATTTTCTTTTACAAAATCAAACTAATCTGTTATTTATCTTCGCTGTTTTGCACTTGACTGTAGGCCTTTCAGTTTTACCGATTTCTAAGTGAGAACTCATTTGGTTGCTGTAAGCATTGTTAAGAGGAAGTGACGTGACGATTTTGGATCCCCATATTAGCACGCCTAACCGATAATCAGGAAGTCTGAGGTTTAATCCTCCGTCGAAGCAGGCAAAACTACCTGTCTCGACTGCCATTCGGGATACAAACAACTACCATTCAGGGTAGGCCCATGTTTTTGAGTTGTTGTTTTTTTCTTGTATTTTTCTTTCTGCTATGTCTGCCACATTTCCATACACACCTTTTTATATTATAATATTATATTATATTCACCTAAATCCTTGTCCCTCTTCAATTCTAAATGATTAAGTAAAATTTAAGAAAGTATAATACTTTGAAAGATGGTCGAGTGAATATGACTTTGCAGTCATACCCAAGTTCGAGCTCCTATGTCTTCATTTGTTGGTTAGGTGTTGTTGTTGTTGTTGTTGTTGTTGTTGTTCTTGTTGTTGTTGTTTCCTTTTCTTTGTTTTTGTTTGTTTTTTTGTTTGTTTGTTGAGAAACATATTTTAGACATTTAGCTCATTTCTGGCGTTCTACTGCAGCTGACACCTGGGCTATCTCGCTCTTTTCCTAAGGTAGACTGTAAAGAATCATTTCTCCCTCTGAGAATATTAATCTGAAAAATACAAGTTAATGCAGATTGATTAAAACACAAAGTAAAAAAACGCTCAGTTTCAACAATTGAATCTAACTTAATTTACATTATGTTTTATAACCATATTGGTAAGAGGCTCTATTCTATTAATGAATTCGAGCAATAAGTTAAAGTTATTTTAATTACTATAATTATTATAATTATATTATAATATTGCTATCGAATAAAGACCTACCCATTCACTCCTGGGTAAATAGAAAGGATATTCAGAGAGGGTGATCTGGGCATTATTATGTACAACTAAAAAGAACTCGGAGATTTTGCAAGATTATTATCTCACAATAATCAACATATCATTAAAAGAAATTATCGACAGGTAAATACCTCGTTTGACCTTATGCTCGGCCCACTTATTGAACACTTTTTATTTTACGTTAGTTATTGGTATTTTCGCAACAACAAAATAGTCATTATTATCATCATCATGGCTTGTCCCTCCTGAACGTGGCCTCCGTAATCTGATGTCACGCCGCCCGGCAACGGCGGCCATCTTGGTTCTAAACAAAGAAAATCATTAATTTTTATTCTTCATGCTGGCTAGAACTTTTCATATGGCTTGTGATCAGAATGTGTAAAAGTCAAAACATATCAAATTTATGGAGTTTTTTTTTCATCTGGATACGCTTTTATGCTCGCCGGAGAAATATTTCATACGGGCGTCCGCCATTGTTCCGATAGTTTAGAGCCAGTGTTACTAAGTTACCATGCGTCATTAGGAAGGAAGTGACGTTTCGACTGCTGAAGAGTATTGCCAACCAAAACACGCTTCCGTCCTGCACCACCCTTCCACATTCAGTCACTGTCGTCATAACTATTAATATTTCCAAGCATTTTCCAGAAAAGAAAAATAACAGTTATGCTCCCAATGCTCAATACTGCTACCTTGTGTACTTATCAACACGTTTCGACAATAACATGAGGGGAAAAGTCAGATTAAAAACAAACAAAACCAAGATCCAGAAAATGATTGATATAATTACCAAGCCATCATTGGAACTCCTAACACACCAAGCTAATCAAATACCCCCTCTCTGAGATTTTGCCATTTGTTTTGGTACATTGGCTTCAAAAAATAGTCCAAAACAAAAAAAAATGATTAATCATTATGAATTAACAATATTTTACCAACCGATAGTTGATTCTGTCCTTTGATCAGTGACTGAGTAAACATTGCAATGGCCCACACAGTTAAGACTCGTATCGTCGTATTTTGTGACTCGTGTTTTCGATAACAAATGTGATTTGGGAGTCTTGTTTACTCGTAAATATTACCAATCCTTTTGAAATATTGTTTTCCTTCGAGTTGTCAAAAATATAGCGTTCTTTGTGTTGGATACGACTGAGGGACATATTGATAATAAAAGCATTCCTCCTATTGAAAATCAGTATCGGTTTGCCGTCTTCTCCTTTCTGATGATAGATACAAAGTTTGTTTGTTTGTCTTTCGTTGCTTTTGTTGTTGTTGTTGTTGTTGTTTTGTTTTTGTTTTTTGTTTGTTTATTTTTGCGGGGGGGGGGGTTGTTCGTTATTTTAAATGATAACTGGTTGTGGCTGGCAAAACAAGTAAAAATAGATTGAGATAGAACAAAGTTGATGTCACTCAGGTCTGTGTTATTGTTTTTTACCATCCATGTTTATGAGTTATTCTCACTAAACTGTATTAACCAGACTATAAAAGTTTTATGTGTTGGATAGATTGTCTTAGCGCGCATAACCGAATATTTTGCTAAACACATATTACCAAAGAGCGTGTAGGTAACGATTGTTATGTTACCAAGAGCTCTCACTTCCCGCTTTTGGTGAGGCCACGCATCTTCCTTCTTCTACTCGTATTTTCTTCATTGTATCAGTAAGCCTAGCGCGCTTGATACACGCGGAGCACACCCACCTCGCTGTCTCGCCTGGCACGCGACAATAGCATTGCGGTTAAGAGAAGTGAGAGCTCTTGGTAACTACGTTACCCTACACACTCTTTGATATTACACCAAAAATAGAAGGAGTGAATTGGCGTCATTCGGTTCTTTGTTATTTTGCATTAGACCGCCAGTTTGGTGATTAGTTCTCACTCCACTAAAACACTATTGATATAACTTAGTTGAAATCACTTACGTCTTTGTTATTGTTTTATTTTTTGCCATCCATGTGAAAGGAAGAGAGTATGAAAGTGCCAGAAGACAATAGAGAACCTAACTTCGGCTAGAAATTGTACCAGTTAGTTCACGAGTTCGAGTCCCCATCGCGGCCACGAAACTTTTATTCTCTATTGTCTTCTGACACTTTCCTACTCTCATCATTTCTTAATAGTATTAAGAACGACTTGTCGGTAATCACAATCTCGAAATGCCGACAAGACCTTCCAAATACTGATGTGTCGAGACATTCTGTTTTTTGATGTTTTTTTTTGGGGGGGGGGTTGTGTTTTGGTGTTTTGTTCTTTTTTTTTTTTTTTTTTTTGAAGCTGTTATGTTAAATTTTTGTTCATTACATTTTGATAAGATCGAAAATCGTCAAAGCCAAACAATGGCTTTATATAAAAGTAACTCGCCTTTGGATTTGAGGTCGCTGTTCAAGTTCAATATAAATGGCACTTTGCCCATTGCAGCAGATTTCTATACAATTGATCATCGTCTGATTTTTTATTCTCTGTCGTCTTCTGGCACTTTCCTACTCACTTTAATTCTTGTTATTATCAACATAAGTCCCTGCTCCACTCACTTTTCTAAATACTATTCTGCTGTCTGCTTGGATTTTAAATGACGCACTAATCTTTTTTGTTTCCTTTTGTAATTTCTGTTATTGACTTAATAAGGGTTTTGAATCTGAAACGTTCCATGTCTGGTATTTTGTTCTGTTTTCAAAGCTGTTATGTTCAATTTTTGTTCATTAATTTTTACAGTCCACAGCTCCTAACAGATTATATATCTGAAAAAGCGTGAATGGATCATGAATCAGGTGGTCTGAGGTTCGATCTCCAGACGAGGAAAAATGATTTTGTGGGATAGTTTTTTTTTCTTTAATCTTTCTATCTTGCTTTGTCTGGTAATATTTCATTCACCCATTTTCAGATCTTTATCTTACACCAGTGCCTGCTCCCCAATTTCTCAATTTGATATTCTAGCAGCTTGTAGTATCATCTAAAAATGTCAGAATCTTTTCAAACGCTAGGAAAATTGTGGACTTATGTATTCCTATACGATCTCATCAGTCAATATCAAATTCCAGTCAACATCAAAATCAGCCCTCCGCCTCCTAATGAAATTTTATTTGGTTAGCACAGCTGATGACCTCTGAAGCTTCCTTCAATTAGTCTAATTGCGTTGGTATATTTGACACATTACGAGGTCGAAAACTGTCTAGCGAGTCTCATTGATCTGTTTACCCCAAGGACCAATGGATGTCGTAGGAATAAGAGAGGGTGGGGTATTTACCCTCGTGAAATGAGTTTGAACCATGTCTAACTAAACTGGAACTTAATTCAACACCGATTTTTGAATTTCCCTTGAAATATTTTTTTTTTAATTTTGTCTAGAAAAATTACTTTAAATATCAACCAAATAATTAATCTGCCAACTTGTCAAATATTCTCAACTTATGAGTATTTGAAGACTTTAAAAATAACGGGGTTGACCCTTTTTTGACAAATCGGGGTGTTGGGGGAGGGGGTTGCATTTAAGTTAAATCAATAGTTGAAGTAAAAGTTTGCTGGCCAAAAATGCAATATTAACAAATGTCTGGTTAGTAGTATAGATTTGTTTACCCCGTCAGAGGACCAATGGATTGTATAGTCATAAGAGAGGGTTGTAATTTTAACTTTATGAAATGAGTTTGAACCCCAACTAAACTGGAACTAATTTCACCACCGACTTGTTCACCCTGCATTAAAAAGTTGAGCTTTATATAGCTCAATATCCACTTAACGTGCTCAAAGCGCTTTACTGTGGGTCCCTGGCCAACATCAGCACTTAACATGTAGGACGGGACATCACGCCTGTAAGGCTACATTACCATTTTTTCGGACAAAGACAACGCTGTTAACGGCCAAGTACTCATTTTACACCCGAGTCGGTTAGAGAATATGAATAATAAGCCTTTTACCATGCGCCGAGCGAGGCGGGAATCCAGTACCTTCCTATCTGAAAGCGAGTGTCATATCACCGTACAGATCCAGATAATATTTTGGCAGAAAATAAAATTAATTTCAATACCAACCAAATAAGATACACCTAAGCTTATTTAACAGTTTCAACCTAAGAGTATTTGAAGACTCTTTGAACATCTCGGGTTTGACTTTTGTTGACAAGTTCTTCTCTTGGTGGAGGGAGTGGCATTTTAATTAATTAAGGTTTTGAAGTAAAATTTAATTAACCAAAATTCCGAGATCAACAACTGTCGGGGAAAGACTTATTGATTTGTTTATTCTTAAGACCAATAGATGGTTTAGTCATAAGAGAGTGGGGTCCGTTTACCTTCATGAAATGAGTTTAAATCCCTATCCAACTAAAGTGGAACTAAATTCACATCGTATTTGTTCACCCTCGTTTTTTTTTTTTCTTCTATTTTTGGCCTGAAAAGAGTTTATTATAAATACTTACCAAATAAGATAACCCACCAACCCTCCTCTCCCACTTATCAAAAAGCCTCAACCTAAAAGTATCGATTAAAATGTATAAAATGGTTGATTATGAATTTCTCAAACTTTCTGCATGATAAGCTCGTCAGTCGCACTCTGAAAAACACATTTTATTAAAAAAAATTCTTTGAAGTCCCAGGTATGAGAGGTTTTGTTATGATGGGAGTCATCTTGTCAATATCTCTCAAACCTAGAACTTCAAGGACATTTTTTGAATGTGATTTTTAGAGTACAGCAAAATACTACTACTACTACTACTAGTAGTAGTAGTAGTAGTAGTAGTAGTAGTAGTAGTAGTAGTAGTAGTAGTAATAGTAGTAGTAGTAGTAGTATAGTAGTAGTAGTAGTAGTAGTATAGTAGTAGTAGTAGTAGTAGAGTAGTAGTAGTAGTAGTAGTAGTAGTAGTAGTAGTAGTAGTAGTAGTAGTAGTAGTAGTAGTAGTAATAGTAGTAGTAGTAGTAGTAGTAGTAGTAGTAGTATTAGTAGTAATAGTAGTACTACTGGTATTTTTTGAATGTGATTTTTAGAGTACAGCAAAATACTAGTAGTAGTAGTAGTAGTAGTAGTAGTAGTAGTAGTAGTAGTAGTAGTAGTAGATAGTAGTAGTTAGTAGTAGTAGTAGTAGTAGTGTAGTAGTAGTAGTATAGTAAGTAGTTAGTATCTACTGGTAGTAGTAGTAGTAGTAGTAGTAGTAGTAGTAGTAGTAGTAGTAGTAGTAGTAGTAGTAGTAGTAGTTGCTGGTAGTAGTAGTAGTAGTAGTAGTAGTAGTAGTAGTAGTAGTAGTAGTAGTAGTAGTAGTAGTAGTAGTAGTAGTAGTAGTAGTAGTAGTAGTAGTAGTAGTAGTAGTAGTAGTAGTAGTAGTAGTAGTACCAACGAAAGAGTGAAAATGGAAAGGCTTCGTATGGGAACAAAACAGACAATGGACGTTTCGGGTACAAACCCTTCATCATCACAACAATACACAAATAAACATGGAAAACAAATAAAATATAATGAAAAATAACTTGTATCGTCTGTACTCAATAGTGGTTGCAGTATGAATGAAATGTTAGCGTGGCGTGGGTAGAGGATAGGGTGCCCCAGGGGGGTGATCTAATATTGATAAGAAAAGGTCAGTGTCAGGGAACAGAACCTTCCAGAAAATAATGGAAGATAAAAGACATATTAGTGGTAGTAGTAGTAGTAGTAGTAGTAGTAGTAGTAGTAGTAGTAGTAGTAGTAGTAATAGTAGTAGTAGTAGTAGTAGTAGTAGTAGTAATAGTAGTAGCAGTAGTAGTAGTAGTTGTAGTAGTAGTAGTTGTAGTAGTAGTAGTAGTAGTAGTAGTAGTAGTAGTAGTAGTAGTAGTAGTAGTACCGTATGGCTACACCTCCAAATTCATTTCGATAACCCAGCTTCGGAAATGTTCCTCCGCCCTAAGAACTGTTTCATAGCCGCCTGCCAGTTTAGTAACTGGAGAATGGAGGACGATGTGATCTCTGGTCTTTGGAGCTGCCTGACATTTCCGGCAGACATCACTGCTCCCATTTTCCATCTGCACATATTTGATGCAGTTCTCCCATGTCCTGTTAAGAGGCGATAATTTGAGGAAACCCAGTATTTCTTGGCATTGTGGAATGCAGGCATTCTATTGGTGGGATCTTTTATGATGTTTTCTCCTCTTGGTATTTATAATAGATGATTGGGCACAAAATTTGACAACATCATAATCAACCCACTGTTGTGAATGAAAGTTATTGTTTTCAAGTATCGTAACTTGTATTATCCAATTAATGTAGTATCGTTCACAAGTATCGTCTGTTCTACTGGCTACCTTGTTGGGAGTCATTATGGATCCAACCGTCATCCTGTACACATGTATCTTATGTTATGCAGTTTAATAAATGTTCTTTATTGTAAAAAGTTGGTTTTTTGATTATTGGAATAATACGTTTTATCGATTACTGATCTAAGAACACAACATCCACATCCTCACCACCCTCTCCGCCATTTCCATCCACCATTAATTGCTTTCAAAATAGTCTAAAGTCTCAACTAGAGGGCATCAATCAACTGTTACAATATCTGCTTTATCCGTGATTTGATTTACACTGTCTGTTAAACCAGATTAGAAGCGTATGTTTTACGTAGGCTATATCATATAACTTCTATATTTCACGATTGAAATGCGAGACAGGGCGTTACAGAAAAGAATAGCGAATACTACAACGAAATGCATATTTATATTCCTCACACAAGAGGTTATCCTAAAAGTCACGAATTTGTTTTCCGCTAAATATATTTATATTGTGATTCAATTTTTATTCAAAGTCTGGGCCATATAATAATGCCATCTCATAATATTTTGATCCTATCAATCTTTAGTTTTTTATGTGTGATATGTTTGTCTCGAAAACCATGAACTTTATCAGCGAAATATATTTATTCATTCATATCAGCATGTTTTTCTTCTCGTGACTATGTTAGTATTGATGACATTGAATTGTGACTTCATCATAGGAGTATTTACTTTCACAAGTTAACTGACTTACTGTGGAAAAAATGTATTCAAAAATTTGTCAAGAAAAATCGTCCTTCAAATACCGGTCGATTTAAAGGACCCTCAATTGGCAAAAACTCTAAAACCTGGGATCTCGCGACGGCCAAGGTTGTAGAGATTTTGCCAAGATGGGGGTTATTTGAAGGACGAGTTTTTTGGCCAATTATTTGAAAACGAGTTTTATTCCAGACTACGACATTTCACTGGTAAATAGTTGTGGACCGGAGTACATCGATAAAAGCTGTGTAAACTTGCCACCTTGTTGGATATTTGTTGTTATAGCTGGGACGTGTGATAGTATTTCAGCATTATTGAAGACTTGACATTAACGTTAAATAACTTTGGTTCAAAATACTCATCAAAGTATTATTCTTTTATGTATTAGTTATATTTTATTATTATTGTATTTGAGAAGGCAGTATCCCGCAAGTCAAACTTATCTGCCCTTCGTATAGGTCTGGTCTGGTATCGACTAGGAAATTTGAGCTGAGAATTGTCTCATCTTTTGACCAGAATTTCGGTACTTGGACAATGTTAGCCAGAGAAAAATAAAGAATGACAATTTAAGGATCGATCCCCGGTACAGTTGGGTCCAACTCCACTCTCCACCCAGCAGTGACTGGATTTCTGGGCTTGTTTGGTCTGTCGGAAATGCGGAAAGTATAGACTAGCGTCCTATCAACGGATATCAATCAATTACCATTGTCCGTTTAACGTTGTATAAACCGGACTAAACCCCCACTCCTTGGGCCTAATGCATGCTTTGAAGGAATTACTTTGAGGATGTAAATGAAGAAATTAGTTTATTTCTTCATTTGTATTATTGGGGCTAAAAAAAAAAAAAAAGTGCTCTCTTTTTAAAGAATTGTTTCTTGTGTTTTTCCCATCCTACTTGGATTCCCATGGCATTACACCGCTGTCATTTAATATGAGCGTTATGTTCACACCTTAGGAGCTATATTAATAGGAGCAATTAAATAACAATAGGAAATTGAATGGAAGACAGAATGTAGATGTGTGTAGGGTTTCCCATTTATCAACAAAACACGAGGAATGGAACAATAAAGACGAATGAGACATATGAGAATGGATGGCGTTGTTAAGATAAAATATAATTGCGCACGATTAATTATATTATGGCCAATCACCTAGTTAGAGTATTATGTCGGGATTAACAAGATGCCAGACTGAATATTTTACCTAATTTATGAGCTTGCTATAATAATAATGATAATAATAATAATAATAATAATAATAATAATAATAATAATAATAATAATTATTATTATTATTATTATTATTATTATTATTATTATTATTACTATTATTATTATTATTATTATTATTATTATTATTATTATTATTATTATTATTATTATTATTATATAGAGCCTGCAATGAAGGCGCACAATAACCTTAATGTTGATTGTTAAGCCTCTGAGTGACCCCGTCATAACACCGTTTTGAGACATTTGGTTACAATTTAACATCCTCTATAGAAGGAACGAAATTGATGCCACCCAGCCTTTCTTATTGTTTTTAGACAGCCGTTATAATGATAAGTTCTCTGTAAATTATATCAATCAGGCTACAAACGTTTAAGGTTACAGATGTTTTTGTGCGTTATAACTTGCTGACGAATGTTGTGAGTATCTTAGCTTAACTCATAGCATCTATAATGGGTTTGTGATATCTTGCAACTTAATCACGATTTTTTTTCAGTACAAGTTTTAAAAACTCAAAGTAAATATCCCGTAAATATCCCCAGAATGCTGTTTAAATGTAGTTAAACGGATTTAAATTACCGGCTGGGTTCGATATTGAGCGCGATTTTTTTTCTTTGGTATCTTGGTGATTACACTTGTTCCGGGAAGTAAAACCTGGTCAGTTGAGAATTGGAGAGTTTGGCGTTAGCTTTAACTTTCTAATCTTATTTTTTTCCTCTCTCTCTGTCTAATCCAATATGCATTATGTGTCCCAATGGAAAACTCTCGTCTTTTCCCAAATTGTGTAGTAGAAATCCAATTCTCAAAAACTCATTTAAAGGTCATTGGTCGAGAATAAAGGGATCGTATTATACACACGCATACACATATAAACTATACGCACATAATATAAAACATACGCTCGCACACATATATTTAAACAAATTTAGCTTTTATATAGCGAAATATCCAATAAACGTTCTCAAAGCTCTTTTCAAAGGGTTCCTGACCAACAGCAACACCGTAACATGTAGAACGAGAAATCACACCTGTCAGGCGATATTACAATTTTTTTCTGACAGAGACAACGCTGTTAACGGCACGTATTCATTTTACACCTGAGTACACACATATAAACACTATAATAATATCTCTCTTTTGACATTTGGGTAACATCAACACAACACCTTGTTTTAGACGAAAGCTCACATAAAAAAGCATACTATTCCGTTAAGCTATACTCTTAATAGTCTTCTTCAGAGTAATTGGGTTCAGTAGTCTGATGTCATGCCACCGGACAACGTCGGCCATCTTGGTTCTAAACAAAGAAAATCAATACTTTTTATTCTTCATGCTGGCTAGAACTTTTCATATGCCTTGTGATCAAAATGTGTAGAAGTCAATCATGATCAAATTTATGGGGTTTTTATCCTCTGGATACGCTTTTATGCTCGCCGGAGAATTATTTCATACGGCGTCCTACAATGTTCCGATAGTTTAGAGCCAGTGTTACTAAGTTACCATGCGTCATTAGGAAGGAAGTGACGTTACGACTGCTGTTGAAGAGTATTAGACTCATGGAGCCGGAGTTTATCCCAGTGTCTATAGCGTGAAACGGACACTATCTAGCAATCGCTTTCTACCCTTGGGTTAGGAGGCTAGTCTATTGCAAAGAATTTTCCGCTAGATCTAACAGACCCAGCTGTCCAATCACTTCTAGGTAGACAGAGAGGGGGGGGGGGCGGAGGTCGGAATATTTATGTTGACTGAACCTCTAATCAATTTTGGTCCCTTTGCGTGTCAAACGAGTGCTCAACCAAATGAGCTATCTGGACGCCCTCTATAAACTAAACATACTGCAAACAGAACAGCAGGAAAAGGTGTCAAATGCTTTTATCCTCCATGTAAGTTCACGGTTATAAATGCTATACTTCCGTGCTCTATAAACAAAAAAACACTGGCATTTTAAATTTTGGCCAGAAACTCGTCCTTCAAATATCGATCGATTAATTTGACCTTCATCTTGGCAAAAACTCTCAGTCCTGGTAATTCGCGGAAGCCCCAGGTTTGAGAGTTCTTTTTACCAGGATGAGGGGCATTTCAATCGATCGATAATTGAAGGATGAGTTTTCTGGCCAAAATTTTTGATACTTGTTTTTTTTTTTTTCAGAGTACAAAACTACAGTGGTTCTATTTTGTATTGATGTTCTATTATTTATAAGTCTCTGTGGAGTTTGTAGTCAGGGTAAATTACCATCCATTTGAGTTCACGCTGACAGATCGTACTTTGGTGGCATTTTATCTCATTTGATGCTGTAAATGTAAAAGCATTGTTTCCTGTCAGTCTTCGGGTTTTAGCAACGAGGTGATCTTAAGGATTCCTTACAATTTTCAGTAATTATTGTGTCTGACATCTCGAAAAGGTATTGGCAAGTTAACAATTACGACCCCAGCCTAAAACGAACGGCGAACGACGAGGAAGAAATCGAAGATCTATCCTCAGAATCTTACGACAGATTTTCGTTCATCGATCGTTCTCGGGTTGGGCACGTAATCGGTAACTTACTATTATAAGGCACGGCCTTGGTTGCTTGAAGTTGAAATAATAGCCGAATCATGAAACTTGGAATTTATTCCTATTAGTTATAGATAGTATGAAGTTGACGTCACCCAGGTCTTTTTCTATTGCTTTTCGCCATCCGCGTTTGTAAGTAATTCTCACTAACTGTATTAACCGTTATACTTTTGGATGGCAATGTTGTGAGCTTTATAGCCAAGCGCATACTTTCTACAGGAGAGAACAAAACACAATTTCTTACATTGCAGAAAGCTGAAAGTTGTTATTTCTCACCATTTTCATAACGTCAATGCTAAATTCAGTTTTTGAGTCCCAGTTTATCCGAAACCGGGGGGGGAGCTCAAATCTTTTTATTATCTTGTCACCAAGTTCGAGGCTTGGTGGTCGTGTGGTATGGTACACAACACGCCTTTGGACTTACTTCCTCTTATTAGTTCCCGCCAGTTGTGTATCGTAAAGGTGTTTATAGATAGTATGCAGATGACGTCACTCAGGCCTTTGTTATTGTTTTTGCCATCCGCGTTTGTGAGTTGTTCTCACTAAACACATAGTATTAAACCGAGACTATAAACGTTCATGGTTATGTACACAGAGTTTGTGTGTTGGTCCGTTATACTTCCGGATGGCAATGTTGTGAACTCCTTGGCCAAGCGCATTCTATCTATAGATTATGTCATGCGCTGGCTAAGAAACTCACAACATTGCCATCCTGGATTTTAGCGGACCAAAACACAAAACAATGTGTAACCTTTAACATTCTATAGTCTGGTTAATACAGTTTAGTGAGAACTACTCATAAACATGGATGGAGAAAAACAATAACAAAGACCTGAATGACGTCAACGCCGTTCTATCTTTATAATGGGAGCGATCTATATTTATGTTTTCGTTCAACCAGGTCATCAATCACATGATTTGTTGCTGTCAAACGATTGGATATTTCTTACCAAATGTAAACGCGCGGCTTTGTTTACAAATGTTATAAACATACCCATGTGTCAAGCTGAATCAAATGACCTATCCTGCTGTGAGATATTTAAAAAGCTGTGAACTCTTTTCACTAAGTGGGTCATTTTGAGCACATTTTGCAATGAAATCTGACCAATGACCTCGATCACATGTAAAGTAAATATAGATCATGTCCATAAAAACACGTCGGTAATAGCGTTGTTTCACCATAACAAGAAACTAGCGTTCGATGAAAAATAGAATTATTCTAACTCGATAGTCATATATAAATCCAAAAAACACTTCACAAATTTTGCGAAAAACATTTTATCATTTCCACCGCCTATTTCTGGAATTGTCTTCCAAACTCTGCTATATATATATAAATATATATATATATATATATATATATATTGTCATATGCTTGATAAAACACATCTTTTAATGTCTGAATGTATCTATAACTTTCCTCTCTAATCTCACTTGTCTTTACTTTGATGACATTTTGCTTTCCATAAATGCTTTATTTTAAACTTATAGATAGTATGCAGATGACGTCACTCAGGCCTTTGTTATTGTTTTTGCCATCCGCGTTTGTGAGTTGTTCTCACTAAACTGTATTAACCAGACTATAAAAGTTCATGGTTACACAGAGTTTGTGTGTTGGTCCGTTATACTTCCGGATGGCAATGTTGTGAACTCCTTGGCCAAGCGCATTCTATCTATTGTAAAATAGTGTGAGGTGGTGTGTAAGCAACATCATCATTATTAATATAATTATCATTGTTATTACTATTATTATTAGTAGTAGTAGTAGTGGTAGTAGTCGTAGTATTAGTAGTAGTAGTAGTAGTAGTAGTAGTAGTAGTAGTAGTAGTAGTAGTAGTAGTAGTAGTAGTTGTTGTTGTTGTATCATAATCATCATCGTATTATTATTATTATTATTATTTATTATTATTATTATTATTATTATTATTATTATTATTATTATATTATCATCATCATTATTATTATTATTATTTTATTATTATTATCATTATTGTTATTATTATTATTATGATTATTATTATTATTATTATTATTATTATTATTATTATTATTATTATCATTATTATAATTGTTATTAATTTTATAATCATTATCATCATTATTATCATCATTATCAGTTTCTTATTATTACTATCAGTGTTATTATCATTATCATTATTATTATCATTACTATTATTATCATTATTATTATTATTGCCCTCGTATAAAAGTACTTTCTTACAACTAGTAACTACACAGCGGTGACTCATACCAGATGATTATTAGACTACAAAAAATTGAGTAAAAATCATCCTGAGCAAAGTTTTTTCTCCATTCCTGTTAAAATCAGCAATACTTACTTCTGGTATTGAGCTCAGAATAACATTCCATACTTTTTGAAACATCAACAATTATAAAGAACGTCAACAAAGCGAAACGAAAATAACAACTAGTAGTAAGGATCAAATTGATCTCAACGATCATGCTGATTAATTTGTAACAGAGGATATCTTTGTCCAGATCGTTTACATACAAGATAAGGAACGCATTTTTTATGTTGTTTCTTGTATAATCTTTTCTTTTTTTTATATTGGGTTGTTTTATGGCTTTTTGTTGTTTTGTTTTTTTTTTTTTGGGGGGGGGGTTGTTGTTGTTGTTTTTGTCGTTGTTGTTGTTCAACTTTCTAAAACAAAGTTAATTCTTTGCTATGTTATTTATACGTGGTACTGTGCGATAGCAAGCAGACTTCTAGAAACCGCTAATCCATCACTATTTTAAAAGAGGTTCAATTAAGGAAAGGGGCGGGTTGACTGATCGATGTTCAGTTTGTACATTGTAGAAATATCTGCCCATGAAAACAACACTATTTATATTTGGACCTAGAAACAAAATCAGATTGCTTCAACCCGAAATGTGAGAATCTATTAGATCGGTTGTAAAAGCAAATCCTGGGACTTAACCCTCTCCTTACCACCTGCAGCAAAATCGTCAAATTTGTTACGACACAATATACATTTTTCTTACTCAGAAATATTTTGTACATCGCAAACTTTGAAGAATGATCTTTGTTTAATTAATAAGAACATAAAGCTATTTTGTAGAGAGGTTGTTTGAGTTTTTAAAAATCAATTTTTCTGCTGGGTAAGCCTGCCATTTAGGGAAAATACTGAAAAAGATCAGTAAGGAAAGAGTTAAGCATCTCATCAATAATTGACAATCTTAAGTACGGACATTACGACGGAATAAGACTGTTTGACGCAAAACAGAGACGTTTTTATCCACCCTGTACCATTGAATGAATCGTGTTATGCTGGCAGAAAGACCACTAAACTCGCTCCATACTAACTGTAGGAAAATCGGTACAGTCTATAAGATACAAACAACCGTGTTTTTTTATATTCAGATTTCCTTTAAAAATCACAAAGTTTAAAGAAAAAATAACGTGAGCTTTTATATAGCGCAATATCAACTAAATGTGCTCAAAGCGCTTTACAAGAGGTCACTGACCAGCAGGGACACGTAACATGTAAAACGAGACATGACGCCTGTTATGTGGTATTGCATTTTTTTTTCAGACAGGGCCATTTTACACCTGAATACGGTGAAAGAATGTGCGTAAAGAGTCTTTTCCGTGGACTCAACAATGCGCCGAACTTGGCTAGAACCCAGGTCATACCACAAGACCAAATAGGCGCGCAAACATTTATTATACTTACAAATCTGTTTTGAACAACGTGTTCTGCCCAACAAAACTATATAAAGTAGGTATAACATGTATTTATTGCTTAATTTTGGGCATTCCGTGAGGAAATATAGTCAATCCATGAAAAAAATCAAGTCTGATGTCGAAAGGAATCACCAATGTTGTCAGTTAGGTGCCACCGCATTGGCTTTTCATGAAAGAATATTGATAATCCACCAAGCACACGTCTGATGTCAACAAGAATTACACTAGTACAAGATGAAAAAATTAGGGTTTATAATATTCCCTAAGATTAAAAAACGAAAGTGCCTGAAGCAGGGCTCAAACCCGGGACCTTCCGGGTCACGTGCTACGATTTAACCATTGAAAGCTGAACGAACAACATATAAATATTCAAACACTATTATATGGATCTATTGTAAGAGAAACAACGACATAATGATAAAATTGAAACATACAAAACTTGTTTGTTATACTCACTCAGATATTATGACTAATGATAATTCCCAATAAATAGCAGTAAATAATAGCCAGATTCAGTATGAATATGTATTCCAAGAGGAAAACTTTCAGTCTGTATAAGATTTCCAATCAATCTGTGAAAGAAATGTTTAAACATATAAGTATTAATCAAAAATATTAATAGACTGTGTTCAAATGTTTCAAAACGGTGTCATGCAGATAGCGCTGAACGTGATAAAAAAAAAACATTTTCAAGCATAGTTTAAAAAATTTGTTTTACTTTTTTTACTTCATTGAGAATAGTGAGTGTTCTGTCGAAGTCTGTCAAACCCAATTTCTATGATTTTGGCCAGAAAATTGGTATTTCGGATATCGATCGATTTAAATTACCCTCATCTTGTCAAAAATTCTCAAACTTTGCAACTCAAGGAAGTCCCAGTTTGAGAGTTTTTAAACAGATTCAGGATCTTTTTAAACGATCAGTATTTGAAAGACGGATTTTCTAGTCAATATTTTAAAAATTAGTCTTTTTAGATTAGGGCAGTGATATTTCTTAATCTTTAAATAGTAACAATTTGTTATCATTTTTTCATCATAATCATTTTTAAAAACCTCAATTTTCATCATCTAGATAGTTTATTCCTACAAAGTACGATACTGACGTGATACTGCCTTTGACTTAGGACCTCAGGTCGTATATTTCGTATCTTTGATCATTTTAATTCTAAATTCCCTTTAAAACATCCGCCTTACTCTGACACGATGCCAGTATGACTATCTAGATGAGTCGCAAATACTGTGTTGAAAACAATCGTACATGTGTCTTTGGAAGGAACTTTCTATTGTGGAAAAATCAGCAGAGGTGTCTAACGCATTTTCTGTATACGCTTGTATACGATTCATCTCTCTTCATTTATCGCCCACATCCGATTAGTCCATGAAAGTGTCAATTATACAAAGTCAACAAAGGGTTAAATATGTATTCACCAACACACAATTTGAGCTGGTACCGTGCCTACCAAAATCATCCCATTTATTGATAAAAATGCACATCAGCATATCACCTTTCCCTATCCACCAATGGAATTTTCACCAATTGTGTGAAGTATGGAATGTACTAATCAATCACGTGAAAAAGGGTACATAACTGCATTGTCCAATTTATCCCGGTACACCAAGCCTTGAACAGTTAATCAAAGCAATGTCCATTGGGGAAAAATGAGTAGAAGAGGACGTTTGCTCCCTGGGGTCTTACTATACTTGGTGCGGTGATGTATGAGTTTAATATTCAATAAGTGAGCCTTTATCCTTACTGTGGAAGCTGTATTGATTATCTATTTATTTTTATGAACAGAAATGGCCATCCTATATTATCGCCGGTCATAAAACTGCAATAACATCGCCTTGTTTGCCTTTGGGATAGATTGATGAGAATCCGGAACAAAAAACCCCTATCACATAAAGGTCTCTATGGTATAAACAAAGAATTCTTTTACGGCCCATTATATTACTGTTAATGATGGGTAGGAGATATAACTAGAACAAAACAATATTGGAAGGTTAGCAGCTTCAATAACGTAGTCCATAACTGGATGCAGACACAATAATGTCAACTCACATATTTCAACTTTATAGTCAATGGAAAATTGAAATGAAAATGAAATTTCCCTTTGTCTTTTGGGTCTATTTCAGGGGCTGCAACGTGATCTAGCGCAAGGCGTCTACCACAAGGTCACACAGCAAAGAGGGTAGTCGAATTTGGTTCCTTTCGGGAAAGAAGCAAAGACCATATCACTGTGCCACACTGTGCCCAATTTTTCAAACAAAAGGCTAGAATAAAATAAGAAAATCTCTTTTGCAATTACAGTTAAGGCATTAATTATATCACTTTGACATTTTTATCTACAAGAAATTCTCACACAAAACGTTGAAGCGGTCAGGAATAGTCATTATTTGAGTTTAATTGTACAAAAGGCTGCCCTTCTCTGAGAAAAAAAGAATTTTTTTTTTATTTCGTCCAGTAAACTTTTACTTCAATAACGAGTGATTAAATTCATAGAAGGATAGAAGGGAGTATATTTCAACTGATTGGTAGAGCTCAGATCATTAGGTCATAATTTTGAAAAATGCATTGTGGGCCCATCATCGCAAAATTCACAAATTCTCCATTCAAAACATTAGCCGTTTAACTGCCGGACTCTGGAAAGTCACATATTCAAAAACTTGGCCAAAAAATACTTGTCCTTCAAATATCGATCGAATTAGTAACCCTCACCATGCCAGAATCGCTCGATCCTGTGACCTCAGAAGACATGATGAGGGTCATTAAAATCGATCGGTATTTGAAGGGCGAGTTGCCTGGCCAAAGCTTTAGATACGACTATTTCCAGAGTTCGGCAGTTAACGGGTTAAAACATAATCCATCTGTCACCTCTCTGAATCACATTCAACGCTCCTGTTAAATGTTTCTGTGTTTTAAATATCGGCGATTTCCATTTGCGAATGGTTCCAGGGGAAAAAGACTGAAGTTATATGCATTGGTTCTTGCAAATGGATATGTCCGTTGTGGTGATTTGTTTTCTACGTACATTGACTTAGCACCAAAATAAACTCAGAATCCGTTTATAAACACCGTCCGAATATTAGCACTTTTTGCCTGCTTCCCAAAGATAGTGTTTATAGATAGTATAGATAGTATGCAGATGACGTCACTCAGGCCTTTGTTATTGTTTTTGCCATCCGCGTTTGTGAGTTGTTCTCACTAAACTGTATTAACCAGACTATAAAAGTTCATGGTTACACGAGTTTGTGTGTTGTCCGTTATACTTCGGATGGCAATGTTGTGAACTCCTTGGCCAAGCGCATTCTATCTATACGCTTGGCTAGAAGCTCATAACATTGCCATCCGAAGTATAACGGACCAACACACAAAACTGTGTATCCATGAACGTTTATAGTCGGGTTAATACAGTTCAATGAGCATTACTCATAAAACACGGATGGCAAAAAAACAATAACAGAGACCTGAGTGACGTCATCTTCGAACTATCTATAGATAGTATGCAGATGACGTCACTCAGGCCTTTGTATTGTTTTTGCATCCGCGTTTGTGAGTTGTTCTCACTAAACTGTATAACCAGACTATAAAATTCATGGTTAAACAGAGTTTGTGTGTTGGTCCGTTATACTTCCGGATGGCAATGTTGTGAACTCCTTGGCCAAGCGCATTCTATCTATAAAAGAAGACCACGGGATAGGTTGGCCTTGAAATACAGCTTAAAGGGGACAGCGTAGCTCAGCGGTACCGTCTTTGCTTCGTACCCAAAAGGTACCGAGTTCGAATAACCGCTGTGCGTGTGGCCTTGAGCAAGTCACCCTGTCCTATCTCAATTTGCGGCTCTGCTCTGCGACTGACGCATAGGTTATTCCAGTATTCCCTTGGAAAAGGCCCTAGAGACATATTTCCCCTATCGATGAATGAAGGGAATTTTATTTTATTATTTTATTTTTATTTTTCAAAATACCGTTTTGAGACAATTAATTCAAAAGTTCTTGTGGATAGAAATTGATCATCGGAGACTAACATTTCTTGGATCTACTCGTAGAATTCCATTCCGTCGAAACACATCATTTACCCTCTCCATCCCAAACTACCACCAGAGTCATGTCCTTATCCCCAGTGGGTTTTAAGACTTTGATCAGTGTGATGCCCACTAAGAGAATTTGGCCAACCATGGTTGCCAGTTTGAGATGTTTATGCCAATTCCAAAATCTTGGCATTTATTGCAATCTTTTGACATACGTATGTTGGGTTTAGCATTTTAGCATATCTTGGCATTTTAAAACAAATCAACATTGACACAAAATTAGCTCATTTTCACACCAAAAACAGCAAATTAATGTGAGATCATATCAAGTCTAATGGTTGTATGAAAAGAAAATAGAGATCTAATTTTAATTTCATACCTATTTTAGCTTGCAAAAGTGTTGCCTAAAATCATTTGACATAAAAGATGATTATTTCGCATTTTTTGACAAAATTGGCATTTTATGCAAAAATAATCTGGAAACCCTGTAGTAGAATCCAATGCACCCTCTTTATGGTGAGAAGTCCAGTTTGGACAATAGTCCTCTGTGGATTATTAATCAATCATAATATCTATATCACACGGCTAGGATATGCATGTAAATTCAATAAATGTGCATACGAACTATGGACGACCCCATAGGAAAATTATATGTGAACTTTGTACGCTTGGAAAGAAAATATTCGTTGGATCAGAATTATTTTGGAAGGAGTAACTTTTGGGTTGAAATGACTGATTTACTATTTATTTATTTATTTATTATTTATCTATTACGAAAGGTACTAAGTTCGATTATCCGCCGCTGTGCTGTGTGGCCTTGAGCAAGTCATAGCTCATTTTGCGGCGCTGTACAGCGGCTGAGGCTTGGGTTATTCCAGTCTATTTTTATTCTTTTTCTTTAAAGAAGTATCATTTAAACGTTTTTGAACATGTCTTTTATTGAAAGACAATAAAATCGGAAGCGATTGACGGGGAAGAATAAAAGATCCCATACACTTTTGCGTTTTGGAATTTGAACATTGTTTGCAAAGCGGGCTCGCGAGACCCTGCAGCAATTGGGAATACTTCCGGAAAATCAAAGAACAAGAGTGTAAGAATCGTATATTCTCTGAATCGAGATCTATAATAAGTTTTCAATCGATTTTGAAATTTTGAAATTTTGAACTATCAGGTGCTACAATAAAAGATTGTCTGAGGATAAACGATTTCTTGTACCTTTCCGTTTCCTAACCCGGCGCAAACACATGCAGCGACTAGGAATACGTCCGGAATTCAAAAACACAAAGTTATAAGAATCTCACAATATATTTTTACACAGACTAATGAGCAAGAGATGTTAGTTGGATATATGCACGAGATTTTCGGGGCTTTTTCGTCTGTCTGCTATGGCGGGAAAAGCTATTTTTTGGAATCGTTAGGCTTGTGCATTGTGTGAATTATCTATTGTCCCGCAATACATGAGAAACTGAGAATATGAAATCAAAGACATTCGTGGAACACACGAGTTATATCTATATTTCCTTTTTCAGGCACGAATCGAGAAACTTAAAATATTTTGAAAATAAACTGCCCAGCCAAATTTCGAACAAGTTCCCATTGCCGCTGTACGACATTGTTTGGGCATATTGGGTACGAGTTTGAAATATAATTCTATCAAGCTTTATTTTTAGTAAACCGGTGAACATTTTTACAAATGATAAAAGGGACGCCTCAAAATATTTTTGCTATTCTGCCACAATAAAATTAGGTTTTCCTAAAAAACTATACAATAATAATCTCGTTGAACCAGACATTTCTAAATTAAAATCGTCTGACGGCTAAATATATAATCCTTGCATCTTTGCGTTTCGAAATCCTCGAACAGTGACTAGGACTACAAAATACTAGAATCTCGAATGACGAAGTATTTTTTAAAACTTGTATTCGTCCTTTATTTGGATCTGAAATTGACAACTTAATAATACTATTCAACTTTAACTGTGTATGGAGCAAGTCAACATGATTTATGGCCATTAAAAATAAACAATTTTAACAACATCGTCAGTAATGAATGTGCAGTGCTCACAGTTTAATCCCTTACTTTGTTTCATGCTTTCTTTATCGTATTATTTTCTCTAAGTCATTCATTCTTAGAAATTGTAGTGAGTAGGTACAGAGACATTTAGAGGAGAAAGTAGATTCCCATGAGAGAACCTCTCACGACTGTCTTATGATGAACGATTCTACACCAGGGATTTCGGGATCTTGCATCGTGTTTGAATTATTTATCCGATCTCAAGACAGAGCTATGCAAATTATTCAAACCAAAGGCAATGGCAATGGAATAAAGAAAATGCGTACTCTGTAACAAACAAAAAAACATTTTTTGGAACAGATTAAATCACTTGTGGAATATTTAGGTTTGGCCAGACTTAAGATCAATAAAATTGTCTGGAATAAAGAAATCCGATATTCAAAGACATTCCAAGATTTGATACTGCTCAGTTTCTTTAACATTTCTTGCCAAGTGGTTTTTGTTGACGATATTTTATAGTTTAAGATAACATCCCAATGTTCTATTAAGTTAGCCACAGCAAGCATTGCCAGTCAACCACAGACCTATTTTACCAAGGCCCAAGACTCCATTGTCTTCAGAGACAGACGATACCAACAACATAAAATATATAACGTGCCATTATCACAAAAGAAAATTTAAAAAAATTGTTTTATTTACAAATATTATTGTAGTAAGTTAGAAATTCCAGGATATCCAATCTTAATGTCTATCGTAAATCCCATTAATATGATTATGCCTCTATTATTGGTCCGATTTTTTGTGGAGTTTTCCACCACAAACATGTTGTTATTATCAATTTCTTAATATTCATATGATATAAATAAAGATACGAATTCATCTCTTTCTCCTTGCACTAGCTATGTGTGTTAACATTCATCGAATTTTTGTTTTGATTTTGAACAACAAAAACGACACCTACGATATTTTGGTAATTTAGAGATGCGATTTTAGTTGCATTTGAGAGAAAAGTATATGTGCGCCTATGTAGTCTTGGGGTATGACACACATCTTCGGATTAGAGTGTCTATGGTTCGAGTCCCGCTCTGAGCTGCGCATAGTTGAGTCTTTGGCTTTTTACTCACATTTTCTCACTGTGCTCGGGTGTAAAATGAGTACCTTACGTAAACAGCGTTGTTTCTATCCAAAACAATGACAATGTATGATCGCCAAATAAGCGTCATGTCTCCCCCGATATGTTCAGTCTCGCTGTTGGCTTGGAACCCCTTGTAAAGCACGTGGAGAACGGTTAGTGGATATTGTATTGCACTATGTACGTAACAAGGGAAATAGAAAGAAAACATTGTTCCCAATCTCTACATATATTAGTTCCAGATTGTTGTCACAGTAAAGGTTGTTCACAATTATCTTATTAAATTTTATTTTATTAAGAACTGAATTCATCTCACTCCAGTTATATTTCGGTAGGCTTAGATAAACTTTACCTTCTAATATTAGATCGTCTTTCCTTTTATAGCCTTCCCTCGAATTAATTTCTAATTAGTGAATACTTTTCGTTCTACATTCTGTCACAGAGCCACTTATTATAAAAGCTGATAGGTCTAACATTCTACACTCACTTCTCTCCACAATCTATGCCGGACGGCCAGTCGCTCTATTCCTTATATATACTGGAAGATTTTTATCTTTTGGGACTTTGTGGATATTATATCTCCACCATTAAGACGCCGGAGCTTTTAACTTTGATTGTATAATCTTCAAGAATCAAACCTGAGCCCGCTGTCAAAGAACTATACAATAACCCCTTACCAATTGCCTGGAAGTGGAATTTTACGAGCCCGAGCCTGTTATCAGACGAATATATCATCCAAGCCTGTCAACTGCCTGGAAACGTAAACTTACGAACCTGACATATTATCATAAGTTACGTAATATATTCACATCTCTATTTGTAACTGCCACGATCACTACTTATCTCTTTTAATTAAATTTCATCATTATTTTTATTTCATTGTAAACAAATCGTTAATTGTTTTTCATTTATAGTAACTAGTAAATCCTGGGGCCTCATTCTACATATATCTTTATGCATAGTCGAGTAGCTCTTTACTCACTTGAGACCATGACAATGTATGATCGCCAAATAAGCGTCATGTCTCCCCCGATATGTTCAGTCTCGCTGTTGGCTTGGAACCCCTTGTAAAGCACGTGGAGAACGGTTAGTGGATATTGTATTGCACTATGTACGTAACAAGGGAAATAGAAAGAAAACATTGTTCCCAATCTCTACATGTATTAGTTCCAGATTGTATTTTATTGATTCACTCTTTTGAATTTCGTCATGGTGTTTGTGCTTGCCTCCAGACAAGTTTTATTAAGATAATGGCACAAGACAAAACCCTGCTAAGTCGACCTAACCACTCCAGACAGAACAGAGATCCTGGATGGAATCAGTATGAACAACACTATTTGGAAAAGTAGACACAAACAAGTTTATCTGATACCATAATAGTATTGGCTGTTCATCATTCATCTTAAAATTACATCATATTAAAGAATGTATCGTCTTGCGAAGCTATGATATTTTTATGCAACCCTTCGAGCAGGCTTTGATCAAGATAAGCATAAGACAACAATAAAGTCCAGTCTCTCTGGACAACAGAATGATTGGCAGAGTCACCCGTGGGAGAGGTCTGGAATGAATAACTATTTTGTCTTGTACTGACAAAATGCAGTTCCTCATTTTTGGCCAGAAATAGTTTATTCCATAATATATCGATGAATAATACGTGTGGTTTTGTGTTCTTGTAGTTTACATGATTTACGGTCTCCGGATCCATAGGTCCTCGTTCTATCCCTGCTCGGGGCTGCACAAATTTTAGTCTTTTTACTCACATTCTCTCATCGTATTCATATGTAAACCGAGTACCAGGCCACTAATAGCTCTTTTCTGTTGGAAAAAAAAATAATTGCAATGGCCCTTACAGGAGCACGTCTCGACCTACGTGTTTAATTTTGCGTCGGATTTGAGACCGCTTGTAAAGTACTTTGTGCACATTTAATGGATTAAACGCTATACAAAAGCTCAAATGGAAAAGCAGTTTTTAAAATTTTAGCTTTTTATATTGCGCAATATCTACTAAACGTGTTCAAAGCGCTTTATGGGTTAAGCTGTTTAACCACTGAGACTCGAACGTAATAGAAATTTCAGTTTTTAGATTTATAGTCAGTCAGAAGCTATTTATCTCGGTGACTCATTGGTGGGGCGTCTTGTCCTGTAACAACAGTCAAGCAATATTAAGTGTGGCCGGTGCCCGGATGGGCGAAATTGATCGTAGAAAATTCTGATCCAGATGTTGTGACCTTGGATAAGGCAATTTACTCACGTTACCTCACTCGACTAGGTGAGAAAACCTGGCAGTGAGGGATATTGTAAGAGCGTTAGTACAAAAAGGACGGCTAACAGGAGACTGGCACTGTATAAAATTAGATTCCATTCGGCTTGATATCGAAATACATTAGATAAAGAGGCATATTGAGCCAATGAATTCCGTGAAAATGCGCTACTTAAAGGAGAGGGGGATGAAGGGATATGGAAAAGTCAAAGAGTGTCGAAGTAATAGACATAAAATACAGGATGCGCATTGAACGTCATTTTGTCTATTGTGTATTGAATAATACATCGTACACGTAAGAGCGCTGCCATTATAAGAAAGAAATGAAGCAATTTATTCCAATGGCATAACTTTGGTACCACAACTATCTTGACTTAAAATGAATCCATGATCTTCACTTTTGCACGCAAAAAAGACGCTCATTGAAAATCTTCTTGTCGTATAAATCTATTATAGAAGTAAAGAAGGAACATAATCATAATTGTAAAAAGAAATGATGAAACAAAACGTCGCAAACATTAAAGGTCTTGACACGTCGGCGATTTTTAAGAGGATACATTCCTGCATTAATTCGTCTGTGCTATGTTTTGTTTTCATCGATACTCTTATTGGCGACACCACCACGTTCATTTGCAATTCATATGAATACAAAGCTTGCAAATCAATGATTATATCAAAAATAAATTTAAAACAAAAATGAATTTAATTAACAACTTCATAAAGAACAAAATACTAAAGATGGAACGTTTAGGGCTCAAAACCCTTCTTCGGCCATCAACAAAATTAAAAATAAGATAAATAAAATTCCCTTTATTCATCCCATGGGGGAAATATGTCTCTTGGGTCTTTTCTTTATTATTCCAAGGGAAGACTGGAATAACCCAGGCGTCAGCCACTGTGCAGCGCCGCAAGTTGAGCTAGGGCTAAGTGACTTGCTCAAGGCCACACATCGCAGCGGCGGGTGATCGAACTCGGTACCTTTCGGGTACCAACCAAGCAAAGCCCCCTAAAAAAACAATAACAAGAAATGAAGTGAATAGGAAAGTGCCAGAAGACGATATAGAATAAAAACTTTGCAGCGGCGATGGATCTCGAGCCGTGACCTTACTTGTACAACTCCGCCTGGCCAGGAAGATATGGACACTACCGTTTGAGCTATCCACGACCCCTTTTCTGAACTAAAAAACAATAAAAACATATATACATAACTAAAAACTTGACAGACGGTGATTTTTACCATGTTAAGACGTTGGTCGGTTACATATTCACAATGGATGTGTGTTTGAACGGCACTCTCTTAAATTAATAGGCAACAGACAATGGACATCTGAACCGGATCTGGACAATTGAAGTGAGTGGAATCGTAGTTTCAATCAATTGATATTCCATGTTTTTAATATTGAATTTTTCCATGAGTCGAAATGAAACTAAAAACATTGTACCTGTAGAAATAAATAGTTTTATGTAAACATGGAGAGCCCTTTACAATAATTTTATGTCAAATTCTGACCCTTTTCCTGTTCATCCAATAGACGTTTTCCAGTGCGTTCAACTCGCGTTGCGTAAGAGTGAAGCGGTTATCAAACGAGAATAGAAACGTTAAAATGGAAAGCTTTGACGAATTTTATTTTCATCATAATCATGGCGTCATAATAATATTGTTTTGAGACGATATTCGTCTCGAAAAGAAACATTTCTTTTTTAAACTTGAATTTTTATATAGGGCAATATCTACTAGGGAGGCGCTTTCGTTTTTTTTTCCTTGGGCAAGATTATTAACACCAATTTGCTCATTTGGACAACATGGTGGATTCCTGTTGACATCAGAAATCTTGTTTGATGAATTATCTATATTCCTTCGTGGAATGCCAAGGCGACGATACCTTATGATGTCTTGGCGAAAGAGCATAATTATTTTTTCTTTTTAGTATCTACTAAAAGTGCTCAAAGCGCTTTACAATGTGTCCCTAGCCAATAGCAACACTTAATATGTAGAATGAAACATGACGCGTGTTATGCAATATCTTAGCCAAGCGCACACTATATTATAGATAGAATGCGCTTGGCCAAGGAGTTCACAACATTGCCATCCGGAAGTATAACTGACCAACACACAAACTCTGCGTGACCATGAACGTTTATAGTCTGGTTAATACAGTTTAGTGAGAACAACTCACAAACGCGGATGGCAAAAACAATAACAAAGGCCTGAGTGATGTCATCTGCATACTATCTATAGATAGAATGAAGTTTACGTCACTCAGGTCTTTGCTCTTGTTTTCTGCCATCCACGTTTATGAGTAATACTCACTTAACTGTATTAACCAGACTAAAAAAGTTGATGGTTACAAAAGATTTTTGTGTGCTGGTACGTTATACTTCCAGATGGCAATGTTGTGAGCTTCTTAGCCAAGCGCACACTATCTATATTATAGATAGAATGCACTTGGTCAAGGAGTTCACAACAATGCCATCCGGAAGTATAACGGACCGACACACAAACTCTGTGTAACCATGAACTTTTATAGTCTGGTTAATACAGTTTAGTGAGAACAACTCACAAACGCGGATGGCAAAAACAATAACAAAGGCTTGAGTGACGTCATCTTCGAACTATCTATACACATTGAATCAGACTTTCATATAAACAAACACAATGAAGAAAAGTACAAAATGTAATGGGACTGTCTGCACAACATATTGATTGGCTGTCCTATCCCTGAATGTGTGTGTCAAGTGTCTTGATTAATTAAGTTATTGATTACGTCATAAGATGTGGACACGGACCAAACCATGGGAATTGAAAAACTGGGTGAAGAAGACAGAGAAATAAAAGGTTTGTTGCATAATATGACATCACGCACGTCTTAAATCTTTGGGGAAATATATTGCTGTTGTTTGTTGAAGAATAAAAAGTACCGAGTATCATTGTTTAGAACCACGATGGCCGCCGTTGCTGGGCGATGTGACATCAGACTATTGAGTCCAATTGAAAACATACATTTAAGTAAGATACTCACAACATCCGCCTGCCGTATATAACGTACCAACACACAAAACGGTGTGTAAACTTGAACGTTTATAATCTGATTGATGTAATTTAGTGATAACGTATCACCAAAATCGCTGCCTAAAAACAATAACAAAGAGCTGAGTGACGTAAAATTCGCCCCTTCGTTAAAAGTTGAAATAATAGATAGTATGCGCTTGGCGAAGAAGCTCATAACATTGCCATCCAGAAGTATAACGGACCAACACACAAAACTGTGTGTATCCATGAACGTTTATGGTCAGGTTAATACAGTTCAGTGAGCATTACTCATAAACGCGGATGGCAAAAAACAATAACAAAGACATGAGTGACGTCATCTACGAACTATCTATAGGCTTTGAATATATATCACTGCAACATATTATTGTGTTGAGACGATTTTCTTCACGTATATATATATATATATATATATATATATATATTATTATTATTATTATTATTATTATTATTATTATTATTATTATTACGTCCTTTCGCAATAATAATAATAATAATAATAATAATAATACTTTATTGCATCCCAAAAAGGAAATTTTTTGTACAGACGTGTTATAATTTACACAATAAAAATACAATGGAAATAGGATGTATATATAAAAAAAAAATAAATAAATAAATAAAAAAAAAAAATAAAAAAAATAAAAAAAAAAAAGGAGCAGCTCTATAACCAGAGCTGCGCTTTATAATATGAATAATATCAACACTGTAAAATAGTTAAAACTGTCACTATAAATTGAAAATTGAAAAGATTGAAAAACAAATAAATTAATAAATTAATATTTATATTTAAAAAAAGTAAAAATGAGAAATAATTATATAAAATGATTATTGCTTGTTGTTATAAAGCCTAATACTGGACGGCAGAAAAGATTTTCGGTGTCTCTCTGTTTTCGTTGAAATAGAGAAAGGGCGACCACTTCTTTCTGACATAATAATTGATGGTCTTAGTGGATGATACTGGTCATTTAATATTTTAGTTATTTTAGTTATACAAAATTTCTCGTATAAAAGATCTACATCGTCAACATCATTTATATAGCGTTTAATGGATTTTTTAATATTTGAATTTATTTTGTTCCTTTCCACTGCGAAGCAATTGCCTCCCCAAGCTGTTATACAAAATGACAAAACACTTTCGATTACTGCTCTATAAAATAATGTGCAGAGGGTTTTATCTATTCTAAACTGAGAGAGTTTTGATAAAAAATATGTACGTCTGCACATCTTATGCCTAATTATTTTCAAGTGTTCATCCCACTTGAGCCTGTCATCAATCGTTACACCAAGGTATTTGTAGTGAGGAACTCGCTGGACGAATTGGTCCTTTAATTTTAACGGTTCTATCGGTTCCTTCACTCTCCTAAAGTCAATCACTAGCTCCTTTGTCTTGCTTATGTTAAGCTCTAGGTGGTGGGCATCACACCAAGACACAAATCTATCAATTTCTTGCCTATAAGCCACTTCGTTGCCATTTGTTATGAGGCCTTGAAGAGCGGTGTCATCTGCAAACTTTATTAAAGGTACACTCAGGTTTTGACTTATACAGTCATTCGTGTATATTGTGAATAATACAGGGGACAATACACAACCTTGAGGAGCACCAGTATTTGTAGTTATACAGGAAGATTTGTTTTGTCCTAATTGAACATATTGTGCTCTCTCCGTAAGAAATTCGAGCACCCAAGCAATGGAACCATAAGATCCCGTCGCCTAGGTATTCCATGAAGGAATATAGAAAATCCATCAAACAGGATGTCTGTTGTCAACAGAAATCACCCATGTTATCCAAGTGAGCAAATTGGGGGTTAATAACTTTCCCAAGGAAAAAAGACGAAAGTGTCAGAAGCGGGGCTCGAACCTGAGAACTTCCTGATCACAATGCAAAGCTTTAACCACACGGACAACAAACGATCTAGGATACGCACAGTTGTGTGTGTGTGTGTGTGTGTGTGTGTGTTGGCACATTTACATCTTCCTGGCGGATGGTGTGAGTGTATACCAAATCGCATATCAATTGAAAATATATGTATATTTAGCTATGTACACTCTGAAAGAGACTTTCAGTAAAATATCAGTAATATTTAAGAAAAAAGTCTAAAAATGTTCTTGTCTGTACAACATTAAATACTGACTGGCAGTCCTATCCCTAAATGTATGTGTAGAGTGTCTTGATTAATTAAGTTATTGATTACGTCATAAGGCGTGTACTCTGACCAAACCATCCAGGATATTTGAAATTCAAGATGAACAAGACAGCGAAATAAAAGGTTTGTCGCATATAATGACATCACCCACGTCTTTGGTGTTTAACCATTTCCATACCAACTATAGGAAAATCGTCTCATTCGTTACGATACAACCAACATTTTTCTGACTCAAATTTCTTTTGTACATCATAAAATTTTAAGAAAATGAACAGTGTGTTGTAGAGCATGTTTTGCTAATGAAATTATTTATCGCAAGAAGTTTACTGCTATTGTGTTTGACTGATAAAAGATATATTTTTGTTTTAGTTGGGTGTGAGCGTTTGGGGAAAAATATTGAAAATGGCTGGTAAAGAGAGGGTTAAGACGATATAATATATCTCAGATGCAATATCAATATTTGTGTCTGATATTTCTATCCTTTTCAATTGATATGCGTTTTGGTAAATACTCACAACATCCGCCAGTCAGATATAACGTACCAACACACACAACTGTGTGTATCCTGATCGTTTGTAGTCTGATTGATAGAATGTAGTAAAGACAAATCCTTAAATGGCTGTCTAAAAACAATAAGAGAGAGCTGAGTGGCGTCAATTTCGTTCCGTCTATTGACATTGTGGTCTGCATGACGCGTATATTTATGTTTAACCTATCGTCCCAAATTTGATATCATGTCATTGTGAACAAGTAGTCAAAAAGTGATTTTAAAATTTTCATGACACGGAGGTTTATTCACTTTAAAAAATACAAATGTATATTGTCTGCGATTAAACATTTCAAATTTACTCAAATTTAATATTTTTGTTTACAAAATGGATTCTTAGCAAAGCAATTCCCCCGACAAGACGTGTTAATAAGTGCATGTCGCCCCGATATGATATGACCGACCTCTTCATAAATGAAGATCTGAAATCCGAATCCAATTATGAGGCGAGTAACATTGTTGTAATGGATAATATTTTGAGTCATTTATACAACAATGAGCCCATAATGAATTGGAATATCAGACCTTCAAATAAGTGCACATAGTATGTGACCCATAATTTCTCTTCGTTATGGTGGAGAATGGGGGGTCCCGACAGCTCAGTTGGTAGAGCGCTTACTTCACACTCATAGGGACCGAGATCGATCCCGAGTGCGGTCGAGATTGTTTCCGCAGTGATTGAGTAGCTGGGTCTTTTAGATCTGGCGGGAAGTACTTTGCATAGACTAGCGTCCTATCCAAGAGGAAGCAAGCAATTACTATTGTCCGTTTCACAATATAGAAACCGGAATAAAATCCTGCTCCATGTATGGTGGAGAATAAATGCAGTTCTGTCATTGCACAAAAACTGAAAGTTCCTATTTCTCTTCATATTTTCATCCCAAATTTCATTTTATCCCGACAATAATATCGTTTTAATTGAGACGATGGGTCTCGTTTCCTTTGAGGGGGAGAAGAGATATAGTTCTTGTTCATACATAATAATGGTAATTGCATTTAAATTGATCAATAAATCAATAAATCAATACACAGATCAATAGAAAAATAAATGAAAACATTCACAAATGAAAATGATCCAACTAATCATGTTCTCACAAAGGGTTGATTTTTTTCTTAACTCTCTCTCTCTCTCTCTCTCTCTCTCTCTCTCTCTCTCTCTCTCTCTCTCTCTCTCTCTCTCTCTCTCTCTCTCTCTCTCTCTCTCTCTCTCTCTCTCTACCGATTATTTTCAGTACTTTCCAAAAAATGGCAGGCTTACCCAGCAGAAAAATTGATTTTTACACTCAAACAATCTCTCTACAAAACAACATGATGTTTTTATTAATTAAACATAGATCATTGTGATGTACAAAATAAATCTGAATAAGAACAAATGTATATTGTGTCGTAACAAATGTGACGATTTTGCTGTAGGTTGTAAGGAGAGGGTTGAACTCTAGAATATGAAAAGATGCGCACGAAGCAGTGCCAGACGAAGCAGAAAGGAAGAAAAAAAACAAGGAAAAATCCATTTAGGAAAATTTAAGAATCAGGTCAGCTTTTAAAAAAATACGGTATTGAGAAGACGTATCAAATCTTTATTAATTGATTTATCCTGTATAGCATTTTATTCAGATAATATTTTGACCCCCCCCCCCCCCCCCCCGGTCCATCAAGCAGTGATTGGGTAGCTGGATTTGTTAGATCTGTCAGAAAGTACTTTGCGATAGACTCTTATCCAAAAAAAAATAACAAGCAATTGCTATTGTCCGTTTCACGCTATAGAAACCGACTCAATTTTTTAAAAATATTTTATTTCTACCTACATGTATGATCATGGTTTTGTTTTTGTTTGATTTTCAAGTCAATTTTATTGAGGATCGTTCTAGGATCCTGATGAAATTGAAAACTGATGTTCAACCAAACCTGCCATTTTCTGTATTTCCGGAAACTGTTGCATTGAGCGCGAAAGCAAATGTTTGTCAGTCCCCAAGGCAAGGTAACGGATTTAATGAAATATTTATCAACACTTCGATCAGATATGAACGCAACGCATTCTCGCATCATTTATTTTATGTATTATCTTATTAACCATTTGGTAGTTTTAAGGACAGTATTTGGAAGTCCTACATGTTAAATGTTGCTGTTGGCCAGGGACCACTTCTAAAGCGCTTTGAGCACGTTTAGTAGATATTGCGCTATATAAAAGCTCTAATATTATTGTTATTATTATTATTATTATTATTATTATTATTATTATTATTATTATTATTATTATTATTATTATTATTATTATTATTATTATTATTATTATTATTATTATTATTATTATTATTATTATTATTAGTCTGAGGATGTCGAGATGACATAGACATCTGTAATGACTAAATGTTTTGGCTAAAATTTTAAATCGGCGAAAAGGCCTTAAATAAGAAAAAAAGGAGATAAGTAAATAAATGTTATAATAAAAATTAACGGTCAGGGTTCAATTCCTAGTTTCTCAGGTGGCGAGCAAGTCGGCTAATGTTTGACCATGAGAACTATTGATGATTAAGAAGATGAAGACTTTTTACAAATCGAAGCTAAATATCTTCGTAAATTGTGTCTAAGGTGGAAAGAGTTAGATTTCGTTTGCTTTCTTTCTATATTTCTTTACTTTTTGTTGACTTTCGTCTTTTTCAATCTCTTGACACTTATACAAGTATGTTGGCAGTTGACATTCATCAATGTCCGTGATGTTTATTTCTTGTATTTTCATCCTTGACATTTTGAAATGGGGAATCTCCGACTCAACCATTGACAGCAATGGCAGTGTTGGAGGAGTCAAGATCTAAGGTTGCAATCGAGTCTGTGTGGTTTTTATGAAGCTAAGGATTATCTTCACAGGTGTGATAAGGCCAAATTCACCACCGCCAATTATTTTCAAGTTTAGAATCAAGAATGTCAAATGACTGATCAGTACCTTCGACGTCACAAGAATACAATGTTTTCTCACTGTCAACATAGACTGCATTCACTCGCGTTTAATTTATAATTATTATTATTACGCTTATTTTAGCTAAAATAATGAAAAATCATCCTGTATTATCATCCTATATATTGAGATTCTGATATTTCTGTCAGAAAAGCATTGGCTTGGAGTGCCTGTCACAAACTCAGGAAAATCTGGAGTTCAAACCTACAGAGGGAATTAAAGAAGAGGCTGTTCCTGGCAACGGTAGAGTCAGTGCTTCTATATGGAGCAGCGACATGGACTCTTACAAAAGCCCTGGAGAAGCAACTGGACGGCTGCTACACCCGCATGCTGAGGATGGCCCTCAATGTAAGCTGGAAAGAGCACATAACAAATGAAGAGCTCTACAAGTGACCTCGAAGATCCAAAAGAGAAGACAGACTTGCGGGGCACTGCCTCGAGACACAAAGAGGAGATTGCAAACAGTCTTGTTCTATGGGAACCACCTGAGCGAACCAGAAGCAGAGGCAGGCAGAATAAAACCTACATAGACTGTCTGCTAGATGACACAGGAATGGACAACACCCGGGAGCTGCGTACGCTTATGGAGAACAGGACAGAATGGCGAAGACTTGTGGCTCATGTTGGGCGCCCAAGGGGCGGCCTAAGTAAGTAAGTAAGTAAGTAAGTATATTGAGATGCCTATTATCAATATTTATTAAAATAACGGGTTTGTAACAAAAATTTACATAGTTTGCTTTTTGTTTGCTCATTGATCAACGCGTAGAATTCGTTAACTTATAGCTTGACACTTTGACTTGTATTTTGACTCCATTTATATTTAATTCGCCGCCTATTTAGTTGCAAGTAGTGGTCAAGGAAACAAATTATCCCATTGGTTAAATGATTGAATACAATTCACGATTTGTTTTCTTTCATTGTCGCTGACTTGTATTTTGACGTAGTAGGATTTAAAAGCCGTGACGTCACTTTCCTCGTAATGATGCATAGTATGTAACTTAGAAACTGGTTCTAAACTATCGGAACAATGGCGGACGCCCTTATGAAATACTTCTCCAACAAGCATAAAAGTGTATCATGAGAACATTATAAATGTGATCATTTTTTTTACTTTTATACATTCTGATCAGCATGGCGAATAAAAAGTACCGATTTTCTTTGTTCAGAACCAAGCTGCTCGTTGCCGGGCGGCCGTGACATCAGACTATTGAATTCTATTATTTGGTAAGTGCCCCACTTTTAGTTTACCAAGGCTACGGTCACTGGCTCTTAACCCTTGATGTCCTATAGCATCGCCAATGTTTCCACTATACTAAAGATTGTCTTTGGCTGAACTAGGAGATGAATGGCCTTCAGATCGTCTAGTTGAGTGATTGGCATCTAGATGGCTGTCATTGCGATCAGAGACCCCAGAATCGTATTGATTTCCTTGCTCCGTGCCTTTTTCCAAGAATGCATTAATAAGTATGGCAAAGCAATGGGATGGAATATCTAAGATATAATCATTCCTGCTCATCAGGTTTCTTTAGAAAAGTCAAGGTCATTCTACGCCATTTTGATAAATGTTGATGTAAATGTTATCACGGACAAATGTGTGATTTAATTGAACAGCTATTTGAAAACAAGAAATTTAATATTCGTTATGCTGTCTACACTGTGATAAGCAATTCTAGTTTTCAATACATTTCTTCTCGACTTTCACTCTATTCAAAAGAATAGAATTTCAATATAGACGGTAAATATTGAGATAACTCTTTGTTTCTCTGAGGTTTTTTTCTTGGAGCAGTTTTGTGTGTGTGTGTGTGTGTGTGTGTGTATGTGTGTGTGTGTGTATGTGTGGGTGTGTGTGTGGGTGGGTGTGTGATTTGGGCGGGGGGGGGGGGTTGCGTTGTTAAAGTAATACTCTTTGATGACGGCAATTATAAACCCTTTATGTTTTGTGTGGTGCTCCATTTTAGGCAATGAGTAAACAGAGACAAAAACATAATGGTATCTAAATAAACTCAAATAAGAGTCATTTTACCAGGCAATCAAAATATCCACATACAAAAAGTGAAACAAATAAAACTGACAAAACAATTTTTCATTACTCATACACTTTTACGCCAAAATACTGATCGCTTAAAATGTCCACCAAATTATCAAATTGTCAACCGATCTTTCTATATCAAGTGGTGTTGGTTTTATCCGCATTCATAGTTTATTCTGACTGTATTCTTTGACATTTTTGCCAATGATCCAACATTTTAGATCCTTGGTCCTAATAAGATTTTCAAATCTGAAACATACATATTATAAAATTATCTGGATTGAGACTTTTCCACAATAATATTTATAAGTTGAAGGTAATTTTAAATGACCGATAGCTGATGTAAAAGCTTGTAGACAAAATGAATAAAGATTTGCTTTGTCAAATTACGTCCGCATTCTGTCGAACACTAAAAAACTAACATATATTTTTTAATATTTGGCCAAAAAACTAGTATATGAATGTCAATCGATTAAGATTACCTTCACCTTGTAAAAAAACTCTCAAACATAGAAGTTTAAAAAGTATTGATCGACTTCAAGGAAATCCAAGTTAAAAATTCTTTTTGACAAGATGAGAGTCATTTTAATCGATCGATATTTGAAGGTCGATTTTTTTCTGGCCAAAATTTGTTCATGAGCTTTTTTAGAGTACGTGAACATTGTGCAGGTTGGCAACCCAAGCCCTGGCATCAATCACCAACACAAAAGACAGGTAGAGATTATAAAATTGACATAATATCTTATTAACAGGTTGCCGTCTTGTTAAGAATGAGAAAAGACAAATGTGGCAATACTTCCTGTTTCGAAAACACTTGGTCTTTGAAATCGCTAACAAACATAACTGCGCATTCAAATCCATTATAGGAAACGAGTGTGATATCAAAATACTGGTTCCATTCTTATTGCCATCAAATGATTCAAAATGAAATAAAAATGTATACATTTTCCTGAGGATTGGTTACATACTTTCAATGATTTTTGAATTGGAAAAGAGGAAAGTGTGACGTCACGACTTCTTTGCAATATGGCATGATTTGTTTCCGTCCATCAATTGAATATTCCTTAATAAACTTTAAAACGCTTTGTTTATGAACATTGTAAACATTCCCATGAGTCAAGTTTAACAAAATGACAGATTGTGATGTTGGATATTTTGAAAACTGTGAACATTTTTCACAATGTTGGTCACTTTGCAATGACGAGAGCAGCAGGGAAGATTATATAGATAGTATGCAGATGACGTCACTCAGGTCTTTGTTATTGTTTTTTGCCATCCGCGTTTATGAGTAATGCTCACTGAACTGTATTAACCCGACTATAAACGTTCATGGATACACACAGTTTTGTGTGTTGGTCCGTTATACTTCCGGATGGCAATGTTATGAGCTTCTTAGCCAAGCGCATACTATCTATAGGTAGAATGCGCTTGGCCAAGGAGTTCACAACATTGCCATCCGGAAGTATAACGGACCAACACACAAAACTCTGTGTTACCATGAACTTTTATAGTCTGGTTAATACAGTTTAGTGAGAACAACTCACAAACGCGGATGGCAAAAAACAATAACAAAGGCATGTGTGACGTCATCTTCATTCTATCTATAGATAGTATGCGCTTGGCTAAGAAGCTCATAACATTGCCATCCGGAAGTATAACGGACCAACACACAAAACTGTGTGTATCCATGAACGTTTATAGTCGGGTTAATACAGTTCAGTGAGCATTACTCATAAACGCGGATGGCAAAAAAAAAAATAACAAAGAACTGAGTGGCATCATCTCCCAACTATCTATAGATAGAACGAAGATGACGTCACTCAAGTCTTTGTTATTGTTTTTTGCCATCCACGGTTATGAGTGATTCTCACTAAACTGTATTAACCGCTCTATAAACGTTCATGGTTACACATGATTTTGTGTGTTTGTCTGTTATACTTCCCGATGGCAATGTTGTGATCTTCTTAGCCAAGTGCATACTATAGATAGTATGCGCTTGGCTAAGGAGTTCACAACATTGCCATCCGGAAGTATAACGGACCAACACACAAAACTGTGTGTAACCATGAATTTTTATAGAGCGGTTAATACAGTTTAGTGAGAATTACTCATAAATATGGAAGGAAAAAAATAACAGAGCGGAGTTACGTCAAATTCGTTCTATCTATAGAGGAGACCCATTTCCATTCATTGTAACACTCTGATCACAGAAAAGATTGTAATATTATGTCATTGTCAGTCGAATTGTTTCCAATAGTCTGATGTCACGTCCGCCTAACGACCAGCAGCTTGGTTCTAAATAAAGAAAATCGGTACTTTTTATTCTTCGTGCTGACTAGAAATTTTTCATATGTCATGTGATCAGAATGTATATCTATCATATCTATAATTTTTTTTATCCTCTGGATACACTTTTATGTTCGTCGGAGAAATAGTTCATAAGGGCGTCCACCATTGTTCCGATAGTTTAGAACCAGTTACTAAGTTACTCTGCGTCATTACAAAGGAGTGACGTCACGACTGTTGAAGCCCATTACTCATCATAATATTATCCCATCATTTTATATCTCCCTAAAAGTAGAGTATCTGCTTTCCAAAAACGTCACAGCTAATTATGGCGTGGTTATATGAGTTTTGCACTCTCTATATCTAAACAGTAATGTAGTTATTTGGGAGCACTTCGTCTATTCATACACAGGGAATAGATTGTGCAAACTGATCCACGGCTGATAAACAAATGAACGGGAATAATGTTTCTGTTTTTGTGGTTCCCCCGGGTCGAGTTCGTGTCAAGATTCGCGCCGGTTACCAATGGAATGAAAAAAAAAAATGCGAAATTTTTTAGAAATATTATCACTATAATATCATTATAATCTTACCTTAATATATTTTTCCTGTCTGTGCTCTGTTTTTTTTTTTAACAGGACAGATCTATGATATTGATAAAGTGGACGATGACTTATTTACGAAATATATTTCGATTGATTAATGACAGAAAACGATATTATCAAATTGATGATGTAGTGAAGTTAAAATACTCACAACATCCGCCAGCCGGATATAACATACCAACACACAAAACTATGTGTGACCTGAACGTTTATAGTCTGATTGAGAACTAATCATAAAAATGGCTGTCTAAAAAAATATCAAAGAGCTGAGTGACGTCAATTTCGTTCCTTCTATTGATGCAGTGCGTATAGCTAAAATACTCACAACATCCGTCAGCCGGATATAACGTGCCAACCCACAAAACTATGTGTAACCTTAAACATTTATACTTTTTAAGTGACTAGTTTCAGTACGAATCTTATAATTAAAATGGCTGTCTAAAACAATAATAAACATTTGAAGGACGTCCTGTTTGTGTCTTTGTTAATGAAGTGCTAAATTGTGTCTATTTATGTGTAAACATTCAAGGTTGTTGTGTGTGTGTAGTGTGATAGTGTGTGTGTGTGTGTAATGTGAGTAGTGAAGTGTGTGTCATATTCTGTGATGAAGAGATAGATAGATAGATAGATAGATAGATAGATAGATAGATAGATAGATAGATAGATAGATAGATAGATAGATAGATAGATAGACATAGAAAGAGATACGTTCAATTTCCCACATTACATAATGAAACAGAACCTAATCAAATAAATTAAGAAAGTAGAATACAAGAAAAAAAAGAAAGCAAACAAACAAACAAACAAAAACACACCAAAAAACAAAATTAACACAAAGCAAAAAAGACAACAATAAAATCCCCCGCCCACCCCCGCCAAAAGTACAAAATACGCCAGAAATATATTACGTCACACGGTACCACTAGCTAGTATTTTCTGATGACGTCATATCGAATGCATAAACCGGGGAATACAAAGTTTTGCCAAATATGACCCAAACCGTGGACACATGCCAGAATGCCAACCCCGAATAACGTTACCAGAAAAGATCAAGGGATTACCACATATTATTATCTGATGTTGTCCTTTCCTTGTTACAATATCATATTGGACGTATATCCCAAATCACACAATCTTATGCATATTGTATTAGGACTAATAAAACGTTCCTTTGGGGTTTGTTTTTTTTCGTCCTTGACCTTTAATATAATTCATCAAGAGATTCCAACGGCTCTCATCTTGAATAACAGTTTCAAAGTGAAGACTTCTTCCGAAGTTTCAGATTAAGAATTTTAAGGACAAATTGGAGATTATATAAATCGTTAAGAACTGAGCATTTATATAACGCAATATCCAATAAACTTGCTCAAAGTGCTTTACTAAGGGTCCCTAGCCAAAAACAATACTTAACATGTAGGACAAGACATGACGCCTGGCAGGCGATATTACATTTATTTTTCGACTGAGACAATGCTGTTAACGGCCAGATAGTAATTCTACATCTGGATATCTGGAGAATAATAATACAGAATCTGTTTCCAAGGATTCAACTATTCGCCGCTCAGAGCGATCCGAAGGCGAGTGTCATACTATACCACAAGACGTTCGTCAGTACAACAATTAACAAATGAACATGGAAAACAAATAAAATAAAATAAAATAGATTAATAATTTTATCTTATTTGTTTTCCACGTTCTTTTGTTTATTGTTGTGATGACGAAAGGTTTGTACCCGAAACGTTCATTGTCTGTAATGTTCCCATCTGAAACCTCTCCATTATCACTCTTTCGTTTGTATCGTCACGTTCTGTAACTGTAACAATTCTGTTCTTGGTTAATATATGCAAGGCCATTACCTTGAGTTAGAAAAGCAAATATTTACAAGCTTGTTTCTTATTTATTTTGGTTGGACTGGGTGCATATTTGCAGGTCTTATAACCGAGCGGAATTATGTGCAAGATTTGAGATTATTGTAATGGACAATATTTTTCTTTGGTTTGATAGGGTTTTCATTACAACATTGTGTCCACGGCAATTTCGGTGATCAGACCTGCAAATAAGTGCATATGGATTATGATACACATACAACAGCTTTCGATGGCATTGACCACTTACTGACTTCCATTGTCGGTCGGAAATAGCAGCTAGACACAGACTGATCCTCCCTTCAGACAAAAAAAAACACGAATTTATTGCTTTCGGGAGAATCGGCCATGTCGCATATGACAGCGCCTATCAGACGACCCCCCCCCCCCCCCCCCCCCCCCACCCACCCACCCTTCTCCCCTGGTTGTATATAATAATATATTCATCTATTTACTGCGTCCTATCGCCACGTGCAGATATTCGAAAATTACTAAGACATAAAAGGAATAACTCTTATCATTTATTATTGTATTTGCGGCATCTTGCGTAAATAATAAGTCAGGATTAGTATATACTTTATGGTTCTTGCACTTATGCTTTTTGGAATTCCAGACGTGTTTCCAAGCTAGCTAGTGCGCAATGGGAGCAAATAAAAACCCTATAATCTGTGTAGAAAACTGTGACAGATTCAGCGGTAAGAAAAATATAAGAGGGAATTAACACCCCCCCCCCCACCCCACAAAGTCTGCCCTAGTAAGGCTTTTTTTATCCCTGTTTCATACACATTTGTTCAGAGTTACATCGAATGATTCTGATTTCGTTATTTCGGACTGAAAGACATTTTTAAAACTTTAGTATTTTATATAGATATATAGAATGAAGATGACGTTACTCTGGTCTTTGTTATTGTTTGTTGCCATCCGCGTTTATGAGTAATTCTCGTAAAAGTGTATTAACCAAACGTTAAACGTTCAAGGTTACACGTCTTTTTGTGTGTCGGTCTTTTATACTTCCGAATGACAATGTTTTGAGCATCTTAGCCAAGTGCATACCATCTATAGAGCAATATTCAAAGCACTTTACAACTAAACGGGTCCCTAGCTAAAAGCAATATTTAACATGTAGGATGAGACATGACGTCTGTGTGGCGATATTACATTTTTCCGGACAGAGAGAATGTTTTTATCGGCCAGGTACCCATTTTACACCCGGGTTTGTTAAGAGAATATAAGAGCCTTTTAAAAGGACTCAACTATGCTCCGGCGCTCAGAGCGGGACTGGAACCCAGGGTCTTCCAATCAAAAGGCAGATGTCATACCACTAAACCACATAGCCATTTTGCCATCTAACATATTTAAGATATATTTAGTATTAGACAGTCTGATGCCACAAATTAGTCCTTGTAAGTGTGTATGGAACCAGTCATTTGGAGGACAAATAAATGTTACATGTTGAATCATAAGGTGGCATAACTTTTTTAGTAGCAGGATGTATAGGCAGATTCTACGGAGTACGGGACGTAAAAGCGCGCGGATGGAAGTATCTGAACAAACGTGTATGAAAAGTGCCAGACAAAGCAAGAAAGAAAAATAGAAGAAAAAAAACATTCCAAAAATTAATCTACCGGTTTTTTGGAATAGTTTATCTTCTTCTATTTTTCTTTCTTGATTTGTCTGCCACCTTTCAGACACACTTGTGCGGATCTTTATCTTATACTGGTGCCTTCTCCTTAATTTCTTTAATCGGAGGTACTTTATTTATCACTCTGAAACCAGAGATCATTTACACAAGGTATGTATTCAGTCCTCCGGAAGAATGGTTTCACACTGCCAATGAGATTGAAACCAGTTTTGTTTGACATCCCACTTTTCTTCCCAACGGATTACTTGTTCGAACCAATAACAAAGCCGACTTTTCCTGTCCCGGTCAATCGTTCTAAGAAAACAATGCCAAAGCTAACTCAAATTTCAAGATGTCTCGATAACATTCTTTCATTGATCTGCTCCTTTCAAAATACAAAATATAGAAATAATAAGTTTTACAAATAAAACAACCGATCCTCTCTTTCTATGAATCATTTACGACAAATAACACAAGAACTGATTGAAAATCGTGATGGCTATAATAACTCACATATTATAAATGGACGGGCAATATCTTGTAAGGCACTTAATGCATTGCCTGTCCAAGAAAAATGATTGTTGAGAACTTGACAATTACCTAGGTGTTGTGAAAGATAGACACCTCGACCCGAGAATTTACATCATAACAGTGTTGTTCTCAGACAATGTGTGATGGTCCAATTAGCGTCAGGGAACAAAAAAATTGTTGCTGTAATTGTCTGCAGAATTTTACTGAAATATTTTTTGAAATAAAAATAAAACAGTTTGTTTTATTGTTTGCAAGAAGTATATAGGAAAGGGTCACTACGTTGAAAATATAAAGAGTTTACATCCATGGAGACGAGACAATTTATCCCTCACGCTAAATGCTCTTTAAAGCATTGGACATTTTCTTTTCATGTTATTCCAAAACATCTAATGTTCTGATGGTTACTTTATGTGATCTAAATGCTCTAAGTTTATGTAATATATGCAAACGCTTTTAAAGCCCCTTCCACGTATTTTAACAGATCGATAGATATACTGATGTCTGAGAGAGGGGAGTGTGGCTGATGCTCCTTGTTAATCGATTTCTCCTCCATTATTCAACGATACAACAGACAGACCATTACTTTGAGTAAGAGGCTGTCTCTACCAAACCAATAAAAGGTTCACTCAAAAACCAAAAGCAAAATACAAAATAAAACAATTCAAAACAAAACATAACCCTGAATGCTCACTAAAAATGATAGAAAGACCAGAAATAAAATAACAAAGGAAAATGTATGGACCCAGAGGAATGTTTGGAAATTTGTTTTTAACTCATTCAATCCTAGAGATGTTTTGCTACTTTTCAAAATTGGAATAAATGTATTAAAAATGAGCATGTACATAGATAGTTTTATTTGACTATCATTAACATGCAAAAACTAAAAACATTAAACTTTGATACTACGCCTATAATTTGTCTCAGAAAAATGTAATAAATAGGGTAAAAGTAACCCGGGTAAACTACGGATATAGTCGGTATTAGGGTCGAGTGAGTTAATTACGCAGCAAAAACCGAGTCCTTGAACAAGGAAAAAATATACTATTCCATTATAGAGCTTTTTACAATTCCTTGACAACACTCTCTCGAATGATGAGATGAAACCTAGATAGTAAAAAAGAGTCACCATAAAATCATCTGACGAGATAAATGTGACTCACCACGTCCATCTGCTGTTATTTCGCATTTAACCAGTCAGTTTAAGAAGATGAATCTAAATTTAAATTGATCAAAATATCACATTATAGGCAGTAGGTTTGTTTGTTTGAAGTTTGTTAGTTTGATTGGGGTTTTTTTTTTCTTTTTGTTTTGTTTCGTTTTGTTTTGTTTCGTTTTTTTTAGATATATATATATTTATTTTAACAACAAATAAACCTCAGCGAAGTATCTTTTTAAATATTTCAAAGTGGTAATTTAGGGAGCAGGCGCTGCTGTAAGATAAAGATATAAAAAAGTATGTATCATACAGTGTCAGACAAAGCGAACAGGAATAATACAAGAAATAAAAGACTCAAAATGTCAGCCTGTCACCAGACCACATAGCCGTACTAAAAATTAAACATTCTTTAATAAGTTATTGCAGATTCATTTTTGGTAGAGGTGTAATATTTGAGACCCTGAGCAAGTCAGTCGCCTCAGCTCCACTCTATGGCGGTGCCGTCCGGCTGACAATGGATCGGACTCAGACAAAATACATGTCCCAAAGAGGACGAATAAAGAGAATTTTTTTTTTTTAATTTTAGAAACTATGTTATTCTACATTGCTATATTTTTACTTTTAAAATAATGAACACAAATGGATAAAGCAGCGTTGAGAAAGAGCTGAGAAATTAAGGAGCCGGCACCGTTGTAAGATAAAGAACTGAACAAATGTATATGAAAGGTGCCAAAGTAAGAAAGAAAAACAAGAAAAAAAAACATCCCAAAAAAATCAGTCGGCCTCGACTGGGGAATCGAACCTCAGACTTTCTGATGGCCGATGTGTTTTTTCTTGTATTTTTCTTTCTTGCTTTGTCTGGCCCCTTTCATAAACACTAGTTCAGTTCTTCATTTGAAAAAGAACTAAACACCAACCACGTTTCGGCTCAACACTCTCCTTCAGCCAATAACAAAAACAAAAACAAGTCTAAGAATTTGTATTTTGAATGTTGTTTTGTTTGTTTTCTTCTTTTATCTTCTTTCAATTGCTAGGATTTTTATTTTGTTTTTGTTTTGTCTGTTTTTGTTTTTTGTTGCTGTTGTTTTGTTTGTTTTGTTTTGGTTTTGTTTTTTGGTTTTTGGTGTGTTTCTGGGGTGGTTATTTATTTATTTATTTTTGATATTTCAGCTGCAATACCTTACATTGAAAAAATACGCCTTTTGTCTGTTTGTGATTGTACCACATTATGTTGCTTTGTTGTATAACAAAACCAGAATTAAAAAGTGAGTAGCTGTTGTTAGACAGATGGATGGAAGAATCGAAGCCAATGTCAAACTGTCCGTGAGTTCGACCGTGAGTAAATGACTGATAAGAGATTCCTATCTCCACTGATACCTTATGACATGACATGTGGTGAGTAGATTGGAATTTAGCCAACCAAAAGACGAATCAGTCGTTCTCTGAAAAAAAAACTTGTATTTAAAATTTTGACCAGAAAACCCGTCCTTCATATATCGATCGATTAAAGATATTCTCATCTTGCCAAAAATCCTTCTAACCCGGGACTTTGCAAGACCCATGTTTGAGAGTTTTTCGTAAGATGAGGGCCATTTTATTCGATCAATATTTGAAGGACGAATTTCTGGCCAAAATTTTTAATACGTCTTTTTTTCAGAGTATGGCAGTAATTTGGTTTAACCGATCCATGAATTTTATGGCAACGCGCTATTGTATTGACAAGAAAAAGAATAATAAATGAATGGAATAGAATTGAACAAAAATACATTTTAAAGTATTTTTTCCATTCACGAGAATAAATAGTTGATATAAAACCAATATGTGACTAGACATGCCAATCTGATATTATGTCGGAGTGATTTTTTAAAATTTATATAGCGCAATATCCACTAAACACGTAACATGTGGAACGAGACATCTCGCCTGTTAGACAATATTTTTTTTCCGACAGAGACACTACTGCTAACGGTAAGAAAATTTAATTGAATTTCAAAATTAAAATTTCTGACCTTAAGAATTAAACCACGACCATCTCAATGAGGGCATTCGATTTAACTCAAATTTAACCTTAATTAAATATAACTTGAATTCATTAAGATATGAATTATACTTCTTCGGTTTTAGGGAAAACTCAGTTATAATTGAGCGGAATAGCAAAACTATTCTAATACCTTTTTATTACCATTTGTAACAAAATGCAACAGTTCATTTTTTTCCACGGCATTCATTCGGTTTTACCAAAAAAAAAAATGATTTTGAGGAGTAAGGATATCCGTATCATAATGATGATTAAATCGTTAAATCCGAAAACCAATCCTTGTAAGAAGAAAGAATACATTTTGATAAGAAATATCAGGGATGAGGCATTTTGAGAGTAAAACTATAAGATCCCTGAGCACTGCGTTTGAAAATTGTGCGGCTATGGTCTTGTAAAATGAGTACCTGGCCATTATCAGCGTTGTCTCTGTCAGAAAAAAAATGTGTAATATCGCCTAACAGGCGTCATATCTCGTTCTACATGTTAAGTGTTGCTGTTGGCTAGGGACCCCTTGTAAAGTACTTTGAGCACGTTTAGTGGATATTGCGCTTTTTAAAAGTTCAAGATTTTTTTAGCTTTGTTTTTTTTTAAATTAGAACTCTTTCCAAGTGCGCACTCTCAAGGTTGCGCAGCGGCATTGGAAACTTATTTGAAATTTCCAAAGCAGGAGTTAAAGAATTTTATATTTAAAAAATATTTGGATTCAATACTCTGATGTCACGTCGCCCAGCAATGGCGGCCATCGTGGTTCTAAACAAAGAAAATCTGTACTTTTTATTCTTCATGCTGGCTAGAACATTTTATATGTCATGTGATCAGAATGTGTAAAAGTCAAAACATGATCATATTTATAATGTTTTTTTTTCCTCTGGATACGCTTTTATGCTCGTCGGAGAAATATTTCATGAGGGCGTCCGCCATTGTTCCGATAGTTTAGAGCCAGTTACTAAGTTACCATGCATCATTACGAGGGAAGTGACGTTACGACTGTTGAAGAATATTCATTAAGATAGTTTCAATATCATGTCATGTATAAGGCATTGTCAGGGAATGTTATCCGAGTTAGCTCTTTGAATAGAAGACAAGATTAGATTACCTTAATCTTTTTAAAGATTAACATAATCTCAGAATTCAATTTTCAGCATCCTTAGTTGGTATTATTCTGATACATTTTGGTTCCAGTTTACATTTGTTATCACAGTTGGTGTATTTCATTCATAGCCTCCCAAGTCACACAGTTCATCCCGACATTATAATATTAGAGTGTATTTGAGGTGATTAATCAGTATTCAAACCACCTATAATATCAAATTACAATAATATCATAATTTAAATTTATTATTATTATTATTATTATTATTATTATTATTATTATTATTATTATATTATTATTATTATTATTATTATTATTATTATATTATTATTTATTATTATTTATTATCATTATTGTTGTTGTTTGTTGTGTTTTGCTTTGCCTCATTACTGACTTTACTTACTTGATTTGTTGATTGGAAATATTATATTCTTGTATGAGTTATATTGTCAATTGCCAAAAAATAAACTTTTGAATTAAAAAAAATTGCGATGTCAGATTATCAAACCTTAAAGTTCACTATAAAATGGATATTATGCTACTTATTTTTTAAAGGGAAAAAAGCTCATTTAAGTGTGTATGTTTTTTTAAACATGTCTTTTATTCAAAGATGACAAAATGGGGAACAATAAAGGGGTATAATAAAAGATTTCTTAACTCTTTGCGTTTTGGAATTCGAACTTTGTTCCCAACGCTCCTTTGCGAGCTCGAGCGGCGGTTGGAAACACGTCTGAAAGAGTGTAAGAATTGTAAATCATTATGTTGCAACACGTAGGATCAATAACCATTTCACTTTTTATATTTCTCTATTCGTCATTCCCTATTCACTCAAGTCTATTGTACTAAATTATCATAACAAAATCATGAGGGAAGAGAAGATGATGTTAAGTCAATAATAAGAGACGCAATGATCGAATGTGTCAACTGGCCCTTCAATTATTCATGAATGGAATATAGAGATGACGCCTTTGGATGCCTGACCAATTTTCACTGGTGAGTACTTGTTACGGTGAGTGGGAATTTGATGTCGAGAGGAATTGTCACCTGCCTCCTCAACCCGGTTTTTTGATAGATATTTTCTTCAATCGCCGAAATTGATTTCAGAGTAACTGTTTTAGACTTTGTTAATTTCCTTATATTTGTTTTTTTTTAAATAACTACCGTTTCATAGCGTCACAAGTTCTAAAATTACACATTTCTGATCAACTCGCCTTTAAAATCAGTTTTTGGCGACCTGTTTCCTACGACTTAATACCAGTTTTGTTACGCCAAGGCAAAATAAGAGACGCGATGATCGAATGTGTCAACTGACAACTGTCCCTTCAATTATTCACGTATAGAATAATATAGAGATGGCACCTTTGGGTGCCTGGCGAAACTTTTACTCTGAGTGGGAACTTGAAGGTCGAGAGAAATTGTAGCCAACCTCCTCACAACAGTAAATCGTCGGTGTTTTCTTTCAGGTTTAAAATTGATTTAATATTAGAAGTTTGATACCTGGTCAAGTTCCTATTCTTGAATGAGGAGAATGAATTTAGTTTATTTAATAAAGTAAAAACAACTAAACAGATTTCTGGCCATTTTATTTTTAGCGACCTGTTCACTGAGTCGTAAAACCGGTTTGAGGCCGTGGATCACAATAGGGAAAAATATTCGTGATGTTAAACCTGCTACTTTTCCGGTTCAAAATTAATTGGAAGTGTGTGTAACCAGGCCTTCGGAGGACTAAAGATGAATAGATTACATATTGAATTATGACGTGGCATAACTATTTTAGTAGAAGCGATGTATAGGCAGATTCTAAGGATTAAGGGGCGTAAAAGAGCGGGATGCACGATCTTTATTGGCCATCAGCATATACTTATACTAGAAAATAAGATGTCATCACTCTGAAACCAGAAGATCAATTACACAAGGTATGGACCCAGTCCTCTGGAGGGAGAGAGAAAGAGAGAGAGAGAGAGAGAGAGAGAGAGAGAGAGAGAGAGAGAGAGAGGGGGGGGCGAGACGTTTTACTCTTCCAAATGAGATAGAAACCAGTATTTTGACATCACAAATTGTTCTCTGTTCAGGCCTGGTAGCAAATAAAGAGTTAAGCTAACAAGGCGGTCAACTGCCACAAACTGTTCATTGTTTAATCACTTAGGGTGGGGGGGGGGGGCGGCAGCGTGGCTCAGCGGTACGATCTTTGCCTTGTACCCGGAAGGTACCGAGTTCGATCACTCGCTGCTGCGTTGTGTGTTCTTGCGCAAGTCACCTCGCCCTAGTTCAATTTACGGCTCTGCACTGCGGCTAACGCCTGGGTTATTCCAGTCTTCCCTTGGAATAGACCCTTGAGAAAAATTTCCCCTATGAGATGAATAAAGGGAATTTTATCTTATTTATTATGTATTATTTCCATGTGCGCGCTCAATAGTAGAAAATAAGGGTAAGTGGATAAATCAGAATAAAATTCTCTATATTCACCCTCAGGGGACGTGTTTCTTTCAGGTCTAGCACGAGAAAAAAAAAACTAAGATAACCAAGACAAAAGCCGCAAAGCACTTATACCACAAAGTAAGAATCATGCTTTAAGTTTCATGCTCTGTGCGGCGTATAGCTGAGTCCTTGGAAAAGGAACTTTAATCACATTCTCTCACCGTACTCAGGTGTAAAAAATGATTACCTGGTCTCTAACAACTAGTGACCTTTGTAAAGCACTTCGAGCATGTTTTGCGGATATTGTGCAATATAAATGCTCATGTTTCTTTCTATTTTTTTCATATTTTTTTAATGTTAAATAGACATGATAATACTGTCGTAATAAATTAAAAAACAACAGATATGAGAAAGCCACTTTTTCTTTTTTTTAAATGTCAATGTATTTTTTCAAAGTATGTCTATTTACTCGAATGGCACAGGTAAGTGATAAGCAAATAATGAGACAATTTAACGCCGATTTATCAAGACTGGTGGCATAAAATATAAAAGCAAATAAAGACATTTTGAGCCAATTAGCAAAGGGTGTGCAACAAGCGTAAACAAGGAAGGAAATTTAGACCTTTTAGAACACATCAGATAAGTGCGTCACGTGACATCCATAACATGTATTGATTGCTGAGGGGGTTTTTTTTATTAGTATTTTTTATCAGTTGTGACCCGTCGTCTCCAAGCGGTATTATGTCGGGATGAATTGGGTAATGGAAATTAACTTTAACGCTTTCCTCACCAACCATAGGAAAATCGTCACATTCGTTACGATGCAACCAGCAATTTTCTCATTCTGATTTCTCTTGCATATCACAAAATTCAAAGAAAAGGTTTGACTACAGCTATTAATACTAAACTCTGTGTTGTAGAGCTCATTTTAACGAACAACATTATGTATAGAATACACGGGTTACTGTTTTGTTTGAGTAAGAAAAGTCTATTTTTGTGTTGGGTGGGTGTGAATTTTCGCGGGAAATTCTAAAAATGACGATTAAGAACAGAGATAAAGTTACAATATCAAACTTGGCGTTATGTTGTACGGCTATGTGGTCTAGTGGTATTACACTGGCTTTCGGATCGAAAGGTAATGGGTTTGAACCTCGCTCGGCGCATAGTTGAGTCCTTGGAAAAGATACATTACTCACACTCTCTCACCGTACTCATGTGTAAAATGAGTACATAGCCGTTATCAGCGTTGTCTCTGTTCGAAAAAAATTGCAATATCACCTAACAGGTGGCATTCCTCTTTCTACAAGTGAAGTGTTGCTGTCGGACAGGGACCCCTTGTGAAGCGCTTTGAACACGTTTAGTGGATATTGCGCATGCGCAATATAAAATCTCGAGTTTAAAAGCTTAAGTTATATACGTGGTTGAAGAGATTTAATACAAATTGTTACAATGTAAAAAAAAGCAACAAAAAAACTAGTCAAAGTTTGTAAAGGTTATCATTCTGATTCTAAACACTAATTTCGGAGTCCAGTTTATCTCGATAGAATACTGATTGAGACGATTGACCACATTTCAACTTATCATCAAGTTTTTGACAAGATTGCAGTTGGCGATGTCACACTTCATTAGTTTATTCTGTATCTGTTGTTTTTGTTTTGTTTTTGTTTTTTGTTGGTTTTTTTTGGGGGGGGGGGTGTGTATTTTTATTTTTGTATTTTGTATTTTTTTTTGTTCTCTTTTATTTTATTTTTTGCTTGTTTGGATATTTTATTTTTGTTTTTGTGTTGTTGTTTTGTTGTTTTTTTTTTTCGTTTTTTTTTAAATTTATCTTTGCTCATTTGTTTCATTTTCGTTAGCCATTTATTTGTTGATGTTTGTTTAGTTATTATAATTATTTGTCGTGGCTTTTGCGCTTTTTGTTTTGTTTTGTTTTTTTTTTTTTTTTTTTTTTTGTTTATTCTAATGTTTATTTAATTTATTTTAACTTTCTTTCCTTCTTTTGAGCGTCTGTTTGTTTAGTTATCGGTTCTTTTTTTTCTTTTTGGTTTGTATTTTTTTTAATTGCGTCTTTTTTTTTTTGTAAGATTTGTAACGGACTGCTGAACAAAGAAGTTTCAAAGGAAGGACTCATATAAGGATCTTACCTCAGCTGTACTCTCTTTCCTGTTTTTATAAACAATGTACCAGAAATATAACAGACAAAAAGCGCCCTATATGCGGATGACTTTTTTACGTGGTACCCTACGAAAAACCGACCAACAGCGTCCAATAGACTTAATGAAGATTTAGATCGCTTAATTACCTTCTGTAAAAAATGGAAGCTAAAAGTAAATTCCACTAAGACAGTCTACTCTATATTTACGAAGAGCCATCATGCTTCCTAGAAAGAAATAACACTTTTCATTTTAGGCCATCGACTCCAGAAAGAAGACAACTCCACATATCTAGGAATGCGTCTAGACAGACAAGTAAGTTTGAACAAACACACCCAGAATGTAAAAATCAAACCACGAAAGGACTCCAGTTACTGAAAGGACTCCAGTATAAAGCGGGAGAGATAAGAGCACACTTTGACAGCTTTATTGTGCGGTTATGTGGTCTATTGGTATGGCACTGGTTTTCGGATCGGAAGGTCCTGGGTTCGAGCCTCCCTTGACGCATATTTGAGTCCTTGGAAAAGGCTCTTTACTCACATTCTCTCACCGAATTCATGAGTAAAATGAGCACCTGGCCGTGAAGCAGTGCATGTCTCGTTCTACATGTTAAGTGTTGCTGTTGGCCAGGGACCCTTTGTAAAACGCTTTGAACGGGTTTAGTAGATATTGCGTTATATAAAAGCTCAATAACAATAACAATAAACTATCATTCTGTGTGTATGTGTGTGTGTGTGTGTGTGTGTATGTGTATGCCTATTTATTTATATCTTTTTTTTTTTTTAATTTTCCCTTTACAGAAGACAACGTGTGATCAATAGGACATTGGCCCTAGACTATTTATTATACAAACTGGGGACACAGACTTAATCCTGCGCTAGACATGCCGGAAATTAGGAGATCATGTGAAGACATTTACAGGTCCGCTCGTCGACTTATGACTTATTTACTATCAATATTTATTTGTTTTTTGGGGGGGAGTGGGGGAGGGGGTTCATTACTCCATGTACCTTTGATTTAGTTCCTTGATCATGGTGGACATTTATGTAAATCTAGATATAATTAAAGACAGTGCATGCTTTTTCGTAGTGTATAATTTAGAAGATAAGTTCCGTCGTTTCGTGTTAGAAAATAAAATATAAAAACTATACGAATTAGAGAATTTATATAGCACGCTCGAAACGTGCTCAAAACGATTCACAAATGTCCCTTATCAACAGCAAGATTTTACATGTAGTAACAGACGTGATGTCTGCTAGGCGATATATTTCAATGTGTTTTCCGACAGAGATATGGCAAGCAAATCTGTCAACGGCCAGATACTCATTATAAATCTCAGTAGGGTGAGAGAATTCGAGTAAAGAGATTTTTCCAAAGACTCAACTATGAGCCACTCAGAGCTTGACTCGAACACTGAACCTTCCTGTTCGAGGGCGAAGGTCATACCACTTGGCCATATGGCACCATAGATTTTAAATTATTCAAAACCGCTCATTTGCTCATTTTGATATTTTGCAATTTTATTAACAAATAATAGTTCTATTAGTAGTAAAAATTTCAAAAAGATATCTCTATAACTTTTTACAATAGAAAAAAAAAAACAGCGGTGCGGTTTTTTTTGTGAACACCTGATATAAAATACAACCATCAAGTACTGATTCCAGAAGACTGATTTTAAAAAAATTAGGATAAGAAGACAAAACAAAAACCTCGAGAACCAAGTGAAAAACACAGGAAAAATGAAAAATACAGACTGAAGTCTAAACTGTTTATCGCAAGGCAGCAACTATCGTCAGGCCTGGAAAAGACAACATCATAGGTTACACATAAATCCATTCATTAAAAGTAACTACGTTTGTTTCCAACTCGCGTGTTAATGAGAAATTGGTAATTCGACATGACGGATGTCGTAGGTTATGAGTGCTAGATAGAATAAAAGGGAGCCTAACAGGGGACATATTAATATTCATTAGAAAACATCGCAAAAGTAGTTCAAGTTGGAATTTGGTCTTTGTCAATATTGTCTGTTCATGTTTACTCAGTTACCAAATACAACCTACTCAATATGATTATCTTATTCCCACATAGTATCTGACTCCCCACATAATATTTCCTCAGAGATCACTCACACAGATAGTCATTGCAATATTAGTAGCAATATTAGTCCAAGTCAGATATAATCCATTATAGGTGAATTTAGAAAGGCTTCGGATGGGAGCTGTTAAAACTTTCGCTTTTATATAGCGCAATATTCACTGAAAGTGCTCAAAGCTCTTTTTGGCTCTCGGGTCAATTTAATCCCCAATATTGGTAAAAACTCGTATTTAAAAAAAACAGTATTGTTTTATTTACGTGATTATCAAATCCCCAAGATATCCTTGCTGTCTCTTCTTTCTAAACAAAAAGATGAGATATGATAGTTTCGGTACCACCATAAATGATGGTGATCCATTGAAAAATTCAAAGTGCGGAAGATATTTTTTTTAGAATAGAAATGGGGACGGTCTAGCTTTCCGTGTGCCTGCTTCATTTGTCACGTTAAATTCGTATTCAAAAGGACCGACAAAATTAAAAAGGGTTGTTCATAATTATTTGGGGGGGAGGGGGGGGGTCACGATAGCTTAGTTGTTAGAGTACTTGCTCCAAAAGCAAAGGGACCGAAATCGACCCCTGGTGCATTCGATATTTTTTTCTGACCCCCCCCCCCCCCCTGTCCATCCATTAGTGATTGGGTAGCTGGGTCTGTTAGATCTGCCGGAAGTACTTTGCGATAGACTAATGTCCTGTCCAAAGGGTAGCAAGCAATTGCTATTGTCCGTTTCACGCTATAGAAACTGGGGTAAACTCAGGCTCCATGAGCCTGGTGGCTCTGAAGGATTACTTTTTTTCAGAATTTCGGAAATCTATCTAACGTCACGATTGACTCGTAGTGTCTGAGGATATAACCACAACCCTCGGACAGTCTGAGCAGCTATTATTCAATAAGAAATGGCCATGATTGCTGAACTAATGTCTTATCCAGGTAGTACTATCAATGGTATCCACTTTAAGTAAAATTACCAAATGGTCTACTGGAATAATCAATCTAACCAACCTACATAAGTATGGGTAACCTTAAACTTTACTGGTCTGATTCAGAGAATAGGGGAAAACTGTGATGTCAAAATATTGGTTCCAATATGATTGAAAGTGTAAAACCAGTCTTCAGTAGGACTGGATACATGTATTGTAAACAAATAAATTTAATTTAATTTAATCCCCTTTATTCATCCCATAGGGGAAATTTGTCTCAATGGTCTATTCCAAGGGAAGACGAATAACCCATGCGTCAGCCGCAGTACAACGACGCACTCTGAGCTTGTGCGGGGTGACGCTCAAGGCAGCACAGCGCAGCGGCGGGTGATCGAACTCTATACTTTTCGGTTACGAAGCAAAGACCGTACCACTGAGCCACACTGCCCATAACCGATCATCTGATTTCAGAGTGATATAATCTGTGTGCGTCCTGACATAATCAGTCGCAAGGTGAAATTTTTGTTTGCGTTTTTTTTTTTGAAAGCCCAATGTCTCCTGAGCATTTTAATCTTAATTTGAAGCAAATCGGATGATTTTTCATGAAGTTATGGTCATATGCATGGGCTAGGGTGTGAAGCCTTAATTTTGAGAAAATCGCTTCCAAAGTTGACAAGAATCTTATTTTCTAGCCTAAATAACTTCTGGTTATCAATAAAGAACACTGTCTCCTCGCTCTTTTACGCCCTTGTATCCTGCTACTGAAATAGTTATGTATGATTTAATATTTAACCTGCTCAACCTGCTCTTTATACATTTCCGTAGGACTGGTTACACACTTCCAATGAGTTTAGGAACGGAAAAAGGAAGAGGAGATGTGCCGACTTCTCTGTTGTGTTTTAATGAGAACGACTTGGGTCTCAAAACAGTCACAAAGGCCAAAGAATGTAAACTGCATACTATATTTGTGCGGCTATGGTCTTGTGGTATGACACTCGCTTTCGGATCGGAAGATCCTGGATTCGAGCCTCTCTCGGCGCATAGATGAGTCCTTGGAAAAGGCTCTTTGCTCACATTCTCTCATCGTACTCAGGTGTAAAATGAGTACCTGGTCGTTAACAGCGTTGTCTCTGTTCGAAAAAAACATAATATCGCCCTATAGGCGTCATGTCTTTTCCTAAATGTTAAATGTTTCTGTTGGCCAGGGGCCCTTGTAAAGCGCTTTGAGCACATTTAGTGGATATTGCGCGATATAAAAGCTCAATTTAAAAAGACCAATAATTTGCCGAGCTTGTATGAAGGTGTGTCACAAATCCTGTGTTTTGATTGGTCAAAAATCTACTGATTAATAAGTCATTTTGTTCAGTTTGGGTATGTCTACAACTTTCATCAAAAAAGCAGAATGTTTACATGTATTAAGACGTATCCAATTATTGAACAGCAACAAACCATGTGATCGATGACTCGATTGGGTGAAAGCCTGAATACAGATCGCTCCGATTCAGTTGGATTCCATCAAATTGGGTTTTCTAATTCTTTTTCAATTTTTTTTTATCTGCAGGCATTGTTATTGCTGATATTGTTGCTTCTGTTGTTGGCAATGTTGTTAGTAGTTTTGTTTTGCTGGAGTTTTTTTCTTTTTCTTTTTTGTTGGTTATTTGGTTTGTTTGGTTTGTTTTTGTTTTGTTTTTGGTGGGTGGATTGGGGTTGTTTTTTTTTTCGCGTATGTGAAAACATTATAAGTGAGATAGAATGTTGAATAAACAAAAGAAAAGGAGAAGAAAACGTCTCTTAAAGCAGAGATTGGAGAGAGAGAGAGAGAGAGAGAGAGAGAGAGAGAGAGAGAGAAAAAGAGAGAGAGAGAGAGAGAGAGAGAGAGAGAGAGGTGGTAGAGGGAGAGAGAGAGTTTGTGGGGAGATAAGAGAGAAAGAGATTAACAAGTGTTTGTGGGCTCTTGTATGAATGCGGCTTGATGCTAGTTTCAAGCACATGTAAAGTCGTATCGATTTATGCAAGCATTAGTCACAAGAATCGTCAACGACAACATTGGATGGACCATTCAAGAATTGGAATGAATCAAGTAAATCTAATCCATTCCAAGTTAGACTTCTTTTACACTGTATGATAATCTGGTAAATTCAGACAACAACTGTAACTTGATTGTTAGCTGTTTATTGCTATTACTTTTAAATATATAATAAAAACTAAATACGCTTCATGTCTTTTGGGCAAACAGACACGAGTATAAAGCCATAAGTTTTTGGTGATGTGGTGTATAGTAGTAGTTGCAACGTTTGATGTCACCCATTTTAATCTTTGTGCGGCTATTTGGTATAGCAGTATGGCACTCACCTTCGGACTGGAAAGTCCAGGGTTCGAATCACCGTCTAAGCGGCGCGTAGTTGAGTCATTGAAAGAGGCTCTTTACTCACATTCTCTCGCAGTACTTAGATGTAAAAAGTGTAGCTGGTCGATAACAACTCCATCTCTGTTCGAGAAAAAATGCTAATATTGCCTAACTACTATAAAGTGTTGGATTGGCTACGATCCCTTGTAAAGCGTTTTGATCACGTTTTGTATTGCTCTCTACGGTCCCTTGTAAAGCGTTTTGATCACGTTTTGTATTGCTCTATATTATTAATGCTCAAATTATATTTGAAGCTTCATTTCAATGGCTTTCGGAGTGATTGTTTAAAGAAAGCGTTTAATATTCTAAAAATCCAACCTTTTTTTTCTAGTACAAAATTTACATCAACGACGTAACAAAGTGACAAATACATTCCCAGAACCGCCTACTTTAAATTTCAAAAATTCGTAATTTACAAGAGAAAAATAGAAAAAATTAACTTTAAATAGCTTTACAAATAAACAATTTGCCCTCAACATGATCCAAATACAGTTCAAAGTTCTGAATATAGGTTCGAAAAAACTTAAATTTCCTTCTCATCTAGATTTATTGAGTCAAAGAGGCGAATGCAGTTCTGTATATTATGGAGCCAAAAATTCGTATTTCTACGAAATTTTCGCAGTACTAGGCAGATCTGCATCCCATCATTTTTTTTATTTTTCTATAGTTTTTCTATCCCATTGACACCATCACAGCTTGATACAAATACACTATTGGTTATCAAGAATAGAATGGCAATGACACCCTACTCATTTTGCCTTTTAGATAAGAAGATGGTGCTGGCATTTCATCCATTTGTATAATAATATTTTGTCGTATCTGACAAGGCACATTTTTATTCCACTTGGCTAAAAAAAACACAAAAAAAACTTAGGTAATTTTTAAAAAGCATTAGTCGGTTCAAGATCTTCACGATATGATATATATACGATGATGAATAAGTGAATATATACAAGTAAATAGTAAATAGTAAATGGTAAATTATGAATTTATATCTACGCTATATATACGATGATAAATAAATGAATATATACAAGTAAATAGTAAATAGTAAATAATGAACTTATATCGGACCTAAACTAGCACATCTGTATGAAGCATTTTGAGGGAGCCGATAGCTTAGTTGGTAGAGCAATTATTGTTTCACATGCGTCGGATTGGTCGGGTAGCTGGGTCTTTTAGATCTAGTTGAAAGATTTTTTTACGGTCACTGACCACTCATAATGTGTTTTAATTGACTTTCTTGAAACACAATACATAATAATCACTCGGTAATTGAGGCTATAAAAGGTAGAAGGAACAAAATTAACGTCACTTAGCTATTTGCTGTTGTTTTTTTTTAGACAGCATTAATGATATTTCACAATTCTATCAAACAGCTAAAACGTTAGCTACACGTATTTGTGTTTGTACGATTATTGGCTGCGATGCTGTGAGTATGTGTCTGTGTATGACACTGCTTCGATCGATGGTCTTGGGACGACCCTCGCTCGCGCTAGTTGATCTTAGAAGGCTCTTACTCTCATTCTTTCACTATCAGGCGTAAATGGTCGTTGCGATAACAGCGTTATTTTGTCGACAAAATGTAAATCTCAAACAGGCGCCATGTTCGTTCTATATGTACTTGTCGCTGTTGGTCAGGACCATTTGTAAAGCGCTTGAGCACGTTAGGATATCGCGCTATAAAAGTCAATTTTTAATATTTTTTTACTAAAAGCATAGACAATTAGAATTTACTATCCAAAATATAAATTATTGTTATAATTGATTATAAACATGGCTCAGGTCTTGGCTTATTGCATTATATAAATAAGAATGATATGTATTGCTCAAGCAATCTCTAGTGAAATAAGTGTGGCAATGATTCACATCGTTCATTCAAATCCTGAAGCTCTTCGGGTTGCGAATGTCTCTAGGCATTTTGTTTAACTGTCTTGATGTTATAGTTTGCTCTTTATTTCATTCATTTCTTTTTGTTATTGTGTAAGAGATTATTTTACGCTTGTCCATCAATGTATTAACGACAGTATTATCTTCTGTCAGCACAACCTGAAAGCAAAATAATTGAACAGGGGCAGCGTTGCTATAGGTACTGGGTCTTGCTTGTATCCGAGAGGTACCGATTTGCAACCTCAGCGCTGTATGGCCTTGAGCAAGTCACCTCGCCCTCGCTCAATGAATGAAATAGCACAAACCTAAGAAACCATGCATGTAAGAAATAACATTAGTGATATTAGCAATCTGAATTGATCCATCAGGTTAAACCTACAAGGTTTTAGTCTAAAACATGTCATGGCGCAGAGAGTACTATGGGTCTGTTGTAGCAGAATTTCATATAACTCAAACTTGAGTGTCTGGTGCCAGAGATGGCCAGGTAGTTAAATGTGGGCACAGCTGTATCGATTTTGCAATGCCCGTTCAATGTAATCATCATCATTAGCTCTTCTCCTTGTTTGCATCCTTTTTTTATATTTGCAAAACCAACGGTATTAAGGTCTTTTGACTGTGGAACCCTTATGATTTTGATATGTAAGTTTTTCCGATTAAATTGGTCAGCGCTCTCTATTTGGTCTGAAAATTGAGTGCTCTTTTGAAATTGATTTATACTTCATAAAAAGACTGCGATAACTACTTTTGTTTGTAGTTCTACAATCTTGTTTTTGGTTTTTTTTTTTGCAAATGCCAAGAATGAACAGGGTAAGGATTTGGACAGGTTGGGTTGTTTTATCAACAATATGCGAGTGTTGTGCCGCCTTGCAACACTGCGCCTTTGGACCTGTCTAGTCCCAAGTTCATTCCACGCTCTAGCGGCGCAAATGATGAATCATTGAAAATACTTTATAATAACATTCTTTGACGCACTCTGTATAAAAAAGTATCATGGCGTTATCAGCATTGACTTGACTTGATAGATCCTTTGCTCTGACCGAAGATGGGTCGCTTAGCTGTTACAGTATTTCCTGATGTGAGTGTACCAATTTTGCGTGTCTGCTGGTCTAGATTTTCAAGTCACTGCCTTATGAGACTAATGCTTTGTCCAGTGTGTAGGTTTTGTTAGGTCACAGGGTTGTATCGGTCTTCCTTGAAGTCCCGTGTACTTTGAAGTATCCCGCATGCATTGGTTTGCTTTGTTTTGTCCTGCAAATATTGATCGAAAGTTTGCATGATGTTGTAAAAGTCAAGGGAGATTGGTCTTTCTTTGTGATCTTATAAGTGATTCATTGAATCTTTTTGGGTATTTAAATGTCCAGTGCCCTTTTAGCTGGTCGAATGGAAGGCATCCGATGTTTTCTTCGATATGTCAACGCCAATGCCGCAGTTATACAGAATATCGGTTGTTGTAAGTAGCATGTCAGTTTTGTTTGGTTTTTTTCTTTTTATTTTTGTCACTCTAATCCATACATGGTGAGTTTACTGATTGCGGCGTTTGTAGCGTTTTTTCTTTGAACAATCCTCGTGTTCCATTAGTGAGCCGATTTTCTGTGTTCTATTGCCATCCTCGCCTTTGTTCCTCGGTATTGTTGAGATTCGGGTATCATTGACTTGGAGTATATTTCTCAGGATTTTGTATGATTTTATTTGCTGGTTTAAAAAATCACATCATGCATAGGCGATTTCTCTAGGGATTGCATTGCCCAGCGAAAAAGAAAATGTAATACATCGCCTGCATTTTTGATGTTGCTGTTAGCTAGGGATCCCTTGTAAAGCGATTTGAGCACGTTTAGTGGATATTCGGTTATATAAATGTTGTTAACTAAAGCTAGCTATCCAGTCAAAATGAAAAAAATAGGATTTTGCAAATATCGGTCAGAATGCGTTTCCAAAATGGCGAGTCATGTCGTGTTTTAATGCAATTTGATTGCATTCCTTCACGTTACTGTCCCTCCTTTATAATTTTCCAGCATCTTTTTTTTAATCGATATTCCTTTCAAGTTATACAAATTGTATTTTTTGAAGGCCGGATTTGTTCAGCAGTCGTATTGTTTTTGTTTTGTTTTGTTTTTTATTCTTCTGGGCATAATAATCCTATCAAAACAAAATTTGTCATGCCTCATGCGATTGTATTACCCTACATATCTTGCTCAAATTAAGAAATTAAGGAGCCTCTGTGGTGCAATGGTAGCACGTCTAACCGGTAATCAGAAGGTCTGAGGTTCGATCCCCAGTCGAGATCGACTGATTTTTTGGGGATTTTTTTTTTCTTTTTTTTTTTTCTTTCTTGCTATATTTGGCACTTTTCATACACACTTGTTCAGTTCTATATCTTACTCAACACGATTTTATTACAATTGATTTTTACGGGCTTTTTGAATATAATAATATTGTGATATAATGCGTTTGACATTATAGAACTTGTAGAGAAGGCCGTTGATCGAGGTGAGTCGCAACAGATTATCCTGAACTTTTCCACGACAACCATCTGGTTATGAGATCGGAGTGAGTGAGTGTGTGTGTTAGAGATATGCGGGGTTTGGAATAATGCTGTGAAAGTTTGAACGATAGCTGCTATTTAATATGTATATTAAGAATATGAGTAGATATTATTATTGATCGTTATATTATTTATTAATTTTTGTCTTTTAGATACCCATAAATGTCATAAGTTCGGACATTATGATTAAATTAGAATGTTTTATATTTTTTTTATAATATATTATTAATATTATTTTTACTATTTTTTTATACTTATTATTATTATATTATTATTATTATTATTATTATTATTATTATTATTATTATTAATAATAATAATAATCGGGAAAATATTTAACTGATTTTACAATATTCCCAACTGTTAGTATAATCACAAATAAATACTGAAAAGGATAATTGTTTTAAGTGAAAAAAATAAAACTCCTTCATTCATTTCAAAAAGAGACTTTTTTTTCGGTAGTGTCTAATTCCATGTAAAGACTGGAATAATCCAGGTTTCTGCCGCAACGAAGCGCCGCAAAGTGAGCTAATGAGATGTCATGCTCAGACTCAGATTGCAGTAGTAAGGTGTGGGATATCTATCTTGATCCCTCTAAATGCGAGATGGAAATCATATCCATGCTCATTTGTCGTAGGATCTATAACAACTTGTACTTATTTGCAGGTTGTTATAGACTGGTACTCCAATTTGTTATGGTTTCATTGTTATAATGGAAATTGACGTTGAATGGTATTTATATAATTGATAAATTGTATCTATGCATAAAAGTTACACAGAACACTTAAAGGTCTTTAGAACCTACCAGCTCTTAAACGATACGATACGATACGATACTCTCAATCCAACGCAAAATATTGCCCATTACAACAATATTAAAACAGGGCCATAATTGCGTCCGGTTATCAGACCTGTAAATATGTGCACGTTGATATATAACAATTTCATAATTAGATAGGATTGTTCTATGTCCTGAATAAACAATTGTTCAATCGTTTTTTGATTTGCGGTCACGTGATCTTTATTCCATTAGGAAATGGGTTAATTTTTATTAGTTTACGAATAACGAACCCGCTAAAATATCAGGCAAATAGGGACTCATTTCACATTTATGCTAAATGTAGAAATGCTATCGTAGAAATACAGGTAGATCGAGAATAATCTTTTGAGCCATCAACATTAAAAATCGGTCCAGAAATAAAAACTAAAGGTGTATACAAATGAATATGGCAACCCTGGTTTCTCGGGTAACTGCAGATTTCACTTGAAAACGTTAAAAAACGTGTAGTGGGTTATGACAAACCACAGCTTTAAAAGACATATTGTGTACAGGCACTTATTTATTTTAATGATTATGCCTATCGTAGACAACCCTCTCCTTACTACCTACAGCAAAATCGTCACATTTGTTACGACACAATATACTTTTTTTTCTTATTCAGATTTCTTATGTACGTCACAATGATCGTTATTTAATTAATAAGAACATAAAGATATTTTGTAGAGAGATTGTTTGAGTTTAAAAAAAAAAACAAATTTTCTGCTGGTTAAGCCTTATTTAGGGAAAATACTGAAAATGATCGGTAAGGAAAGAGTTAAGTTAAACCAAGACAAATCTTTTGAGCGTTCATAATCAGTAAAATATTAAGTTGTCAACTGATGTCATCTTCATGGTTTCTATATATGTACTATTCAAAGAACTACGTGAGTCACGAGTACATTATTGCGATCGGTTGATATATGAGTTTTTACCATTTTCTGTCTGTTTAGAACCCAATCAACAGTGATCAAAGTCGGGAGCAAAACGAATTACAATAATAGGAAATTGTTTTAATGTGTTTTTTTTAATCATCATTATTAATATTGGATTACAGGTTATGCAAAGACAATGGCATACAAACAAAAATGAGAGAAGAATTTTAAAATGCACTCATGATACAAAGCCAAAGTGAACCTGATAACGAAAAATGTGAAAAACAATTTGATATATTCCAAAAGTGTGTCAAAGCAACTACAGAAAAGCATTTACCAATAGCTCAAACAAACAGCAAAAAGGAATGGATGACAAATGAAATTCTAAACCTATTTGAAGAAAGACGAAAATGCAACAGAAGGTCTGCAGAATACCAAACATTGAACAACCACATTAAATCCAAATGCATCGAGGCACACGAGAACTATCTAGACTGGAAATGCTGCGAAATCGAAAGAGAATACAAACCCAACCCCAACAAGCTCACCAAAGAATAAAAGAACTATCAGGGAAAAGGAAAAGCAAAGCAGCAGGAAGTTGTATCCAAAACAAACAAGGGGAACTGCTATTTGAAGAACAACATATAGAAAGCCGATGGGTAGAATACATAGGCGAACTGTACAATGATCCAAATAGAAATGAACCACCACTGAAATTCAAAGAACCATTAAGCGGACCAAACATCACCAAAAGTGAAATTGAACATGCCATGGAACGAATGAAGGATGGTAAAGCAACAGGCCCTGATGAAATATCTGTAGAGGTATTAAAAAGCCTAGGAGATCTAGCAATTGATGAACTTCACATATTATTCAACAATATATACAATACTGGGAAATTCCAGAAGATCTCTGTAACTCTATTTTCATAGCAATACCAAAGAAAGCAGGTGCAGTCAGATGCGAAAATTTTAGAACTATAAGTTTAATAAGTCACATCAACAAAATACTGTTGCGTATAATTATCAACAGGCTAAGGAATAAGATTAACCCCGAAATCGCAGAAGAACAATATGGATTCCAACCTGACAGAGGGACAAGGAACGCAATATACCTCCTCCGTGTTTTAAGTGAAAGAGCTATACAGGTTCAGACCCCACTATACCTCTGTTTTGTCGACTACAAAAAAGCTTTTGATAGAGTACGCCACGAAGAAATACTAAAACAACTGCACTCCATTGGCGCTGATGAGAAAGACCTCAGACTCATGCAAACATTATACTACACCCAGCAGGCATCTATCAAAATCGGAAACTCTACAGGAAATTCCATTCCTATTAAGAAAGGAGTCCGTCAAGGGTGTGTTGCCTCACCAGATCTGTTTAATCTATACCAAGAAACAATCATGAGGGCATAAATAATATGGAGGGAATAAAAGTAGGAGGTCACAACATAAATAATATAAGATACGCAGACGATACGGTACTCATTGCAACATCAGAAATCCAACTTCAAAAGATTGTTGACAAAGTGGTAGTAGATAGTGAAGCCAAGGGAATGGAAGTGAATATCACCAAAACAGAATGCATGGTAATACAGAAAAACCCCGAAAACAACAACACCTGCAATATAACGATTCACGGCGAGCAGCTTACCAACGTAGAAAGTTTTAAATACCTAGGTTCAATAGTGACAACAGATGGAAGATGTAACCAAGACATACGAGCAAGAATAACTCAAGCCAAACAGGCCTTCATGGACCTGGGAAACATTTTGAAAAACAAACAGATGTCGTTCGGGATTAGATTCCGAGTCTTGAAGTGCTACGTGTGGCCAATCTTGTTCTACGGATGCGAAAGCTGGACTACAAATGCAGAAACACAAAAGAACATTGAAGCTTTTGAAATGTGGTGCTTGAGAAGGATGCAGAGAATATCGTATACCGCACACAAAACGAACGAAGAAGTGCTAAAACAAACATACCAACAAAGGAAACTAATGCCCTTAATAGTGGATCGACAACTATCCTTTTTCGGACACATAGTAAGGAAAATAAGAATGAATACCTGGCAAGTTGTGGAAAAATACCTGGTAAACGCGCCCGGGGGAGACAAAGAAAAACACTCATAGACCAACTGAAGGGCTTCACCAACCTAACAATCCAAGAGCTGTTTGAAAAAGCAAGAGACAGGGAGGAATGGAGAGAGATAATTCATGCAGTATCCGAAGCCTGGACCAGGCATGGAACCTAGAAGAAGAAGAAGAATTAATATTGATTTTTACGGGGTTTTTTTCCATCTTAAGTTTGTACGTGAGTTAGGCACATTCTACACAATTCGTACAACTGCAAAATATCTTTTTTAACCTTGGGGTATTTTTTTAAAAATCAAATATTGATAAATTAAGAGCATTTTCAACTGGTTAAAAATTCTTAAACTTAAGAATTCTTTAACCATCTCATTACCAACTATAAAAATGTTGTCACATTTATTATGATACAATGAACTTTTTTTTCTCATTGAAGTTTGCTTTGTAAGTCACAAAAATTGAGTAAATAATCGTTGTCATATTTAGTAGATTTCTATTATTTAATAAAGCTTGCTTCTCTTGGCAAAATTGTGAACAGCACATTGCTTCTGAGTTTTAGTTATAAAAAAAACAATCAGTGTGTAGGTAGGAGTGACATTTCAGGAAATATCCGGAAATGGTCAGAAGATACTTATTTGACGAGAAGACATGAGAACGTTTAGATACCACAAGTAAAGAGGACTCAACTTTCTGAACTTTCATGAACCAGGGACTTACCCGTCCGGAGTCGAGTGCCAATCCACGACACAACAATCCGAAACACTCACTCCGCTCATCTACTTCCCTGTACTTGAACCGTTTGATTCCAAAGTCGAATTTTTCTCTTTCAGCGGACCCCAGACATCGTAATTCTCTGTCCTCCTTTAAACCCTCTTTGAAGACAGAGTATTCCCTTCAAATTTTCTGTCAGTGATTTTATTGATTTTATTGAATGAAATATATGATCGCATGTGCATTATCATCATCATCATCATCATTATTATTATTAAGGGAGAGAGTAAAAGCCTCTCGGGGTTAAAAACGGTTGACAGGTTGAATAAAATCTGCTTGTATTAATGGAAATATCTAGTAAATGTGTACAAAGCGATGAGCTAAGTTTATTCTAGTGACAATGGATTGTTTCAAGAAAAGGCAATGGAATTGGCCGTGTCGTTTTTTGTATTCAATCATCTGGATAGAACACTATTCATAACATACCATCATTTGTTTGTTGTCCTAAGAAAAGATCAATTTTCACCTAATCCTGTTCAACAAATTAAGTATGGGCTGTTAACGTTATGCTAATGTTCATGTGTTGATTTCAGCTTTTTATAGATGTGTTTCAGATTAGCTGCGATCGATAACAGCATTTAGCTCTTACAATAGAAGAGTCGATTTCCAAAACTCCCTAACTCCGTTTTTTCCATTTTGAGATATTGAGGATTATTTCCCCTAAAACTCCTCATTCCGTCTATTATTTTATCATATCTAAACTTCAAATCGCACAAATCAAAGGAAATTTCAATTTATCACATGGATGGAACATTTCTATAAGTAGAAAAATCGACTTAACGAGTTTTGGAAAACCAGCCTTCAATGGTACTAGGAATATTAAAGATTACACATAGTCTTTTTCTTAATTTTAGTAAAGAGTGTTTCTCAAGCAGAATTGGTAGGTATTATACTTCAACACATATCATACCATTTATTGATTGACAGAATCCGGCTTAGATCAAATTCTCACCATTTTCATTTTTGCTCACCAAACAGCAAACCGTATTTTTAAAATAATAAAATAAAATTCCCTTTATTCATCCCCAAGGGGAATTTGTCTTTAGGATCTCTTCCAATGGAAGACTGGAATAACCCAGACGCCAGCCGCAGTGCAGCGCCGCAAAGTGAGCTAGAGCGAGGTTACTTGCTCAAGGTCACACAACGAGGCGGGTAGTCGAACTCGGTACCTTTAGGCTGGGAATCAAAGACCGTACTTGTATTTCATAATATAGATATAGAAATAGCATTCCCACGCCCATTCGGATTGTCCTAGCGAGCTATACAAGTATTACGAGTTTACACAGACGTCACTTAAAAAGGACCCTCTAAGGCCGGAAAGGCCAGCTGTCTATTTATAGGTATCGTTTTTAGAACAAAAATAAATGATTGATATAATATTACAAACAACATTGCGTGATTATGCATCCACCTATCAACTACCCAAGACAAAAAACCATAACCTGATTGTTTGCTGTAACAGTCTCTGTCAATAAAGCAACGTATTCCATTGTTTGTCAAAGTTGCCCAGGCAGTCCATCCATCATGCTCGTGCCCTATTTTCAATATTAACTCTCTGGGTTCGGTCTATTGCTTGTCCGTCTTTTGAGAGTTTGAATTATCACTAATAATAACAATAATAGTTTTCCGTTCACAGTAACAAATATTTAAGCATGGACATACGCACCGTGTGATAGTTATGTAATGGTGGTCATTGGTGGTATTCCATAAGTCATGATTGGTACATTCCTGTGTATTTGTGTGTGCGTGTGTGTGTGTATGTGTGTGTTCTCAGTTTTGATACATTGCGATGATGATGATGATGATGATGATGATTATAAGGAGGATGAGGAGGTGGACGGTATTGATGATGATGATGATGATGATGACGACGACGATGATGATGATGATGATGATGATGATGATGATGATGATGATGATGATGATGATGATGATGATGATGATATCGACGACGATGGTGATGGTAGTGGTGGAGATGGTGGCGGTGGCGATGGCGGTGGTGGTAGTGATGGTGATGGGAGTTGTAGTAGTAGTAGTAGTAGTAGTAGTAATAGTAGTAATAGTAGTAGTAGTAGTAGTAGTAGTAGTAGTAGTAGTAGTAGTAGTAGTAGTAGTAGAAGTGGGCCTTAGTATTAGATTAATCTTAACAACGCCACTACCATAGTATCTCCTTCGTCTGTAGTGTTCCATTCATCCTGTTTTGTTGATAAAGGGGAAACCTGAAACGTCCATTTTATCTGTTTTCGTATATGAAATTGAAGCTTACATTCAATTTTACATTGTTATTTATTTCTTCGAGCTTCGAGCAGCAACATTTGCATTACCCAGTATTTAAATGACATTATAATGCCGAAGTCTGAATAATCGTATTTTTAATATTTTGGCTAGTATAGAATACTCTTCCTTCAAATTCCATCGATTCAAATGACCCTCACCTTGTTAAAAACTCTCAAACCTGGGACTTTACTTTCGTGGACCCGATTAGTGTCAATTTAATCGATCGATGTTTGAAGGAGGAGTTTTCTAGTCACAAATTTTAGAATGTGTTTTTTCAAGAGTACTGTACTATGATATTCTCATCGCTTGAGTAAAACAAGAACA
>NC_088363.1:29896102-29921102 GCF_034508935.2 Berghia stephanieae
GTTATACATAGCTATCAATATATTATTACTTTTATCTAGCATATTAATTGCGCTGAATTTTAAACACCAAAATACTAATCAGATTAATTCTCATGTAAACAGCCGTAACCTGAACCAACCGTCATATCGATATAAAAGACACAATGATACAATATCGATGGGGGGGAAAAGAGTAGCTGCCACTTTGATTAAAATTGGGACAAAGTCGATAGGATTAAACACTGGTTTTGTTTTACGAGAGTTTTAAAATTGACTCTAGTGAAAACAAATTGGATGACAAACAGGAAGAGTTGAAACCATCTAATACATGAATAAAGCAAAATAAATGTGGTGGTTGGTTTTTGGTTTTTGTTTTCTTTTCTTTTCTTGTATGATTTTGTTTAGTTTGGGCTTTTATTTCGGGGGGTGGGGTTTTTTTCTTGTTTTTTTTTTTGTTGTTTTTTTTTGTTTCTTTGTTTTTTGTTTTGTTTTTTTTTTGTTGGTTTTTTTTTGGGAAGTATAACCTTACTTGATGTAGGTACTGCAAAGAAGGAGACATTGTTTAATTTTGGATAAATACACTTTTAATTTGGTTGTGGTTAGTTTAGTGTTTTACACCCATTTTCATTATATAATGCCAGTTTGCAATTTTTAAAGCCCTCTGGCAATATTAAGCATTGAATTTCATTAGCTCTTATTGTAAATAGTAAAACTAAAGCACACTATAATGTATGCAAATTGCTCAGAAAAACAACCTACTTAATATTATAACTCACGTATTTATTTAGAGCAATATCCACTCACCGTGCGTAAAGCCCTTTGCAAAGTGTCCCTAGCTAAGAGCAACACTTATTATGTGGGACGAAACATGACACCTATTTATTAAGTGAAAATACATTGTGTTTTTTTGACAGACAATGCTGTTTACGGCACTGTACACGTGTGAAAGATGAGATCATGTAAACAAAGAATCTTTTTCAATGGCTCAATCATACGTATCTCAAAGCGGTACTCAATCCCTGGACCTTTCAGTCCAGAAGCAAAGAGTGGTGGGGGAGGGGGGGGGCTGCCTGAAGCCTGGGATTGTGAAAATACTAACGAAAGAGTGATAATTGAGAGGCTTCGGGATGGTAACAATACTGGATTGTTCCCATCCGAAGAATATCCATTATCATTCTTTCGTTAGTCTAAAGGTGAATGACATATCAGAAGACACCTACCCATTAAATAATACATTCCATGGTCAACAGATCAAAGTGCGCTGAATTGTACTTGTAGTTCTTCGGGGCCATTAGATTAGGCCCATGGAGTCGGAGTTTATTTTGGTTTCTATACTGTGAAACGGACAATTTCAATTGATTCCTACCCTTTGGATAGGACTCTAGTCCCTTCCGCCAGAACTAACAGGCGCAACAACCAAATCGCTGCTGGGTGGACAGGTGGGTCAGAAACAAATTCCGACTTCACCTGGATCGATCTTGGTCCCTTTGCGTTTAAAGCGAGTGCTCTACCAACTGAGCAACCGCGATCCCCGAATTTCAAAACACAACCCACTAATCAGATTGTTTCTCATCTAAACAGCCGTATCATTGACCATCTGTCATATGGATACAAAAAGTAACGCAATTCACAATTCTATAATTTTATCAAGAAAAAAGTCACTCTGTCACTTTTGATTAAAGCCGAGACCCAATCGATAGGATTAACGCTGGCTTTGTTTTCAAAGAGTTTTAATATTCATTCCCGTGGAAACATGTCAGATGACAAAAAATGAAAACTAAACCATTTAAGATGTTAGGGCAAAGCAAATTTGATATTTGAATCCAATGCATTACTTGAGGTTGCGGAAGAAGAAGAAATATGATCAGTTTTGGGAAAATGTATGTTTCAGTTAATTTGGTACTTCACCAATGTGCATTTTACATGAATAGTTTGACATTTTTTTTTCAAATCTCTCCAGCAACTTTAAACACTGAACTGCATCGGCTCTTATTGTAAAAAGTATGGTTACGAACCCTATCCAAAATACTGAGAGAGAGACAACCTATTAAATATCATATCCATAAAATGTGTTTTCTTAATGTATTATTTTGTAGCGGGGAGGCGTAGATTGAACAACGATTAATTGTAAACCACAGCCCACTAATCAGATTGTTTCTGATCTTAACAGCCATTTCCTTGGCCACCCGTCATTTCGCTACAAAAAGAAACGCAATACTATAATATTTTAATTTTTAAAAAGACTCTCTGTCACTTTTGGTTAAAATCTATACAAAATCCTGGCTTCTGTTTTCAAAGATCTTTAAAAGTGACAAATTTGATTACAAACAGGAAACATTAAACATATTTAAATAGTTAACAGAGACGTCTAATATTTGTTGAATTTGATCCGATAATATTAGACAGAACGGCAATACTGCTGTACTCTGGGAAAAAAACATTTTAAAGATATTGGCCAGAAAATTCGTCTTTCAAATATCAATTAATTAAAATGGCCATCTTGACAAATACTCTCAAACCTGGGACTTCTCGAAGTCACAGGTTTGGGAATATTTTGCCAAGATGATGGTTATTTCAATCCATCGATATTTGAAGGAGGGGTAATTTTTTTGGCCAAAATTTTTAATGTGTTTTTTAAATTCTTCAGAGCAAGGCAGAATACAGATTATTTAGTAGATCTAAATGAAACAATGAGAGAATGTTTAAACGTAATGGAATTTCGTTACAATTTTGAGCTAATTTTCAAAATCTTTTTAGCATTTCAATACTACCAATTTGACAAAAGTTCTATATTTTCCAATAAGCTGCGATATTTTTTTAGGGAGGGGTTACATATTCATCAATTTTGTTTATTTTATGATGTAATATTTCAATGGTTATCTAATATTATCTAAGGAAAATCTTACCTTACCTGAGACGGTCAGAGAAATCAGTTGGCAGGTATAACGTCTAAATGGTTCCATATGGGAGCAAAAAAGCAAATTAAGTTGCCAAAATACGAAAGGTTCTAAAAACATAATAGGTTACCCATCTCATATTTATACTGATTGCAGTGCAAGGCACATGATATTATAGCCTCGGTTTATAGAATTAATTACGTAATTGATTAATTGCAGACGCTGATGGAATACGACTAAATACTGAACGAACATTGTAGTGCAAATAAAAGCAGTACTGTCGTACCAACAAAAATACATTTTTACAAATTTATCAGAAACTCTTAAACTTGAGATTTTAAAGACAGTTTTGACAAGAGGCCAGTCAATCGCCAAGTCATTTCTGCTTGAACTAGAGGACCCAGCAAACCGATCATTGGTTGATGGACAGAGGAAACTATGTGCAAAATTCCTTTTCCATGGACATACCGACGATGAAACTATTTGCTACCTTGAACCATCGGTCATAATTTATGTTGTATAAATATCTGAAAAAGTTTTCATTTGTCACGTTGTTAGCCCATAACGTTATTTACACCACAGCGATAAACTATATAGATCACATATAGTATCATCCAGAAACATGAAGCATCTTCAGCCAACAAAAACAAAAAAACAATAAAAACATAAATACATTACTAAAAAAACAGATCGACGACTAAATATTTCGTACGTTCTCTCTCTTTCTCTCTCTCTCTCTCTCTCTCTCTCTCTCTCTCTCTCTCTCTCTCTCTCTCTCTCTCTCTCTCTTCTCTCTCTTCGCTTTCTCTCTCCTCTCTCTCCTCTTTCTCTCTCGCTCTCTCTCCTCTCCTCTCTCTCTCTCTCTCTCTCTCTCTCTCTCTCTCTCTCTCTCTCTCTCTCTCTCTCTCTCTCTCTCCCTCTCTCTCCCTCTCTCTCTCTCCCTCTCTCAAATGTGGTCAAAAGTTATAAAAACCGTCTCTGGTGATAATGAAAAGAAAATTAATTTAAATCATTTGAGGGATAATATAAAAAAGACCAATTTCCTCTTATTTCAAAAACATTGAGTTAGTTCCAAGTGCTAACGTTCTCACAGTCGAGTTGCGATTGGAAACGCGATCGGAAATCTAATCATTTATTTGTGAGTAATTATGACATTAAACTGAGGAATGTATTTGGCGCGTCAATACTAATGATATCTTATTATTCTTATTATGTACTTATCTAGATTATCTATTCTTGTTTTTGATTGTATGTGGCATAAATTGGGAAATAATAATTATCATGTAATCAATGGTCGTTTTTCTTGGCGCCTCAGCCATTTTTACAGACACGAAAAGTAAGATATAGAGAAATATACGTCTTGTCTTGTGATTCAGCGATTTAGTGAGATCAATGTTTACATTGTTGGCCGTCCTCAAATGACAACAAAATTAACAGGGAATCATTCAATGATTGCAACTTCACGAGTTCTAGTCATTTTCCCCATTGTCTTGTTGACTATGGAACAACCTATCAGAAAATGTTGTTAATGCCACCAATTTAGAACATTTCAAGACAGTCTAGACATTCTGATTATTTGAAATTCCTCATTTGCAACAATAACTTGTAATTCAGTTGAAGGTTTGAAGAAGAAAAATATGAAAAATTATAATACAAATAAATATATATCTAGCATTTATTGGCGCGATATCCACTAAACGTGGTAAAAGTAAAAGCGATTTGTATTCATTTGTATCCAAAGATTATTTTTAATTACCAATCATCTGTATTTTACATCTTATTTCATCCAATAAAATGTGCGAATATATTCTGCAATCGTTGAGTAACATTTTTATTCAACGCGTTCAAAGCATTATTCAACGATTACGTATTTACTAAGAAATGATAGGGTTTTCCCAAGAGAGGGGTGGATTAAAAGCCAGTCTTCTTTTCATCTGTTTTGTCGCGTGGGACTCGTGTTACCTTTAAACATTCCGAGCGGTGACAATAGTTGATAACAAAAGTTCCAACGTATTGGACATGGATCTTCAGAATAAATAAACTATTCATAAGAATTGACAGATACATACTAATTCTTACTAGCTGTGTCGATGGTTGAACAGCTAGAGTAACACGACTATTCTGCGCACCACGGGAAAACACGTATCTATGTAAAAATTTTAGCCAGAAAACCAATCCTTCAAATTAAATATCGATCGATTAAAATGATCCTAGATCTAGTCTTGGCACAAAAAAAATTTATTCTGGAACATCGCGAACTTCCATGATTGAGAGATTTTTGTCAAGATGATGATCAGTTTAATCGATCGATATTTGAAGGACGAGATTTCTGTCCAAAATTTCAAATACGTGTTTTCTCCAGAGTATGGCAGTATTATCAGGAGGTTCGGAATATAATTTTCTATCGGCACTTTTTGTAGCTTTGTTTGTTTGTTTGTTTGGGGTTTTTTTTGCGTTTGTTTATATTTTGTTTTTGTTTTCTGTTGTTGTTTTTTGTGTTTTAGTCAATCTTAAACTCTCCTTTCCTTTGTTTGCACTAATATATTTATTTGTTCACCAAGTGGTTACTTAAATAAGGCAACTGGATAAATATTTGATTCTTTTATTTTCGGCGGAACCAACATTTTGGTTGACCAGGTTTAATTTACGAATATCTTCACATCATTTATAATAATGTATTTGTGGCAAATTCATTACGTTAATTATTTCATAACACATAATGAGAAGTAATAGGAATTATATTATGTCTCGTTGTACGAGGGCTGAACCGATGTAGAAACGTTGCATAATATTAATAATACCATCATTATTAGCCCCATTCAGTATTTCCATATCACAAAACAACAACTCGCAACCTCTTATAGATAGTATGCGCTTGGCTAAGGAGCTCACAACATTGCCATCCGGAAATAAAACGGACCAACACACAAAACTATGTGTATCCGTGAACGTTTATAATCTGGTTAATACAGTTTAGTGAGAATTACTCATAAACGCGGAAAAAAAAGTAGAAACAATGACCAGAGTTAGTGACGTCAACTTCATACTATCTATAGGTTAGTAAAACACCGATTTTCCCAGTATCCCTTGCAAACTGTTACGATGAATTCTGGGATTTGAGCCATTTTATTTGCCAAGTAAATAGTCATCTTACTCGATAGATACATGAAATAAACGTATTCTGACCAATATTTTTTTTTTAATTTTAAATTGCTCCTTCAGAGCAATAAGGCCCGTGGAGCGGAAGTTTATCCCGGTTTCTATAGCATGAAACGACAATAGCAATTGCTTGCTGCCCTTTGGATAGGATGCTAGTTTATCGCAAAGTACTTTCCGCCATAACTAATAGACTTGCTACCCAATTACCGCTGGATGGACAGAGAGGTCGGGGGAAAAATCTCGACAGCACCCGGGATCGATCTCGGTCCCTCTAAGTGTGAAGCGAGTGCTCTACCAACTGAGTTTTCGGGACCCCCAATTGACCAATATAGATATGATACAATTGGAAACAAGAGAAAGATTTGTCCATAAAGAGCATGGATAATTATTAGAATGGATAATTTTAGTATGATAGTTGTTCAGCTGTGGACAAGTTTGACTTGTTTGCGTAAAAAGTTTGAATTCGTTTTAAAATAGATTTGACAATACGCTTCAACAGTCGTAAAGTCACTTCCCTCGTAATGACGCATGGTAACTTAGTAACTGGCTCTAAACTATCGGAACAATGGCGGACGTCCTTATGAAATATTTCTCCGACGAGCATAAAAGCGTATCCAGAGGGGGAAAAAAACATTATAAATCTGATCATGTTTTAACTTTTACACATTCTGATCACAAGACATATGAAAAGTTCTAGCCAGCATGAAGAATAAAAAGTACAAATTTTCTTTGTTTAGAACCACGATGGCCGCCGTTGCTGGACGACGTGATATTAGACAACTGAATCCAATTACTGGAAGGAGCAAGAAATACTAGATAGATCGAAATTGACTTCACTCAGCTCTTAGTTATTGTTTTTTTGCCAACCATTTTAATTAGTAGTTCTCACCAAATTGTATCAATCAGACTATAGATAGAATGAAGTTGACGTCACTCAAGTCTTTGTTATTGTTTTTTGCCATCCGCGTTTATGAGTAAATCTCACTAAATTGTATTAACCAGACTATAAACATTTAAGGTTACAACAAGTTTTGTGTGTTGGTCCGTTATATTTCCGGATGGCAATGTTGTGAGCTTCTTAGCCAAGTGCATACTATCTACATACTATCAAAAACGTGCATGGTTACACACAAAGAATAACAAGCAATTGCTATTGTCCGCTTCACGCTGTAGAAACCGGGATAAACTCCGGCTCCATGGGCCTACTGGCTCTGAAGCACACTTTTAATTATTAATTTCATAAAGCGATTTGAAAGTGTATTCAACTCCATAGCATTAGCCACTCCCACTATTAGAGATGTTTTTCTTTTCATTTTTAATATCACAGGAATCAATAAATTTGTACCAAATATTTCAACGCCTGCCGTGGTTCTGACTGGTAAAACTGGCAAATATAAAACATAATTGTTTTGTTTTGATTAGGATTGTGTTCATGTAACCTTATTGACTGGAATAGAAGAGAAATATTTACGTCATTTTAGAAATAAAATTGGGTTCAAGCGACCTGGAATTTAGCTCCTAGAATAGAACGACTAATCGTAAATGACTCGTAGAAGCGTGAAAATATTATGTTTAATCCAAAAAATTCTGCTTTTATATAAAGCAATATCCACCATACGTGCTCAAAGCGCTTTACAATGGGTCTCTGACCAACATTAACGCGTAACAAGTAGAACGAGACATGACGCCTAATAGAAGATGTTACAATTTTTTTTGACAGAGACAACGCTGTTAATGGCCAGGTACTCATTTTACACCTGAGTACGGTGAGAGAATGTAGGTAAAAAGCCTTTTCCAAGGACTCAACTATGAGCCGAGCGAGGCTCGAACCCAGGACCTTCCGATCCGAAAGTGGGTGTCATACCACAATACTACATAGTCGCACAAAATTAAATTTAAATACTATTCCCTTTATTCAACACCAAGGAGAAATCCTTTCCTAATGGTCTCTTCCAATGGAGAACTGAAACAACTCTGGCGTTAGCCGCAGTTCAGCGCCTCAAATTTCCATTTTATACCTTTAGCACACATAATTTTCTACAGATTATTATTATATTTTTATACGTAAACTCTATAAGATTGGAAAACGAATCACAGTGGACAGGTTATAAAACGTAGAGGTTATTCGTGTATGTCAAAGCTCAAGAGATTAAAGGCATAATTTAGTCTGCATCAAAACTGAGTGCAGATCTAGGAGTCAACCATACTAGATATAGGCCTACACTTACACTATGGAAAAAAATAAAGATAGGTGTTGAATTGTAAGCTTGAATTTATTAGATGAAGACTATACTGTGGACGTTTCGTGTTTCCCCTTTATCAACAAAACACGATGAATAAAACACAAAGGACGAATGAGATATGTGTGAATGGTGTGGTTAAGGTGAATGAACAAAAACAATGATGGGACAGGGAATAGAATGCCTCTTTGTAAGGAAGTACGAATTAAAATAATAAGACTTGTATTTTGCAAGTTATTATTATTTGTGTAAATCCATCACCAGTACACAGTTGTTCAAAAATTTGAGCTTTTTATATAGAGCAATATACATTAAATATACTTAAGGCACTTTTCAAGCGGTCTAAAGTCAACGGCAACATTTCACATGTAAGGCGAGTCATGACATCACGTCTGTAGGCAGCTGGTTCGTCCATCATCTTTACACAGTATGTATTTCTTGTATGCCATTTTTATAACGCCAAAATCAATTAAATCGTACCTTATAACCGTGTGTGAGTGCGTGATTAAATATGAGGAGCAGTGGTAATTAATAGCACGTCTGATGTAGACAATATTTTTAAAACTGAACCCGTTGAAATATTTAATGGGTGTTTTTTGTTTGGGGTTTTTGTTCTTGTAACGAAAATTAGCTATTGTAAAGGGACGAATTGTTAGGAGGAGCTGAAGACATTTGCCTAACGTATCGAGAGGTTTTTGGTTAGAATCTGAAAGATTCGAGTTTTTAATGTCGTTTTGTCTCCAAGTCTTTGTTTTGTTTTGTTTTTTCATTTTGTTTTGTTTTGTTTCGGTTTAATTGCTTGGGTTTTGTTATGTTCTGTTGGGTTTTATTTTGGTTTATTTTCTTTTTTGTTTTAATTTTTTGTTAAGTCGTTTGGAGGGTTTACTGTGTTGGGGGTTTTTTCGGTTTGTTTGTTGCTTTTTTTTTTCTTTTTTTTTTTTCTTTTTTTTGGGGTTTTTTGTTTTCTTTTTTTTTTGCGGGGGGGGGGGTTGTTTTTTTTTTGTTTGTTTTTTGGGGGTTTTTTTAGGGGAGGGGTGTTATAATTTTTATTCTTGAATCGCTTTTCTTATTAGATTTATTTTTTCAATTTTAGTTAATTTTATTCTGTATTTCTTTTTGAGTCGTTTCCTAAAAAAAATGTTTATTGTTAATTTCTATTATTTTATTTTATTTAACCTATTCTTTTTCTCTTTTTATCTCTTTTTTGTGTTCTTCGTCGGTTCCATTTTAAAATAAAATTCTACGTTCTCCAGAGTTATGCTCTCTAGCAGAACGACTGTTGACTAACATGTTGATATAATATAGCTCAAAGGATTAATCAGAGAGAGAGATCGCGAAGTTAAACGGTATTCAGTAAAAACCAACTGAGCTGTGATAACTGGCTCCTGAATGGAATTTTTGACACCATAAGTTGGGTCAATAGTGGCATAAACAATAGAACAAAATTGACGTCACTCAGCTTTGTTATTTTTTGTAGACATCTATTTCAATGATAAGCTCTGACTAAATTCTATCGATGAGACTACAAACATTTATGGTTACACATAGTTTTATCCGGCTGGCAGATATGGTGAGTATTTTTTCTAAACGCATACCATCAATAGGGATTAGTAATGTGGGGGGGGGGGGGGAAAGCGCATTTCACCTCTTGGCTCAATGGCTCAGTCGTACGATGTCTTTTCTTGTCACAAAATTCAAGCAATGTTGAGCGTGATCATTGGTATGGTGGATGACAGTGATCGTGGAAAATGCTGGTGTAAGGCACTTTAGACAGATTTCCCCATTTGGCTCAGATGTGAATGAGTACTTGGCTACAGGCAGAGACTGATATCTTAAGAGTTTTACTGAAAAAAGAACGTCTAACACGCAACTGAACTGTATGAAATGGAAGTATGGTTCCATGTGGCTGGCCTACTGGAGGAATAAATGAAACATTGTGAGCGTATTGAGCATGAGTAATGGCAAAGCTCTACATCAATGTTGTGCGGCTATGTGATCTTGTGGTATTACACTCGCTTTCGGATCGGAAGGTCCTGGGTTCAAGCCTCGCGCTCGGCGCATAGTTGAGTCCTTGGAAAAGGATCTTTACTCACATTCTCTCACCGTACTCAGGTGTAAAATGAGTATCTGGCCGTTAACAGCGCTGTCTTTGTCCGACAAATTGTAATATCGCCTAACAGGCGGCATGTCCCGTCCTACATGTTAAATGTTGCTGTTGACCAGTACCCTTATAAAGCGCTTTGAGCACATTTAGTGAATATTGCGCTATATAAAGCTCAATTTTATTTATTTTCTATTTATTTATCAATGTTCATATTATATTTCTATATGTTCCAGACTGGACAGTCAAGATGTAGACGTTCAATATACATAGAATTGATCGGGGTTTTCCCTGCATAAAAGATGATGGGTGGGGGGGTCGGTTTGTAATGTCGGCTGTAGTCACAATGGGTGTGATGGAGGAAACAATGTTGTCTATTATAACGTTGTGGTGAAGATTGTAATGAGGTCGATGATGATGATGATGATGATGATGATGATGATGATGACGACGATGATGATGATGATGATGATGATGATGATGATGGCGATAGCTGTGATAATGATGATGATGATGATGATGATGATGATGATGATGATGATGATGATGATGATGATGATGACAATGATGATGATTATGATGTGATGATGATGACGACGCCGATGATGATGATGATGATGACGATGATGATGATGATGATGATGATGATGACGATGATGATGATGATGATGATGATGATGATGATGATGATGATGAGAATGGTAGAGCACTAGCTTTACAGGCAAAGAGACCGAGATCGACCTTTGGTGAAGTCAAGATTTTTTTTCTTCCCATACCCCCCCCCCCCCACAACTTGTCTACCAACAACAATGATTGGGAAGCTGGTTTCGATAGATATGGCGGTTTTATTATGCGGGTAGACTAGAGTCCTATCCAAAGAATAGCAAGCATTGCTATTGCTCGTTTCAGGCTATAGAAACTGGAATGAACTCCTGGCTCCAAGGGCCTAAGGACTACTTTTTAACATCAACACAGTCAAAGAACAGTGGGAGAGATTTGTATGATTAATTTAATAATGAGCCACGAGGTGTGTTTGAAATATTGGATCGATAAGAAAACCATGTTCAATTTGAACTACATGACATTCTTTGTTGAATGGGCATAATGACTTTCTAAATTTTCATCATTCTTTAACCCACTCCTTACCAACCATAGCAAAATCGTCACATTCGTTACGATGAAACCAACATTTTTCTCTTTCAGATTGATTTCTTTTGTATATCACTAAATTTGAAGAATATTTTAGTTTTAGTTATAAGAACAAAACAAAGTATGTCAAGCATGTTCAAATTCCCTTTGGGTAAGAGTTTTAAAATTCTATATTATGTTGTGTGTTAATGACGTTTTAAGGAAAATCCATGAAATGGTCAGTAAGGAGAGAATTAAATGGGACTGACGTGTAACTTATTTTCAGATTTGATAAACTGAATAGTTAAGTAGCTGACACTGTCGTACAACCCGAGGAATGAAACTATTCTATTTCAACGAAAAAAATAATGAAAACAATTAATTACTTTCAATTATGTTCTTAATCTAGTGCTCCAAGCTTAGAAATATAAGGAGGTGATTCGATCCCCAGTCTAGGTAGACTGATTTTTGGGATGTTTTTTTTTTTTCTTGCACTTTTCTCTCTTGCTTTGTCCGGCATCTTTCATAAACACTTGTTCAGATCTAAACACTGAGAATAAGATTGTTTCCCAAGCAAGTAATCAACAAAAATGATTTTGACAGCTAAAAAAGAAAAGACCAAATTACTTAACACGCAATGTTTTGGACTTCAAACTTTTTTTTCAGTCAGAAATAAGACTGAAGATGGGTTTTAAGCCCGAAACGTTCCACTAATACGAGAAATATCAAGGTAGACCACCCACGTCGATCCACACTGTCCTCAATAAAGACCTAAAACGCCTTCAAAATAACAAAGAATTAAAATCAAAGGAAGACCTAATGAAATTAGCATCCACAGCAAAAGACCGTGAACTGTAGAAGGAAATGACAGTTGACGATTAGGCCTTAAGAAAGTAAGTATATATATATATATATATATATATATATATATATATATATATATATATATATACATATATATATATATATTATGTTTATATTATATATATATATATATATATATATATATATATATATATATTATATATATATATATATATATATATTGTAATAATTACAAATAATGTTTTTCTGGAAATATGTTGGCGGTTATGACTATTTATTATGATTCATTGGTAATATTATGTAATTATAGTTTCTCTATTATGGTGATTTAAAGAAGCCTTTGATGACGACATAATTAGTTTGCGATGTACACAATAGAATGTGTTTGCTTGGTGTGTGTGTGTGTGTGTGTGTGTGTGTGTGTGTGTGTCTGTCTGTCTGCCTGTCTGTCTGTCGCTGATCAGGCATCATATCACAGTGACATAGTTCATTGGCCTCAACCATATGATTAAAAACAATTTTTAAAATCCAGCACATGTTTTGTATATGGTTTCAATTAATGAGTATTTTACACAAGTGCCTAAATGACAGCATGACTTTTCTTATAGAATGTATGCGGTTGTTTGTTATTGTTCGTCACAACCATTGAGATAATCAATTCTGACAAAATTCTCTGTAACCGACTTGACTGCCGTAATTTGGAAAACGGGTACCTATTTAAAATTTTGGCCAGAAAATGTGTTCTTCAAATATCGTGAAGTTGCAGATATGATGGCTTTTACCAGAGGAGGGTCATTTGAATCAATCGATATATTCTTGTGTTTGTTTGTTTTTCAGAGCACGATTTTATAAGCAACTGAAGTAACACAGTGTTTGTTGGTTACGATCATTTTGGCTGGAAAGACTGATTGGTTTGTTTTTATTTTGTTTTTGTTTTGTTTGTTTGTTTGTTTTTGTTAGTTTGTTTGTTTTGTTTTGTTTTTTTGGTTTTTTTTGTTGTTTTTTTTTTTTTTTGGGGGGGGGGGTTGGTTGTTTTGCTACTTAAACGTATGATGATATCCATACCTTCAATTTACTTATCTAACAGGAATATTACATGCCATATTGCGCTTGCAATATGTTTTTTTTTAAGTAATCACTAATAGGTGCTACAAATTCAATATATCGAAGTTTAATTTCTCAAGCTTTCATTTTTTGTCAATTTTTTTTCTTTTGATGACTGATACAATGTTTTTATTAAAAGAGAGTTTAATAATATCCTTATTCATAGTTTTTGCTTGTCTGATTTTGAATGGCCCGTGTGCTACAAATATAACTATAAAAACTGTGACTCACGACCCCTTGTCGGTGACATGTCAGATTGAACCAAGTGGTGAGATGGACCTTTATGTCTAAATTAAGACATTTTATTTGTGAAATTTCGCATCATTTTAGAAGATTGATTCTATATTCTGAAACTACTCAATTCACCAATTAAGTAATTCTAATAAAAGTAATAATAATAAATAGCATTTCTACAGCGCATAACCATGACGATGTCGTGCTCTATGCGCTTCACATTGGCATTGTTACACTAAATCATACATTTGTAACAATAATCTTACAATACACATACTGTCAATTGATTCATTATATAAATAATACCAAGTAGTATAATACAATAAAGTACAATACTCTATGCAATATATTTCTCATAAAATAACTGATGTTTCAATCTAGATTTTAAAATAGTGATGTTTTGGTGCAGCATCTCTTACAGTTTCTTAACCGTTTCACTTTAAATTTAATTTTCAGCATTTAGGACCCCCCACACACTCCTACATGAGGCCGTTTTGAGAAGGGTTACAATTGATTTTATCAATGGCCTTTGCTCTGTAATCAATACTGGAGTTTTCAATTGAATGATTTAACATTGTTCTATGAGTGGATCCAATATCGTCCCTGGATGAGATGAAAAGAAATATAAATAACAATGATTATGCAATAAAGGATGGAGTTTAATTATTTTATTCATGTTAAAGAAACAAAGTTATTGCCTGGTGGGCTATATTTCATTTTGATATCCGGTATGTTTTTATTGGTGATCCCATCCCAAGACTAGATGTAAAGGGGTATATTATTATTGTGAATATGAAATAATGGATGGAGTTTAATTACTTTATTCATTGTAAAGAACCAAAAGACATTTCCTGGTGGGTTTATGTTTCATTTTGATATCTGGTAAATGTTGATTAGTGGTCTCAGGACGAGATGTATGTAAAGAAATCTAAAAATAATTTATGATTATACAATAATGAATGGAGTTTAATTATTTTATAGAAACAAAAGGATTGCCTGATGATATTGTGTTTTTGTTTCATTTTTATATCTGGTATATTTTGAATGGCAGTCCAATCCTAGGACACGATGTAAAGGGGTATAGAAATAATTAAATGCAAATAAATGATGGAGTTTAATTATCTTATTCATTGTAAAGAAACAAAGGCATTGCCTGATGGGTTTTTTGTTTCATTTTGATATATTATGGTATGTTTTGATTGATGGTCCATCCCAGGACGAGATGGAAAAGGGTATGAAAATTGTGATCATGCAATAAAGGAGTTTAATTATTTTACTCATTGTAAAAAAAACAACAACAAAAGGCTTTTCCTGATGGGTTTATATTTCAATTTGATATCTGGTATGTACTGATTGGTGGTCCCATCGAAGGTCGAGCTGTAAAGGGGTATAGATATATATTGTGATTTTGCAATAACGGATTAAGTTTAATTATGTTGTCCATTGTAAAGAAGAAAAAGGCATTGCCTGATGGGTTTGTATTTCAATTTGATATCTGATATATGTTTTAAGTGGTATTGACAGAAGAAATGGAGGAAATTGGACGAGAATTGTCTCTAGCGGCAAGGATTTTATCATTTTGTTGGTGGTGGCACATGCAGCAGTATGAATTTTTTTTGGGGGGGATGTTGTAACTGTTGATTTTATGGTTGGTATTATTATTGTCATTAGTATATTTGTTGAAGTTGTTATTATGATCCTTGCTGTTGGTGGTGGTGGCGTTGCTGTTACCGGTGATGATGGTGATGACCAAGAAGATGATAATGATGATGATGATGATGATGATGATGATGATGATGATGATGATGATGATGATGATGATGATGATGATGATGATTTTCATGAGTGAGGATGAAGAAGAGGGAAGCGTCGAAAAAAAAACAATAGGAGAGAAGATGAAAAACTAAGAATAGTATACAGGGAGCGACCGAGGTGAATGCCCCAAGGAAACGATCTTGGTTGTCTATGGACAAAAGACAAGACTAAAAAGATTCATTATATCGTCTAGGAAAACGTCATCGAGACGGAATCAATACTTTATTCCTTTTCAGCGGTTCGTACTACTTATTCCTGGCAAGATTTATTACCTACTTACTGACATCCTTGAAATGAGTGGAGTTCAAACTGGAAACATTAAAATGTGTATAACAACATGAGCATAATTTTTGTAAAGGTAACATTAGATTGGTCAAATTCACTCTTGCCCATCAGTTAATCTGCTTAATGTCGTAAAATTGATTGAATATTTTTTAAATCGGTGTTTGTAACATTCTAATTACTCATAACTACGTATACTATTTTGCAGGTCTGATAACCCAAAATTTTATGGGCTCATCGTTATATCGTAATCGTAAATACTCTCAAACAAACGCAAAACATTGTCCATTATAACAATAGTAAAACAAGCTCTTAATTGCGTTGGAATATCAGACCTGCTAATATGTATACACTTAGGTCCGTAACATACCAAATAAATACGGTAGGCCCGTCAGGTAGACAGAGACCAAGCAGTTGTTCGAAATTGGATTCAATAGTCTGATGTCACGTCGCCCAGCAACGGCGAGCAGCATGGTTCTAAACAAATAAAATCGGAACTTTTTATCTTCATGCTGGCTAGAACTTTTTATATGTCATGTGATCAGAATGTATAAAAGTCAAAACATGATCATATTTATAATGTTTTTCTCCTCTAGATACACTTTTATGCTCTTCGGAGAAATAGTTCATAAGGGCGTCCGCGAGTTTAGAGCCAGTTACTAAGTTACTATGAGTCATTACAAGGGAAGTGACGTCATGACTGTTGAACGCCTATTAAGGAGTTACTCAATTTTACGACATTCAGCATACAAACTGAAACTGATGGGTACGTGTGTGCTAAGTCAGTACAACGTAACTTCTACTCCGCATTGTAACTAGCTTTGATTTTCGAACACAACTGAGATTGTATGCGATACCTTGATATGGGGTAATTTTGCCCCAAAGTGGAAACTTTGCCTCTGTGAATTTGGAATATTTTGAGTAATCTCGGCTTCCTTACAATACTCCTTTTTAAAAACTTAACTTTAGATCTATTAAAAAATTGTCAACAAAAAAAAAAACAGCCACATCAGTCAGCCCCACCAGTCTGTTTGTATATACCACGTTTACAACACTTTATAACACAAAATATTTACCATGTAAAAAATTGTGAATAATACCAAAGGCCACAGGACGGCTGGAGGGTTAGGGGCAGGGGTCGGTGATACGCACGTGCTGATAATAATACAAATGGTTGTAATGGTAACTATCTTGAATACAATAAATTATTATGAATTAGAGTTGGCATTCCTCTATTTTTGACACGGATGATATAACATTTTAATTAAGTATGATTGAATACATCACCGACATAGAGGGAAAAGTTCATAAAAAGGAAGGCCAGCCAGTTCAAGCATCCAATGCGTTTAAGCAAACTACTCACTATTCTGTCTGTAAAATTAATAGTACCAACACACAAAATTATTCATAACCTTAAATGTTTATCGATGGTATATATATGTTTAAGTAATATATTCCTCATTTCCACTAGACCAATCATACAGACACACAAATATATATATATAACCTTAAATGTCAATTGAAGGTGTGCGTTAAGATGTTCATCATTTTCTGTCCGCAATATCATTTGTAGCGGCCAAATTTTCCACAAGGATCCAAGAGGCTTAAATCAAGTCAATATCAATTGTACCAACACATTAAATGTTTATCATTGTTTACGTTTCAGCAAAATACTCACTATTCTGACAAGATTAATCGGACTCGTACCAACACGGAAAAAAAAACAATGTGCAATCATAAACTGAATGAGATTTAGTGAGGTCTCATAACCCAACTATCACTCTTTGAAAAATAATAAAGAGATACGCCAGTATAGTGGCGTCAATTTCATTCATTCTATAACAAAACAAGTCGCTTGGTCCTTATCTATGTCACCACTACTACTCAAAGTCATTTACAGGCTCTATGCGGATGGAGCTCGAGAATGTCTTGTTTTTTGGTAGCTTGTAGCCGACGCTAATCAGAGTAAGTTTTGAGTATAGATTGTAAAATAAAGACAACCTATTCCCGGATCTGTGTTAATTCGTCGACAGTAAAACTGATTAATGGTGACAATTTGTGTTTGTAGAATAGAGAGGGACATGAAAAAGAAATGAAAAGGAAGAAGAGGAAAAGAAGAAGAAGAAGAAGAAGAACAACAACAACAACAACAACAACAACAAAAACAGCAACATTAACAACAACAACAACAACCATGAAAATGACAATGACAACATGAACAAGAACTCATTAAAAATCAGACCAATAGTTTTTAGAATCGAAGAAAAAGGCATAATACTCCTTTTCCAAAAAAAATAGTTAAAAGAGCTTAAAACTAAGATCACAAATCAGAAGAAAAAGTTATAGGAATAATAATAATAATATAAAGAAAACGGTACTCACTTTAATAAGAATCTCTCCGTTCTACTCCAATATTATAATAATATCATTAGGTAAGTCACATACAATGATAGAAAAACGTATAATAATCTTTGTATTGTGTGTTAATATTGATATCTATAGCAATCGATCGCCGGCTGCAATATGCTCCATATATAATATCAAAGTGCCATAAACATGACAACATTGAGAAATGCGCGGTGCGACGGGAGAAGAAAAAAGAATATGGAACCAGTGAGTGAGCGGCACAAAATACTGCGTTCGTGAGTGAGAGATGGAGAGACACAAGATGTGATACGATGCAAGCCAGCCAGCAGCCTTGCTGTTAGACAAAACAGAGAAGGAAAAAAAGGAGAGAAAAATATAAAGAAAGAAAAACCGATTGAGAGCAAACCTATCGTAATTTGGCAACATTGTATTAGACTTTGTGTGGCCTATAAGTTGTATGAAACGTATTCTTTGGTCTTCTAGGTCCCTGGTTTGAGTCACTTTCTGGGCAATTCAAAGTTGAATCCTAGGAAAAGGTTTTTTCCCTACATTCTATCACCGTACTCGGGTGTAAAATGAGTACCTGTTGAAAACATTACTTTTTAAGTTTTACTCTGTTGGCTTGAGCATATGTAGTGGATATTGCGCTCAATAATTTAGCACAATCCATTTGAGTATTGTATGAGAGTCAAGCGAGATCGAGTTAGACTAATACTTGGTTTGATTAAGGCGGCCAGTAACTAAGGATGTTCTTGTATTCACAGAGATTAATAGTGTCCATCATTCTGTAATAGTAGAAAATGACCAGGATAGGAGAGGATGTTCTCTTTAGGCCAATAAAGAATCTCTCTCTCTCTCTCTCTCTCTCTCTCTCTCTCTCTCTCTCTCTCTCTCTCTCTCTCTCCGCTCAATTTTTAAAAATTCCTGTTCCCATTTTTTAATTTAAAAGAGCTTTTAAATAGCGCAGTATCCACTAAACATGCTTAAATCGCTTTATAAGGGACCCCTGGTCAACAGCAACACTTAACATGTAGGACGAGACATAACGCCTGTTCGGCAATATTACAATTTTTTCGGACAGATACAAAAATCTTGACGGCCTGATACGCATATTACACCTGAGTAAATGAAATCTTTTTTCCAAGAACCCAACTATGCGCCGAGCGATGCTCGAACCCAGGACCTTCCGATCCGAAAGCGAGTGTCATACCACTAGACCACATAGCCGAATGAATCGCTCTCCCTCATTCTATTCCCCAAATCTCTTATACTTGTGTGTAAAGTGCATGCGTGTTTTTTGACTGATATTCTGTCAGAAAATATATGAATTATCATAAAGTCTGATCTCTAAAAGTAAAGTTATTGATCGTCCACGGTTAAACATGCTCGTTGATCCCAACACTCTATTACGTAAAAGTAGACAAGCTAACTAAACATATCAATAGTAATATAGAGCAATACCCACTAAACGTTCTCAAAGCGCTTTTCAAGGGGTCCCTGGCCAACAGCAACATTTAACATGTAGGACGGTATATGACGCCTGTTAGGCGATATTACAATTTTTTCGGACAGAGACAACGCTGTTAACGGCCAGGTACTCATTTTATACCTGAGTACGGTGAGAGAATGTGAGTAAAGAGCCTTCTCCAAGGACTAAACTATGCGCCGAGCGAGGCCTGAACCCAGAACCTTCAGATCCGAAAGTGAGTGTCATACCACTATACCACATAGCCGCACAAGTAAGGGTTATTCGGTTTATAATGTCTGTGATAGAAAAGAAAAAGAATAAAGATGCAGGTCAATAATTTCATGATGTGATCATAACATTTGGAAAATTTTAGTACGAAGTAATGAATAAAATTATAATTAGAGCGGCTATGTGGTCTTGTGTTATGACACTCGCTTTCGAATTAGATGGTCCAGGGTTCGAGCCTTGCTCAGTGTATAGTTGGATCCTTGGAAAAGGCTCTTTACTCAAATCTCTCACTGTACTCAAGTGTAAAATGAGTACCTGGCCGTTAACAGCGTTGTCTCTCCCGGAAAAAATTGAAACATCGCATGACAGGCGTCATGTTTCGTTCTACATGTTAGGTGTTGCTGTTGGTCTGGGGGAGTTAGCTAAAACTACGTTTCATCGAGCGAATTATTTATTCAAAAAAATGCAACCTATGCCTAGAAAAAGAAATATCATATGGTAAAAAAAAACAATCCAAAACGCCTAACTGAACAGAAAGAGAGAACTATTCAGCACGTGCTTACACAGGAAGAAATGCTTACAGTCCAATAGACACTACACAACCCAATGATACAACCACTGCCCCAGACGACCACTCCTCCATCACTACACCACACCCAGTTTGCATACATATTCACACACACACACACACACACACACACACACACACACACATGTGCAACCTATATCCGGAAACAACATTGGCGCCAACGGACAGTACACAACAACATCCCTCCCATACATCTCTAGACGACGTTCCTGGTAACTCCATGAATTCTGGACGAAACAACGTTGTTGGAGAATGTGTAAAAAGAAATGAGGTAAGAATTTAAAAAATAATTTAAAATTAAAAATAATAATAAAAAATATTTAAAAATTAATAACTAATATATATATAATTATAATTATATGCATATGGGATCATATATCATTCAATAAAATCACTCACAGAAAACTGAAAGGAAGTACTCTTTGACTTCAAAGAGTTATTAAAGGAGGACAGGGAATAACGATGTCTGGTGTTTGCTGAAAGTGCATTCCACACAGAGGGAGCAGAATGTGCGAAGCACGTCGTGAAAAATTCGACTTAGGAATCAAACAGTTCAAGTATATGGAAATAGATGAGCGGAGAGAGCGATTCGGATTGTAGATAAAGAAGAGATGACATTTAGGTGGGAGCAGTACCATAGGTTACTTTAACTGTAACATTCAACATAAAAATATACTAATATTTCTTAAGTTAGTATTTTGAAAACCAATGGATAGATTTCGTTTTCTCTTCGTTCAATAATAAAAATTATTTTATCTACCCCTTTGGTTATAGAGGAAACCCGATTTTACTATAGCGTAATAGTAAATATATTTATATATATATATATATATATATATATATATATTATATATATATATATAAATATATATATATATATATATATAGGGCAGAGAAGTCGTGACGTCAAACTCCTTGAAAGAGTGAATATTAGCAGTTCTTCATAGGATTAATAATGAATAGGTTACATATTAAGTCATAAGGTGGCATAACTATTTTATTATGTATGTATATGCAGATTCTTTAGATTACTGGATGTAAAAGAAGGAGGATGGATGATTTTTAATGACGACCAGCATATATTTAGAGTAGAAAATAAGATGCCATCACTCTGAAACCAGAAGATCATTCGCACAAAGTATGCATACTGTCCTTGGAAAGATTGGTTATTTACACTTCCAATGAGATTGGAACCAGATTTTTTAACATCGCACTTGTGTTCCCTTTTACAAGTCATCACTATTTAATAGCTCGAGCTTCAATAAACTATTTTCAATCTCTTCATCGGGATAATAAAAATTTTGTTAGTTTCATACTCCCTCAGTTCAATTTTTTGCTTCTAAATGACTCGGTATAATACCGCTTTGTGGTGGTGAGTTACAAATGAGATTTCCTAAAAAATAATTTGATGCACCGATTCCAGGAAGAGAACTGGATGATTTCAAAGCGCATTAAAAATTTAGTTTTCCCCTTCGATTCCCCAATTCTACAATGAAGAAATCGCATTCAAATGAATTGAACCAATGAGATCTCCGCGTGCAAAAGATAAACAGTCACCCAAGCGTTCAGGCTTAAAACATAAAAGCTTTGATAGATAAAATGTGACTAATCATTTTAAACGGTGTTAGATGGATCGGGCTCAACCCGATAGATAGACTTGAATTATAAGATTAACGTAGGTCATTTGAGTGATTTAAAAACATCTCCATTTTCCTTGGGAGTTTTACATTTCGTTTTTCTATTTTTTATTATTTTGTATTTGGAATTGTTTGTTTTTGGGGGATTTTGTTGTTTGTTTGGTTATCTTCTTTTTGGGGGGGGGGGGTGGCGGGGGGATTGGACTCTGTTTTTTTTTTTTAATATTTTGTTTGTTTTTATTTTAATTGTTTTATTTCTTTTATTTTCTTTGGTTCTTTTTAATTGCTTTTTTTATTTGTTTTGTTTTATTTATTGTGTGTGTTTGTTTGTGTGTGTGTGTGTGTGTGTGTGTTTTCGGGAGTTTTTTCGGGGGGTTTTTTCAATTGTATCTGCAAGCATCTTGAAGTTTTGGTTGTAAATTGTAAAGCCCTAGAGTTGAAAACTAACGGTACACTGGCAAAAAGCCCTTTTTATTTTTGCCAAATTTGCTGATTTACTTTATACGTTGATGAACTAAGGTGACCCTGAACTTGTCAATTATATTTCTCAAACCTAAGCTAAAACAGGAATAATCGGCGTTTTGGTTAGTTTTATCAACAAGTCCATTCAGTATTTTTCTTGAAATTCAAACAACGCTTAACATTGTTGGGCTTTTTTAACATTTAGATCGATATACGTATTGGTGACTCGCAATGCTTTTTGATACCCCTCCACTAAAGTATTCTCTCTTCCCTCCACAATTTAAATAAGATGATTTTTAAAAGAATGTGATCTTTTAGAGCCATGAGGCACATCGAACTCGAGTTAATTCAATAAATATTCCTTGTTATCCTTTTGATAGGACGTTACTGTGGAATTTGAGTGGGGGGGGGGATCTTATCTCAGATTGAAACCGATCCTTTTGTATGTGTGGCGAGTGGTCTATCAAATAAGCAACCAAAATATAGGAGAAATGAGTTGATTCTATTAATATCCAATAAATTACCTTGATTAGACCTTAGTTTGTTTTATTTTTGTTGGATTTTTTTTCAGTCCAAGTTTTCCAGAATCGAAGTATGTCGTGACGGGATACCATCGGGAGATAGGAGTCAGATCTTCTTCAACTTAGGAATATTCTAGTATGGACATCAAAGGGAAATAGATATGCACGCTTTAATTTTTTGTATGTATTGAGTGAGAACATAGATCGCACAATGTTGGGTTCTCGATAGCTCAAAAGGTAGAGCACACCACATGCAAAGATGCCTCAATCCTATAATTTAAGTTTTTCTCCCCCCGCACTCCACACCAAGGTAGGAAATATTAATTTTTATGTAGAAAATATCACATAAATTCTCATTGTCCTCAATTATCTACTTTCTGGCACAGGCGGATAAATCAAATAAATTAAGATATATGTAAGCCGACGTGTACTTATTTGCAGGTCTGATCTCTCCTTATGAGATTGTTGTTATGGAAATCACAAAAATAATGATGCAAAAAGCTGTCCATTACAACAATGTTAAACTAGACCCAAAAGTGGGTTCGGATGTCAGACCTGCATATATGTACACGTTGATGTAAGCAAATAAATAAATAAATATCTGCATTTATAAATCGATTTACACAATTCCCCATTCATTGTGGTTTGGTTTCTTTACTCATCCTCTTGGTGCTTCAGTTGCACATAACGCCGACACAGTAGATCTTATCTTATCTTATCTTATCTTATCTTATCTTATCTTACTAAATGCTTAATAGGTATTATCCTTTAAATGCCTTATACAATAGTTTATAATTAAAGAATCTGATATAACTTGCATTGTATCTTTCACAGACAGTCTTACACAACTTTGAATGTCAGGAAAAATATATCAATACGGCAACGTAAAATCGATAAATACTATCATAGAATACTTGAGATTGAAAATTGGTCATAAATGTACAAAGTTCGTAGTACAATGAAATATTAATGACAAAAATAATTATGAAGGCAACAACGATGATAATGATTCATAAGTCTCTGATAAATTATGATTTTACATTTTACAAACCACCACGGTCTGCTGATATCTGTCAAACGCGTTCACGTTTGGGCCCTTATGTCACGGCACGATCCAGGGCCCTTCTCCAGGTCTCCAAGGGTCTTTCTCTCTCTCTCTCTCTCTCTCTCTCTCTCTCTCTCTCTCTCTCTCTCTCTCTCTCTCTCTCTCTCTCTCCTGGGGTGCATCTTTAATACAGCATCATAGTTCATCCACCTCCATCTTCTTCTATTGACAAGAAGAGATACAGGCTCTTGTCCTCTGTTCTTCATTAAGTTATGTGATTCCTACTGCTTTACTTATTCCGCCAGCAGCATCATATATTATGTATTATATTGTATCTAATACTCATTCCATACGTTGCAAATCGCCGTGTTTCAAGACTTACCCACCACTGCAGGAATTTACTCATTTTACACCTGACTCAAATGAAGAAATGTGTGTAAAGTACCGAAGGACTCAATGCAGAGGTTAAAGTTTTGATATCATTTTCATTCATCCGATCATTGACCAAACTCAACATTGCTTGACTTTTAACAAGCCGAGATTCTTTATTGTTGAGTGGCCGACATGATTGCAACATCTGTAAGATTTTATAATTAAAATGTATTAGGGAAAAAGCGATAAATATTATATGGGCTCATAAAACATAACATTCTATTTAGAGATCACGTACATAGATAAATACGCTCTCCTATTACTTAAATGATGAGGCCTAAAAGGAAAATAACTAGTATAGTCTAGTTTTTTACAGTAACTTGAAGAAGAATCGAATCCGACAATCTTCACACTCGAACAGTTTTATCTGTCTGGCCATCGTTGTATTAATTGGCCATTTAATGGGCCAATCGTGACAAATAACAGGAAAAGATGTATCATATGTTGCAAACATAAAATAATGAGGTGTTATATTTTTTACTGGACA
>NC_088363.1:29926102-29958602 GCF_034508935.2 Berghia stephanieae
ATTATTATAACAATAATAATAATAATAATAATAATAATAATAATAATAATAATAATAATAATAATAATAATAATAATAATAATAATAATAATAATAATAATAATAATAATAATAATAATAATAATAATAATAATAATAATAATAATAGTAATAATAATGATAATAATAATAATAATAATAATAATAATATTAATAATAATAATAATATAGTATATACTTTATTCATTTTTTTAAAAATGGAAATTCGTTTACAGACGTGGCATGCATTAAAATGTATAAACACAAAGTTGAGAATCTACGACGACAATGTATAGATATACATATATATATATATATATATATATATATATATATATATATATATATATATATATATATATATATATGTATATATATATATATATATATATCTATATATATAAATGTAAAAATATACAACCAAGAACGATAAACAATAACGTGAATGAAATCGACCTCTCTGATCATTGTTATTGTTTTTATACCGTCCAGTGGGTGACAAGTAATCACACGATTTTCTCGATCAAGTTGAAACGTTTAAGTTTACACATTGTTTCTGTGTTGGTTCTATTGATCAAGCGATAAAGCAGTGGGAATTTTACGTAGACGCATACCATCGATGGTAAAACCTGTGTAGTTCACTGTTTGTCAATTACTGCCATTATTTACATTATGACGACTGTCCGAGAGGCGTGGTTAACTATGTGTCTATTCTCGAGAGCCAAAATGTACCTAAAACCGGAGTAGATCCCGGTGTGCGTAAAGTTAAACAAACAGTACCGATGGTTTGCTACTCTTTAGAATAGACGCTCGTCTGACTTTTAGTACTTTCGCCAGATCTTTCGAGACCAAGCTACCTAATCACTGCTGAATGAACAACGCGGATGTCAGAAAAAGTCTTGATGCGCCCGGGATCGGATACTTGTTACTTTTACTGATCAGACCACTGAGCTGTGTGGAATACCCACACCCCACCGACCAAGAGGAGGAAAACCCGCTTTATCCCGTGTATTTTTCCTTTCTATGATGACTGACAATACCGATTCTTCAGTCAACGACAAAGTTGATTTAAAAGAGAATAATGATGTTCAAAAATCATAAAAAGGAGACAAGAGAAGAGGTCTATCTTTGTATTCTGTCGATATTTTGAACAAAACATATCTTTAATGTTTTGGTCAGAATATTCAATTCGTCCTTCAAATACCCAATGATTTTTAAAAATCCTCACTTTGTCAAAAACTCTCAAACCTGGGACTTCAAGGAAAGAGTCTAGGAGTCCCGGGTTTTAATGTTTTGGCATGAAGAGCGTCATTTTAATCTAGTGATATTAAAATGATATTTTCCTGGGAAATTTTTTTTTTTTCAAAGTGCGACGGTATTGCCACACAAAAATAAAATCCAAGCATTTTATTGAATCAATACTTTCATCGTCATCAGGATCTCAGTGCAAAATATGCTTGTTTTAAAGTTGTCAAAGAATTCAACAGAAGTGTATATATACTTACTTAGGCCTTTTTCTCCTCAAGGAGCATATGCTATCAACAACGGTCCTCCACCAGATACGTTTTTGACTGCCTTTTAGCTCTCTCCTTAACGATTATTTTCAGTATTCTCCCAAAATCGCAGGCTTACCCAGCAGAAAAATTGATTTTTTTTAAACTCAACTAATCTCTCTACTAAATAACTTTATGTTCTTATGAATTAAACAAATATCATTGTGATGTACAAAATAAATCTGAATAAGAAAAAATGTATATTGTGTCAAAACAAACGTGATGATATTGCTGTAGGTGGTAAGGGCAGGTTAACTCTCTCCTTACCAGCCATTTCCAGGATTTTTCCCAAAACTTCACACCCAACTAACACAAAAATAGATCTTTTATCACTCAAACACAAAAGCAGTAAGTTGTTGTGATAAATAATTTCTTAAGTAAAACATGCTCTACAAGCACACTGTCCATTTTCTTTAAATTGTATGATGTACAAAAGAAATTTGAATAAGAAAAATGTTGGTTGTATCGTAAATAAGGAATGTGACGATTTTCCTATAGTTTGTAAAGAGGGGGTTAAACCTCCTTCCATGTTGTCCACTTCTCCTTCGGTTCAGCCAATGTATTGAGCCTCAAGCTGGTACTTGGCCTCCCACTCTTTCTATTCCTTTGAGAGTTCCATAGCAGTTCCTGTCGTGTGATGTCGGATGTTGTTAGCTTCCAAAGGGTGTGCGTAATCCACCGCTATCAAATTTGCTGCATATCCTGCACTTCGTAAAATCGTTTATTATTTATCTTGACTCTGCGGAATGCCGATGATATCATTAAACCTGCGAGTAGTATTGACCACTTTTGGGATAATACTGAAATTCATCGGTAAGGAAAGAGTTAAATAATGTTAAATAGGACATGCCAATATTTGTTATCAACAGAGAGGACGCATACGAACTATTTAGTCCTCGATCTGTTTTTTTATAATGAATTTATATGGGTTTTTTTTTTGTTTTGTTTTTGTTTTTTGTTTTGTTTTTTTTTTGAGTTTTTTGTTGGGTTTTTTTTGGCTGAAGAAGGGTTTTGAGTCCGAAACGTTCCGTGTTTGGTATTTTGTTATTGTTGTTATTTTTAAACTGTTATATTCATTATTGTTTATTACTTTTTACAGTCCTCAGCTTCTAGCAGCTTTGTATCCCTATTGAAAATTACGTTAGGTTTAAATTCAATATAAAACGAATCGAAATAAAATATATACCGGGTTTAATGAAAGTTAAATATTTTGAGTAAGGAAAGTATGAAGATCGATTATATACAGCACAAATTAACTGAAATTGGCTCTAACCTCCATTTGACCTTTTCTCTCAGTCGGTCTCTTGTGTTATCATAGCAAAGTGAGTTCAACTCACTCATTTTAGTTGCCGAACCGGACAGGAATCGAACGCGAACTTTTTATCTCAGAATCAAAATTTCTTTCAATTTTCACGGAGTTTCTTTGTTGTTTTAGAACTTTTTATTTTTGTTTGCTTGTATGTTTCACGTGTTTGTTGTTTGTAAATTACAGAAATGTATAACGTCTATGACATAATAATTATTCCCGTAAATTGAAGTCACTCAGTTTATAGATAGTTCGAAGATGACGTCACTCAGGTCTTTGTTATTGTTTTTTGCCATCCGCGTTTATGAGTAATGCTCACTGAACTGTATTAACCTGACTATAAACGTTCATGGATACACACAGTTTTGTGTGTTGGTCCGTTATACTTCCGGATGGCAATGTTATGAGCTTCTTAGCCAAGCGCATACTATCTATATCCTTAGTCAACGTCCTTACCATGCCCAGTTCTAGGCAAAAACCTACCTGATCAAAGACTTGAAATCGCTTATAAGAACCTATTAATTTTGTCACTTGCTTCGGTCAGGCCTAAGACTAGAAAGTATTTTAATAAACTGGTAAAGGACTAACTCTCGTCACCAGAACGGACCACATTCGCGACTGCATTCTGTACATCTTTTCCTTCCCCTATTACATTTCATACTTGCATTATTTCTTACCCATACAACATTTAGATTTTCGTAACATATAGGTATAACTGTATACGTTATTTTCTTTTGCAAAATCCCCATTATTTTAATTTCACGTTAAGTATTATTCTGTCCATTGTACTTTTTATTGTTTTTAGCTTGCTCACCAGTGCATTGATAAGGAGTCAGAGACGGCAATATTTGTCTTTTAACGGACACATTGAGTAGATATCACATACAAATATATTCGTCAAGTATTCATAATATTGTAAAAAATGAAACAATATAGATAGAATGAAGATGACGTCAATCAAGTCTTTGTTATTCTTCTTATCCTCCAAGTTTATGAGTAATTCTCACTGAACGGTATGAACCAGACTATAAAAGTTCATGGTTACACATAGTTTTGTGTGTTGGTCCGTTATACTTCCTGATGGCAATGTTATGAGCTTCTTAGCCAAGCGCATACTATCTTTAGCGGCGCTTTTTGATATGAAGGTTTTCTATATCGAGTTGACATTGATAAATTCCCCCCCCCCCCTTTTTTTTTTTAAGGGGGGGGGGGTGAAGGGGAGGGTTATGAAATTTGTTTTAATAGTTTTGGGGCGCTTGCAAGACTGCGGTGACAATTTATATTGGTCAATAAATGCAAATGAGTGTACGTGCGTGGACTTTGTAAATAAGGCATCCAGTTGTGTCGTCGTTGGCAGCATGCATGGGTTGTCCAGCGATGGTCCATTCCAGACCACCGTCCTTTATAGAATATCAATAGCTGCGTTTATTCCATGCGTGCCGTCTTGCACCAGTCGTTGATATCCAGACCATTGGAATGACACTGAGCAGAGTGCTGATTGCGACAGCTCACCCTACACGCCGGTGTCCACCAATCAGCTGAATTCTGACAAAACAATTTTTAAAACTTTCCCGTTATATTATAGATGGAACGAAATTGACGTAACTCTGTTCTTTTTTATTGTTTTTAGACTGCTATTTTAATTATTAATTCTCACTAAATTATGTCCATCAGATTATAAACGCTCAAGGTTACACGTAGTATTTTGGTGTTAGTACATTATATCCCGCTGGTGGATGTTGTGAGTATTTTACCTAAAAGCATAGCATCAATAAAAGTAAATTAGAATGATCCTTCAAATAAAAAACAGTCCATGGAGTCATTAGGCCCATGAAACCAGATTTTAGCCCGGATTCTATAACGTGAAACAGACAAAAGCAATTTCATGTGACCCTTTGTAGCTAGTCTTTCGTAAAGTGGTATCCGCCAAGTTTACCAGAGTCAACTAAACATTCACTCCTGAATAGACAGAATGAGGGTCAGAAAAAATAAACCAGAATCGATCTCGGTCCCTCTGGTTATGAAGCGAGTGTTCTACTAACTGAGCTATCGGACCCCTTAAAATGATACTAGACTTGCCAATAAGTCTCAAACCAACGTCTTCAAAATAGCTCTTTGATTTGAACAAGAGATGAAGTGAGTAGAAAAGTGCCAGAAGACAATAGAGAATAAAAATGTTCGCGGCGGTGGTGGGGTTTGAACCTGCGACCTTATTGGTACGACAACTCCGCCTGGCCGGTGAGAGCGTGACTCTACCGTATGAGCTATCCACGAACACAAAATATTCGTATCAAACTCAGGTCTCTCTCACCGACTTCTGGAGACCGCGGGTTCGCCACACAACCATCGCGAAGTTACCTGGCCAGCAGTTAAGCTTAATAGCCAATATTTTCAACACAAACATATAACATAGAAACGATTGAGACATTGAGTATGATCGGTTATGGGGTGAATTTAATTCAGAAAAGTGAGTGGAGCAGGCACTTATGGTGGTAACAACAAGAGATGAAGTGAGTAGAAGAGTGCCAGAAGACAATAGAGAATAAAAATTTTCGCGGCGGTGGTGAGGTTTGAACCTGCGACCTTATTGGTACGACAACTCCGCCTGGCCGGTGAGAGCGTGACTCTACCGTATGAGCTATCCGCGAACACAAAATATTCGTATCAAACTCAGGTCATTAGGAACACAAAATATTCGTATCAAACTCAGGTAATGACCTGAATTTGATACGAATATTTTGTGTTCGTGGATAGCTCATACGGTAGAGTCACGCTCTCACCGGCCAGGCGGAGTTGTCGCACAAATAAGGTCGCAGGTTCAAACCCCACCACGGCCGCGAAAATTTTTATTCTCTATTGTCTTCTGGCACTTTTCTACTCACTTCATCTCTTGTTGTTACCAACATAAGTGCCTGCTCCACTCATACTTCTTTGATTTGATGAAGTTTGACAAGATGAGTGTCGTACGCGGTATTTGATCTAGTGGTATGACACTCGCTTTCTGATAGGAAGGTCCTGAATTCGATCCTTGCTCGGCGCATAGTTGAGTCCTTGGAAAAGGCTCTTTACTCACATTCTCTCACCGTACTCAGGTGTAAAATGAGTACATTGCCGTTAACAGCGTTGTCTCTGTCAGAAAAAAATATGATATCGCCTAACAATAGGTGTCATGTCTCACTTTACATGCTAAATGTTGCTGGTGGTTATGGATCCCTCGAAAAGCGCTTTAAGAACATTAAGTGTATATTGCAGTATCTAAAAGCTCAAGTGTTTTGTTTCGTTTTTTTAAAATTGATTAACATGTGAAATAAAAGTTGCTTGTCTATCTTTTTATATTTTGGATAAAAATGAAAAGTGCGTTTAGTCAGAGTGTGGAAGTAATGCCCAAGCAGTAGGATCTTTTTTTTTTTTCTTTCATCTTGTCCCTCATTTTGCAGGGTTGCTATAATGAATGCCACATCTCCATTCATCTCGGTTCATAGCATCATCTTCCTCCAGGCCCAGTTCTTTCATATCGTCCTTTGCCCTTTCCATCTATCTAGTTTTTGGGCCCGTCCCTATTTTTCTCTTGCCCGCTCATTGTATATCAAATACTTTCTTTCCCTCTTACTCCCTCTCTCATATCTTAAAAAGTCCGAACCATTTCAGTAGAATATGGTAATAAAATGGTGGAACTTGTAAACAGGTTAGTGACGGTGGTCATGAAAGAGTAACATTAATAAAGATTGATTTCATTATGTAAACGTTTTGTAAAATTGAAATTCTCATGATATTAATTAGTTCATAATAATAGAAACTAAATATGAGAAATGATTAAAGTCATAATCTACATAACTTTAGAGTGGCGTGCACATATTTGCATGTCTGATAGCCGAACGCAATTATGGGTTTGATTTAACATTGTTGTAATAAACAATACTTTGTTTTGTTTTTCAAGTATTTTGGACAATGGATTCAAAACAATTTGAGTTATCGGACACGCAAATAAGAATACGCCGGTATAGAGCTAACATCAAGTGACAACCACAACACAATAAATACACGAGTGGTGAAGAAAAGGCAAATATAGTGCCCGTGCATGTTAAAGGTAACCACTAAAGATGTGTTTCGCTTAAGTTCTGTTAGAACTGTTACATTGTTATTACGAAACTAGGAACGTGACTTTTCTATTATGTTGTTGCAAGTGACGTTTGAGTTATTCCAGTCTTCCATCTTTGGAACATATCTTAAAGAAACAGTCCCCCTGTGAATGGATAAAGGGATGATGATCTTTTCGGTTATTCATAATTTATAACGATAGTGATAATAATAATAATAATAATAATGATGATGATGATGATGATGATGATGATGATGATGATGATGATGATGATGATGATGATGATGTTAATGATGATGATGATGATGATGATGATGATGATGATGGATGATGATGATGATGATGATGATGATGATGATGATGATTATGATGATGATAAGAAAAATTAGTAGTAGTAGTAATAGTAGTAGTAATAGTAGTAGTAGTAGTAGTAGTAGTAGTAGTAGTAGTAGTAGTAGTAGTAGTAGTAGTAGTAGTAGTAGTAGTAGTAGTAGTAGTAGTAGATGAAGAAGAAGAAGAAGAAGAAGAAGAAGAAGAAGAAGAAGAAGAAGAAGAAGAAGAAGAAGAAGAAGAAGAAGAAGAAGAAGAAGAAGAAATAAAAACAAAAGAAGAAATAGAAGTAGTAGTAGTAGTAGAAGAAGAAGAAGAAGAAGAAGAAGAAGAAGAAGAAGAAGAAGAAGAAGAAGAAGAAGAAGAAGAAGAAGAAGAAGAAGAAGAAGGAGAAGAAGAAGAAAAAGAAGAAGAAGAAGAAGAAGATTAGTAATGATAATAATAATAATAATAATAATTATTATTATTATTATTATTATTATAATAATAATAATAATAATAATAATAATAATAATAATAATAATAATAATAATAATAATAATAATAATTGGTTTGCTTACTTTGTTTTATCGGGATTAAAATATTTTGCGATCTTAGGCTATGGCCGCTGCATTTATGTTCTTTACGGCTTTATTTCCAATACGTTAAGCAAGGAGAGTCATTTTAATACTGTGAAGTTCCATTTCTTTGAAATCACTTCCGAGCTTTTTATTTATCTCAATGACAAAATTGCAAAAGCATTTTGATATAAAAGTAACGGTGTTTTGATCTTTGACAAAGATTCCTCGAAAGGCAATTGTGACCAAAGACGTGAACAGTCAATCTTACATAATAGTTCTAACTTAATCACAATAAGTTCTTTGTGATATCCATAACAGTTTAATAGAAATGAAGAGATCTCACTCACTCACTCACAAAATCCCATGACCGGGCGGTCGTCGGGGGGACTTGCGTGAAGCAGAAGTTACAGTCTTCCTCCATGCCTGCCTGTTGCTAGCCCTATGTAGCAGCTCCGGAACCGACATCTCTGTCCATTCTTTTATATTGTCCAGCCATATCTTCCTTTGGCCCCCTCTTCTGCTCTGGCCTTCGACTAGATCTAGAAAACTACAAATCCACAAAATAAAATCAATTCCAAGTAGAAAACATGCTTCATCCTCTAGGTCAATGACAAAATGTTTGCAGCCATAATCCAACAAATCTCTTGAACACAAACTACCGGAATGTCTGAAAATTTGGAGATGAGAGGCCTCGAATGTTTTCACAACCTTGATTTGGTTCATCATTCGTCAAATTCAGGAACTTGAGCATGAACATAAGGCAATATACAGCAAGACAGTTGTACCCTTGTAAAATCAATCCACCTTGAGATCTATTTCGAACAAAATGTCCAACAAATCACATAGGTACCTCTTTTCATTATAAGGGTTTTTTTTTAGTGTTTTCATTTACACTAACACACTGATTACTATTTGAACCGAGCAAACACCGAACGGCAACAAATTGGGGAAAACATTCAATGATCAAATAAATCTCAAAGTGTTTTCACAACATTGCCAAACCCATGTAGGGCACAATTCCTAAGCATTACGATTCGGGGCGTCAACAAGCATACAAAAAAACGGCTTCCATAGCAAGCGTAGGACATCGGAAACCGTTTAGGCACCTAAATGGTGAGTGGCAAAATACATTGCCCGGAACATTAAAAATCAATATCAGAACGTGATCGCGACCTTTGACACGAGACAAAAATAGCTGCTGAATTTTTTCTTAAGATGCAAAGTTTGAAATAAATAATGATAATAATAAGAAGAAGAAGAAGAAGAAGAAGAAGAAGAAGAAGAAGAAGAAGAAGAAGAAGAAGAAGAAGAAGAAAAGAAGAAGAAAGAAGAAAGAAGAAGAAGAAGAAGAAGAAGAAGAAGAAGAAGAAAAGAATAAGAAGAAAATAATAATAATAATAATAATAATAATAATAATAATAATAATAATTAATAATAATAATTATAATAATAGATATATATAATGATGACAGATAATGATGATATATGATGATGATAATGATGATGATGATGATGATGATGATGATGATGATGATGATGATGATTGATGATTGATGATATGATATGAATGATGATGAAAATACTAGTAATGGTAATGATAATAATAACAATAATAATAATAATAATAATAATAATAATAATAATAATAATAATAATAATAATAATAATAATAATAAATAATAATAATAATAATAATAATAATAATAATAATAATAAAATCAATAATTGTATTAACATTTTAAAAACTTGAGCTTTTATATAGGACAATGCCCACTAAACGTGTCAATGCGTTTTACAAGAGGTCCTTAGCCAACAGCAACAATTAACATTTAGGACAACACATGACGTCTTTTAGGCGATATAACAATTTTTCGACGCATACAGTGTTATTAACGGTCAAATACTCATTTTACATCTAAGCGTGACGAGAGAATGTGAGTAGAGAGCATTCACCAAGGACCCAGTTATGCACCGCTCACAGCGCGGCTATTATTGTTTAGATTTATGGGGGTTTTCAAATATAATAAAAAGAATCAATATGAAAGTAAATAAGAAAAATTGAGCTTTATATGGCGCAATATCCACTAAATCTGCTCAAAGCACTTTACAAGGGGTCCCTGACGAACAGCAACATTTAACATATAGGACGGGACATGACGCCTGTTAGGCGATATTACAATTTTTCGGACAAAGAAAACGCTGTTAACGGCCAGGTACTCATTTTACACCTGAGTACGGTGAGAGAATGTGAGTAAAGAGCCTTTTCCAAGGACTCAACTATGCGCCGAGCGCGAGGCTCGAACCCAGGAGCTTCCGATCCAAAAGCGAGTGGCATACCACTAGACCACATAGCCGCACAAAACAAATGGTGTTAAGAAAAAGATTTGTCATTAATAAATAAAGGTAGAAGATAATATTATGTTTGCATCATCGGCAATATAATGCCTGTGTGTTTATTTTATCTTCTTTTTTTTTTAGCGTGAGCTTGATCTGGATCTTTTATCAAGCAATTTCCCTTTAATGTGCTCAAATCGCTCAACCAGTTGTACCAAGCCAACACCAACACTTTACATGTAAAACGAGATTTCACGCATCATAGGCGCTATTACTATATTTTTCGACAGAGAAAGCGGTGTCACGGTTTAGGTACTTACTTTACACCTGAGTAAGGTGAGAGAATATGTATAAAGTTCATTTTTATTTGAAAGACTCATTTTTGCACCGCTAAGCAAAGGACTCAAAACAAGGACTTATAGATCAGAAATTGTATCGCTAAGAGAGGGACTCGAACCTAGTACCTACGGGTCAGAAGGTAGTATCATACAATAAGTCCAAGAAACGCACTTTACCTGCATTCAACTGGTAATTTACTTCAAATTACTTAAGTTTCCCAATTTTTATCCTTTTCACTTGAACCTCAATTTTCTAAATAACAATGTGGAATTGAATGTAAGCTTCAATTTAATATACGAAAACAGATAAAATGGACGTTTCGGATTTTCCCTTTATCAACAAAACGATGAAATCTTATTCGTCTGTAGTGTTTCATTCATCCTGTTTTGTTGATAAAGGGAAAATCCGAAATGTCCATTTTATCTGTTGAAGTTTACATTCAATTTCACATTGTTATTTATTTCTTCGAGCTTCAAGCAGCAACATTTACATTAATTCTAACTCATTCCACAATGATAACATACACAACGGGTTCCATTTTTTAAAGATGAATTTTGGTGTGAATTATAAAACAAAATAATAGTAAACATTTAAGGCGAATGCAAAGGATTTTTAGAATACTCGGCTGATCAAAAAATATATTATTTCTGATGTATTCCTATTATCATAACTAATTATCTTTTAATATGAACAATTTCATTCAAAGGGAGAAATTGCGTGCAAAGAGATAATATGATAATCGTGTAAAGAATTTCAAATGTATGTCTCTCAAAACTCAAATGTTAGCTTTGATTGGACAGGACAATTAAATAACTTTAATTAATGCGCCCGTGTTTTAAGTTAAAAGATAAAGTGCGATTGACACCGCAGCACTTTTTGATGTGTTTATTTTTTTTATTTTTTTATTTTTGCTGTTGTTATTGTTGTTGTTGTTGTTGTTGAAGTTGCTTACGTCTGTTGTCATCAATATCTGTTATGGAAAATTGTATTGCTAAAATAAAGGATTGGATGAAATTAAACAAACTTGAATTTAATGACAACAAGAAAGAAATGATAATTTTTGGAAAGAGGTATCAACTCTCAAAAATATCTACAAATGAGATACTAGTGGGTGAAAATGCTAATAAACCTAGTTCTTGTGTGATAAATCTTGGGGTGTATTTAGATCAAGGGTTATCCATGGAAGATCATGTTAAGAAAATATGTCAATGTTGTAACTATCACATTAGAAACATTGGAAGAATCAGACATTATATTGATGAGGATATTATAAAGATGCTTGTTAATTCTTTTATTACTCGCAGATTACATTATTGTAAGCCCTTCTCATTGGCTGTCAAAATAGATTAATTCATCAACTACAAAAAAAAAATCAAAATAAAGCGGCTAGACATAAAATTAACGAAAAAAAGAGATCATAATATAATACCAGTTCTCCAGGAATTGCACTGGCTTCTTGTGAAGTTTAGGATAGAATTTAAGATATTGTGCTGTTTTTAGATGTCTGGATGGATTGGCACCTGAATATTTGCAGGAACTGATTAAAAAACATGAACCCACTCGAAATTTAAGAGACAAGTGTGAAGGAAACGTGATACGAATTCAATTTAACAACAACAAAATATGAAAATAACATTGCAACATTATGACGTAAAAAGATAAAACTTTAAGCGAGATTTGAACGTTGTCAACGAATCCGAGCATCTCACGTGTGATGGGAGAGAGTTCCAAAAATGGGGGGCCGAAAATTGAAAAGACTGTTCACCTATTTTACGCAATGGCTTAGGTTTGACAAGGATTGATTGGTCATTGCTTGACCTCAAGTTTCTATTGGGGACATATATGTTTAGAAGGTCTTTAATATAGGAGGGACTGTTCGTGCTCAGGGATTTGTAGACAACAGTACAAATCTTATAGGCAACTCTTTTTTCCACAGGAAGCCAATGTAACTCACGGAGAAGAAGAGTTGCTGACGGGTAATTTTTTGTTTTTGCGTACAATGAGCCTGGCTGCGTTGTTTTGAGCAACCTGAAGTTTGCTAATTTTGTCTTTAGCTAAATTCGCCCAAAGGAAGTTACAATAGTCCAATTTAGATAAAACCAGGGAATTAATTAAAAGTTCTGCTATATGCTTCGGTATTAAATTACGAATTTTGCTTATTTTTTTCATTTCTATGTACATAGATTGTATGGTGTTATTCACGTGGCTTGTCATGGAAAGATCTTTATCAATGATGACGTTTAAACATTTTCATTATGTAAAGCGCCGCAGAGTACGATTAACGTGGATATTTAGGTGCTATATAAATTCATTATTTACTATTACTATTTACTACTACTATTACCTTGTAAAGTCCGCAGCATCTAACAGATTTATATCAAATTAAATAATATTGTAAAAATTGTGCGGCTATGTGGTTTTGTGGTGTGACACTCGCTTTCGGATTGGAAGGTCCTGGGTTCGAGCCTTGGAAAAGGCTCTTTAATCACATTCTCTCACCGTATCCAGGTGTAAAATGAGTACCTGACCGTTAACAGTGTTGTTTCTGTTCGAAAATGATTGTAATATCGCATATATGTCCCGTCCTACATATTAAGTGCTGTTGTTGGCCAGGGACCCCGTGTAAAGCGCTTTGAGCACGTTTAGTGGAAATTATGCTATATAAAAGCTCATTAAAAAAAAAAAAGTTTAGTAAGATAAAGAGGAAAGGATGCGTTGCCCAGTAACACTGACTCCAGGTGGGAGGATCGGTCAGTGACCATTTCTGGATTCTTACACGTAGCCAAACAGTTATCTATCGTCAAATGGCTTATTATCATTCTTTTTTCACTTTGACCAGTAAACTTCTCATACATATCCTTACATCCCAAGCTCCCACACCCCAACACTTGCTAAGAACTCTCAATCCTGGGACTTCAATCTTTTTTAGATTAGTTTGAATCCATTGCCTATAAATCTTTTGATAAAACAAACTAAAGAAATTCTAGCCAAAATAAAGATAGTATGATTTGTTTTCGCGAGATAAAAGTTGGCTAGCTAATGTCCTATTAACGATCACCTTTGTTATGTTACGCTAGTGTTTTGTTTGTTTCGGGGTTTTTTTCTTCTCCTTCTCCTAGGCGCTTGGAAATTCGGAGGAATACAACAATGATATTGATGAACAAAGAAACATTGAACAAGGCCTCTGGGAAAATTAAGAGGGTATGCTGGGGTTATCTGGAAAAAAAATTCATTGTTAAGATTTTGGCTAGAAAACTCGTCCTTCAAATATCGATCTATTAAAATGACCCTCATCTTGGCAAAAAATCTCAAACCTAATACTTCAATGAAGTCCCAGGTTTGAGAGTTTTTGACCAGATGAAGGTCATTTTAATCGATCGATATTTCATGACTAGATTTCTGGTCAAGATCTTTTTTATGCGTTTTAACTATATAAAGTTGTATAGACGATTTCAAATTCGTAAGGAGATAATGGCTCTCTCTCTCTCTCTCTCTCTCTATATATATATATATATATATTATATATATATATATATATATATATATAAAATATATATATATATATATGTGTGTGTGTGTGTGTGTGTGTGTGTCTTTCTCTATTTCTCTCTAACTCTCTCTCTCTCTAACTCTCTCGCTCTCTCTCTCTCTCTCTCTCTCTATCTATCTATCTATCTATCTATCTATCTATCTATGTATCTATCTATCTATCTCTATTTATCTATCCATCTGTAAATCTCTTTCTTCCTATTTTTTCTTTCTCTTTTTCACTCTATCCCCCCTCTCTCTCTCTCTCTCTCTCTCTCTCTCTCTCTCTCTCTCTCTCTCACACATACTCTCTCTCTCTCTCTCTCTCTCTATCTATCTATCTCCATCTATATCTATCTATCTATCTCTCTCTCTCTCTCTCTCTCTATATATATATATATATATATATATATATATATATATGTATATATATATACTGCATTTCATTTTATTTGTTTTTAACGTTTATTTGTTTATAGTTGTGCTGACGAAGGGTTTGTACCCGAAACGTCCATGTCTGTATAGTTCCCCATCAAAACCCTCTCCTTTATCACTCTTTCGTTAGTATTTTCACGATCCCAGGCTTCAGGCAGCACCTACCGCTCTCTATAGGATAATAAATAGTACATATACAATGAATGTCTAGTCATATTGATTTTATACCACGAGTTATCTATAAAATTTCAATTGATGCGAGTTTCAACGAGCATCAATTGAAATTTTGAAGATAACGAGTGGGATGAAAACAATATGAATAAACAAGAATCATAGATCTATTTTATACCAATCTCTTTTCGAGTTATTGCTCAACTGAATTCAATTTTTCAGGCTTGAGTTCTCATTTCAGTGTCACCATTGCTTTGGTGAACTGCTTCACTTCATTTCAAACATTGTAAGACTCCGCTTTGTTTTTGGATAAATGACACTAACAGTAAACTGAAAATATAGCTCTCAGATTTTGGGGTTCATATTCTTCGCCGTTCACGGGTAAAATACATGTTGAGTTCCTTGGATGGAATTTCATTAACTTTGCTGGCCTCATCTTCATGGGCCAAAATCTGTCGAAAGAGTTTTAAGGTCCCCGTTCGTCATTTTCGATGTGTTTTTATTTTGCTGTTCTTGCACAAAATTGTCTACAGCATTGTTGTCGAACAGTAAAAATAAATTTCCATGGTGTTTAAATGTAGATGATACGTTCCGGATAGTAATTAGGAATAGTTAGTAGCATTATAAGTGTGTTTGTCCATGGAGATTGGATTGTTCTGATTTTGTCCTAGCAGCGAAGATATGGGTTCCACTTCGTACCCAAAAGGTACCTAGTTCGACTACCCGCCTTGTTGTGTGGCCTTGAGCAAGTCATCTCTCCCTAGTTCAATTTTGGGCGCTCCACTGCGGCTGACTCCTGGGTTATTCCAGTCTTCCCTTGGAATAGTCCCTAAAAACAAATTTCCCCTCTGGATGAATAAAGAGATTTGTTTTTAATTTATTCATTTATTTATTTATCCAACGGCGAGTGTCGTACTACAAGACAACAAAGTCGCACAAAGAAAATAAGGAAGTAAGGAAAAAACGGCGTAAATAAATTAATAATCAATACCTGCAGTGAAGACTTGAATGGATTCAAGAACCAAAAAGACATAATTTGTAGGGCTATACCTTACTTCTTCGCGCATTTTATTACCCTTCTCTCCCTTGGGTAATTTGCCACTGGCATTGAACATCTCCATGACAATAAAAGAACACCCAGTCTGCCATACTCTATAAAAAACTATAGTTAAAAATTTGGCCAGAAAATTCGTCCTTCAAATATCGATCGATTTAAATGACCCTCGTCTTGGCAAAAACTCTCAAACCGGGACTCCGCGAAGTCCCAGGTTTGAGAGTTTTTGCCAAAATGACGGTCATTTAAATCGATCGATATTTGAAGGACGAATTTTCTGGCCAAAATTTTAAATATGGATTTTTCCAGAGCACGGCAGCATTATGCTTGCCCCTGAACCAGTTAACGGCCGTACTCTAGAAAAACTCGTATTTAAGTAATTTGGCCAGAAAATGTGTCCTTCGAACATCGATCGATTTAAATGACTCTCATCTAGGCAAACTCTCAAACCTGTTGGGACCTCGCAGAAGCGTTTTTTCGCCAAGATGAGGATCATTTGAATAGGTCGATATTTGAAGGACGAGTTTTCTGGCCAAATTCTTTAATTACGTGTTTTCCCAGAGTACTGTGAAACCTGTGCGTAGTAAAACAGTCCGGAAATAAAAAACAAGAACAATTTACTTGTAGCAAGCATTCAGAATACAGATACCATAATTAACCCTTCTTGAACAGCTTCCGCAAATAATTAAAAAAACGTCTCAACAAAAGGTATTCCGACATGCGATCGAATAAATAAGCGTTTAACGTGTGCAATGGAATGAATGAAGTTGGCGTGTTTTGGTGTTTTGATCGCCAGTTGGGTGATTAATTCTTAGATACAATGAAGTTAACGTCACTCGGGTATTTATTATTGTTTTTTGTCACTCGCCCTTCGAATATCAATCGATTTAAATGATCCACATCTTGGCAAAAACTATCAAACTGGGACTTGGGAAGTCCCAGGTTTGAGAGTCTTTTGCCATGATGAGTATCATTTAAATTGGTCAATATTAGAAGGTTGAGATTTCTGGCTAAATTTTTTTAATACTTGAATTTTCCAGAGAACGGCAGTTAACCTAGTTATTCTAGTCATTACAACACGAAACGTTATCCCTGGCGATGACATTCTGATTTCATAACCCACAAGACAACAAACAAAAAAATATAGAAACAAAACGACAGCCCTCCTTGTTGTCTTGTTTTCATTTTTTTTTTTATTTCATTTATTTTTGTTTTGTTTTGTTTCTTTTCTTTGTTTCTATTGTTGTTTTTGTTGCTTTGATTATATTTTTTTTTTTTGATTTCTCGTTTCATGTTTTCAATTGTTATTTCATGAGCCTTTTATTGTGTTCCAAACTTTTTGTTGTAAAAGGATTAAGTTGTGAAGGCCGCTTGGGAAATATTTGTTCCATCCAATGGTCCTTAAGCACACTAAAGTTACGAAACGCTTGCTCAATTCGACAGAGTAATCTCTTTTTAATTCTCGTTGCGTTTATTCTCTCGTGGCTACAGACAAGAGCGCAGAGCTGCATACTACTAGATACGAAAAATTTCGTAAAATTACGAAATTTCAGCTCCAATTTCAGAACTCATGAGCATCTCTAAGTCAGTAAAAGTTATTGAAAATGATAGATGATGCCAGAGTACACAATTCTAAGGATCTTGAAATGTTTTTTTTTAAACAGAGCATTTATATAGAGCAATTTCCACTAAACGTGCTCAATGCGTTTTAGAAGGTGTCCTGACCAACAGCAACACGTAACATGTAGAACGTGACATGACGCCTGTTAGGCGATATTACAATTTTCCGACAGAGACAACGCTGTTGACGGTCAGGTACTCATTTTTCACCTGAATACGATGAAAGAATGTGAGTAAAAAGCCTTTTCCAAGGACTCAACTAAGCGTAGAACCAGAACCTTCCGATTCGAAAGCGAGTGCCATACCACATGCACAAGACAAATAGCTCACAAATCATTGTGAGGGTAGATTATTGATTTATGAAAATAATTATAGCGACATCTATTTTTATCTCCTAAGAATTACGATTTTTTAAATTTTTAAAATTGGCAGGTCTGAGAGAGTTGTCTAGTGATAGCATTGCAGTCCTGTTTTGTAGGTATTACCTCCCTTTGACACAGCTCGGAAAGACAACTTCACCAAGTTTAGTTATGGCTGTACAACCCTCTCCTTACCAACAACAGGAAAATCGTCACATTCGTTACGATCCGACCAGCACTTTTTACCATTCAGATTTCTTTTATAAATCACAAAATTTGAAGAAAAATGTTTTTATTATAGCCATAAAAACGTGACATTGTGTTGTAGAGTTCATTTTGCTGATCAATATTATGTATAGAATGTAGTTGTTGCTCTTCTGTTTGAGTAAGAAAAAAACTATTTTTGTGTTGGGTGGGTGTGAAATTTTGAAGAAAATTCTGAAAATGGCTGGTATGGAAAGGGTTAACCAGTTAAGTGCCGTACACTGGAACGACATAATTTTAAAATTTGGCCAGAAAACTCGTCCCTCAATTATCGTTCGATTAAAATTACCCTCATCTTGGCGAAAGATCTGAATTTTTATAGTAATCAACGCCGTCCTTGTTATCATGTGAAATGTGTAACCCAATGTGTCAATTTACTATTATTATATCGTATATTATATATATATTATATATATATATATATATATTATATATATTATATATATTATATATATGGACTAGATTAAAGAAATTGATATTTACGTCAAAATTATGAGAATAAGAAAATTCTTTATTTTAAGTTTTAAGAGGGGGAATGTATTTTTCATAATTGCGTTGTGCTTGATGTTAATGAATATTTTCATTTCTATAGTAATCATGACCATCAATGTCCACATTTCATTATCAATGTTTGTAAGCCGTTGCGTAATTCTCGTATCATCATGACAATCTCATATTACGTCGGGACAACGTCTACATATATGCAGGTCTGAAATCCAAACCCACTTATCGGCATAGTTTTAACATTGTTGTATTGGACAATATTTTGCATCACTTTTTTTAGATTTCCATTACAACAATGAGCCCTCTGATGAATTGGGTTATCAGACCTGCAAATAAGTGCACCTCGTGTCGGGATCATCTGGATTAGTGGAATGTGATCGTGGATAGCTCATACGGATAGCTCATGCTCTCCCCGGCCAGGCGGAGTTGTCGTACCAATAAGGTCGCGGGTTCAAACCCCATCACCGCCATGCAAATGTTTATTCTCTGTTGTCTTCTGGCACTTTCCTACTCACTTCATCTCTTGTTATTAGTGGAATGTATGATTTTAAAAATCCAAAATACACGTGAGTTAAATCATGTGTCTCAGGGTCAGTTTTTGTGCTCATGTGAATAATTTTGGAAACATTACGGCAATCGCAACTTTAACTTTTCAACTGGAACTTGACCTTGATGTTTTAGTAAAGCATGAGCAATAAATAATCTTGAACACTCGTTTGAAAATTCAAATAATATGTTAATAATAAATAATGAAGATTATTTATATTGCGCCCAATTATCTATACAATGAAGCTCTATGCGCATAACAACCACATCAATTCATTCAAATTTCTCTCTCTCTCTCTCTCTCTCTCTCTCTCTCTCTCTCTCTCTCTCTCTCTCTCTCTATCTATCTATCTATCTATCTATCTATCTCTATCTCTCTCTCTCTCTCTATCTATCTATCTATCTCTCTCTCTCTTTCTTTCTCTCTTTCACACATATATACACACACGCACGAACGCACGCACACACACACACACACACACTGTCTCACCTTCTCTTTCCATGTATGTATGGATGTATATATATATATATATATATATATATATATATATATATATATATGTGTGTGTGTGTTGTGTGTGTCTATGTGTGTATATATAATATATATATATATATATATATATATATATATATAAATTATATATATATATATTCCAGGAGGGCCAATATATATATATATATATGTATATATATAATAATATACATATATATGTATGTATATATACATGTGTATGTATATATATATATATATATATAAATATATATATATATATATATATATATATATATATACCAGGAGGGCCATATATATATATTTTATATATATATTGTGTGAGGTTGACATGGGTAAGGTTTTGGTTTTGGCCCTCCTGGATGTTGATGTTGATCGTTAATAATCTATTGTCAAGTACTGTAGGTGAACTGGACTCTGCATGTGTACATGGATGTATAAATAGAAAGAATTGAGCAATAGAAAATATGATTTCATGACAAAACACCTTATATACAAATCATTTGTTTATGATTCTGCCATATATCACATGAATTTGAATAAACAAAACAGGAGAAAAGTTATATCAAAGTCAAAACCTTTATTAACAGACAGTAAAAACTCCTAAACCTGTCGTAATAGGGGATCTTATCGTGATGGGAATAAATTAATTGCAACTTGGATCATTACCAGCTGTAAGAAGTCATGAATTCACTTTTCTAAAATAAGATGAGACATTCATTTCATTTTTCAAAGGATTAGGTGACGGAAAATGCCCATCCAATCTTATCCCACACTTTTTTAAAAGGAAAGCTACAGTCACGTAAAAATAGATATGCTGTTTTCTTCCATTGTGCACTCTAACAGGACAAGGATTAGTCAAAGTACAGTGAAACCTGTAATTGGAAAGCCGCTTAATTAAAACAACCGAAAGCATACGATTAATTTGAACAATTTCAGTCTTTCAGCAATCATCATACATTTTTTTTTTCTCTTCAAAAACCAAAGCTATGAATATCAATTTTGAGATGAGCAATAATGGTGTCATTCTGTCCTGTGTTTTCAAATATGTAGTCTTTTATTTTTGTGAGAGTTTCATATAAACGTAGGGTCATTAGATATGATATATTGAGCTTTTTTTTATATATAGCGCAATATCCACTTAACGTGCTCAAAGCGCTTTACAAGGAGTCCCTGGTCAACAGCAACATTTAACATGTAGGACGAGACATGACGCCTGTTAGGCGATATTACAATTTTTCGGACAAAGACAATGCTGTTAACGGCCAGGTACTCATTTTACACCTGAGTACGGTGAGAGAATGTGAGTAAAGAGTCTTTTCCAAGGACTCAACTATGCGTCGAGCGAGGCTCGAACCCAGGACCTTCCGATCCGAAAGCGAGTATCATACCACTAGACCACATAGCCGCACAACTACCTAATTCTCCTCCTCTTTCACCCCTCCACACATGGTAGGGTATATTTTATGAAGAACGAGGATGAAACTTCAAACAAACGAATGGGTGCATTTTGTTGCTATTATTAAAGTTACAACAATAAATACGTGTGTAGTCTATGTGGTCTTGTGGTATGACACTCGCTTTTGGATCGGAAGGTCCTACGTTCGAGCCTCGCTCGGAGCCGCATAGTTGAGTCCTTGGAAAAGGCTCTTTAGTCACATTCTCTCACCGTACTCATATGTAAAATGAGTACCTGGCTGTTAACAGCGTTGTCTCTGTCCGAAAAAATTGTAATGTTGCCTAACAGGCGTCATGCTACGTCCTGCATGTTAAATGTTGCTGTTGGTCAAAGGGACCCTTTGTAAAGCGCTTTGAGCACAGTTAGTGGATATTTATCTCATTTATGCATTTATCCCATAGGGGAACTTTGTCTCTAGGGTCAATTCCAAGGGAAGACCGGAATAACCCAGTCGTCAGCCGCAGTTCAGAGCCGCAAATTGGGCTAGGGCGAGGTGACTTGCTTAAGGCCACACAACGCAGCAGCAGGTGATCGAACTCGTGTCGGGTACGAAGCAAATACCTAACCGCTGAGCCTGTCGTTATTTTTAACAGTGTAAATAATCCACTACAAGAATTCTTTCGGAAGCTAAACGCAATGCAATAACAAACTGTAAACCATGAGTAAGTTGTTCTATTCCCTTGTATCCGATCAATAAGAAAGAGATTGGGATTAGTGGAGGCCACTGTCCAACACCAACTGGGGTCACTAATCCCTTCTTTAAACACATTATCGAGTGGTTGGTAGCCTGAGACAACCACTAAATACAACATAATAGGCGTGAAGGGAGGGAGCTTGTCTTTGTGAAGAGAATTATTCGTCTATTTAATCAAGACAATGAGTACATAAATTTCATTATGATGATGATGATGATGATGATGATGATGATGATGATGATGATGATGATGATGATGATGATGATGATGATATTCAATACATATGTGAGCTGTCGTCTCATATTGGCATTATATCGGGGTGATGTAAAATTGACAGAACATGAGATGAGACCATGTGATCTTGGAGTTTGACTCTCATCTTTGGATCGGAAGGTCCAGGGTTCGAGACCCGATCTGAGCGGTGCATTGTTTAGTTATAGGAATATGTTTTTTTACTCACATTCTATCACCGTACTCGTGTGTAGAATGAGTACCTGGTTGTTAATAGCGTTGTCTCTGTCCAAACAATATTGTAATATCGCTTCACAGGCTTCATGTCTCGTTCTACTTGTTACATGTTGCTGTTGATCAGGGACCCTTTGTAAATTGCTGTGAGTACGTTTTGTGTATATTACTTTATATAAAAGCTGAAGTATTTTTTTGTTTTGTTCTTTGTTTGTTTTGTTTTGTTTTTGTTTTATTTTGTTTTGTTTTGTTTTTTTTTTTTGTTGTTTTTTTTGGTTTTTTTTGGTTTGTTTGTTGTTTTTTTTTTTTTGGGGGGGGGGGTTGTTTTGTTTCTTTTGGGGGGGGGGGAGGGTGTTATTTTGGGGGTTGGGTTTTTGTTTTGTTTTTTTTTTTGTTGTTTTTTATTTTATCACTACACTGTCTTACTCTGGAACAACTCGTCCTTCAAATATCGATCGATTTAATTGACCCTCATCTTGGCAAAAAACACTCTCAAACCTGGGACTTCGCGAAGTCCCACCACGGCATAACCCCGTCCTGAGGTGGCGGGTCACATATTATTCTAATTTTCAAAATGACATGCGTCAACACCATGAATGTTTTGAACATGATATTTTTAATATAATATAACGCAAAGTTAGTGAGAATAAGGTATTCAATAAGGTACAACCATTTTGATTTTACAGAAGCATGCATAGCAATATTATAATATTATGTTAATGGTAGCGATCTACATTCAGATTTTCATCCAAACGAATCAGTTACATGATTTGTTGCTGTACAAATATTGGATATGTCTTAATAAATATAACCAAGCTGGTTTGTTTATGAAAGTTGTCAGCATACCCATGAGTCAATCTGAACAAAATGACCAATCGTGAGGTTAGATATTTCAAAAGGTGAGAACACTTTTTACTATGTGGGTCACCTTGAACACAATTGTAATGTGACCAATGACCCAAAGCACATGGAAAGTTAATATAGATCATCCCCATTGTTTAAGGCAGACTTTTTAAGCAAATCATCTCGCTCTAGCTCACTTTGCGGCGCATCACCGTAGCTGAAGCCTAAATTATTCCAGTCCCCCCCCTTGGAATAGACCCTGATGAGTAATAATATTCACTTGGAGTTTTATTCATTCATTTATCATATTAACAATCGATGGGGTAAGAAGCAGTAGAAACAAAGAAAATCAGTACTTTTTTTTTTTTTTTGCGGCGCAGCATCGTAGCTGACGCCTGGGTTATTCCAGTCCCCCATTGGAATAAACCCTGATGACTTGTAATAATCACTTGAAGTTTTATTTATAATGTTTATTAATAATTTATCTTATTAAAAAATCGACGGGGAAAGAAGCAGTAGAGAGCCGCGGGCTATGTGGCAGGTATCTAGACGTTAACTAGAGGGATAAATGACGCAAACATCATCTTTCTGGGACAATTGGAGGACGAGAAGGATTGATGCTAGGCCTTTGTAAACTCAGAGCCTGACACTGTCCAAAACATTAGGTCGAAATAAAAGGCCACGACTATCAAAAGAAAGCGATTCCATCTAGTGTCCAGATAAATCTCATATGTCGAACCATGTACATGACTTTAAAACGAAAGGCGATGCAGTGAACGTACTGCACATCATTAAGAAAGGGAGAGTGAAACATGATCGCCAACATCTTCCACAGTCAGTAGTCTTAATTAACTCGAGTCATGAAGGCTACGCGGAGACCTCGCAACACTTGATAATTATAAAGATGATTACGATGATGATGATGATGATGATGATGATGATGATGATGATGATGATGACGATGATGATGACGATGATGATGATGATGATGTGTGAGAGTATCGAGCTTAAAGTTCGAATAAAAATAATAATAATTAAGAATTAAGATTTGCAAAATATGAAAATTAACAGAAATGTTGACTTACACTATAAATTCAAATTTACGGGTTCTAGCTTCTCATTCAACATAATACCCGATTGATACAAATAGTTACCTATAGTTTCCCGTGTATTTTTTAACAATGGAATGCAAAACTTTTACACGAGGGGGTGATTTTTTTCAAAAGCTTGCTAGGTTGAATTTTCCTCATTCAGAGAAAACTGCAATTTACATTGCTTAAGAGTGTGTCTAGATGCGACTTCGTATCGTATTGTATTTTATTGTTTAAGAGCTAAAAGGCTTTTTTAAAACTTTAAAAGCTTAGTGTAACTTCCATGCATAGATAACATTTTTCAAAGTTATATTAACATTATTCATTACTGACATTGTTCGGTACATATCGCTATTTTAAATATTATAATATATAAACACACAAATAAGTAGCATAGTCAAAAGATTCGTAGTAAAATTGGCCCTTTTCAACATTCGTTTAATATCTCCATTTTTATACATTCGAGAGTTTCAATGAATTAATATACAAAATGCAAATAATATCCATTGCTATGGCACATTATTCATCGAAACAGATATTGACGAGTATTTATCAAGTTTTAAAAGAAATTCACCTCCTCAAATGTGACATATCGCCTCAAAACAGTACTGTGTCGGATTGACCCAGATGCCAAATAGGAATGTTTGATCTCCTTATCACCTGTAGGAAATTCGTCACATCCGTTACGAAGTAAAGAACATTTTTTTCATGTAGATTTATTTTATACATCACAAAATTTGGCGTTGCATTGACAAAAACTTAATGCTATTTTGAAAAGCGTGTTTTGTTCAACTAAAGTATGTATAACATGAACGTACTTATCGCATTTAAATTAGCTTTTTAAAAGTCGATATGTGCTGTGACGGTTTGGCATTACCATAAAACTCTTGAAAATAGTAAGGAGAGAGAGATAGGTAAAAATAAACAGAAATTGAAATTTCAGTTTGTGTCATTTCAACAAAGTATGCCAATTCTCATCAATCAAACATAACAATTTAACCTAAGCCGTCATATTGTGTGCTCGACATAATCAGTCGGAAGGTGAACAATTTGGAATTGCATTTTCTGAAAGAATATGCTTCCCTGAGCATTTTAATCTTTATTTGAAGTAAATCGGATGATTTTTTATAAAGTTATAGTCAGATTTATGGGAAAGGTATCCAGCAACGTTTCTCAAATTTCATACTTTTTCAACTTGACTAGCTGTATAAAATATTTAGAAGTGAAAGTAAGCTTTGATATTTCCCGAAGATGTACAAAAATGGTTGATTTAATCATTCATGACACGAACTCATTTTTGATAAAAAAAATTGACCTTCTAACTAAACTTGGCAATATCTCAGTTCAAACCTCTTCAGCATCCGACTAATTATGTCATTCACTGTAACATATTTGTTTTACTATAAATTCAATTTTAGTGTCCAACCTATCCCTGAAATGGTACCGTTTTGATGAGAACCGTTTTGATGAGGTGAGTGAAAAATGATTATTATGCTATCAATGCCCGTAAGCAGCGGTTGTAAATGGATTGTTGGCCGGTTGGGGACCTCCTGCAGGCATGGGTGGCGGATAGGCTGGGTCGTTGTGCATCTGTGGTGGAGGCATAGCCATATTGCCTTGTGGCATGGGTTGTTGCCACTGGTTGTTTGAGGCTCCCTGTCCCTGTTCTCGATAAGGCTGGTGGCCCACGGGTATTGGAGGGTGTTCGTCTTGACCTGAGATTGAGAGAGATGTTGATATGAATTATTGTTTGTTTGTTTGGGGTTTGTTTGTTTTGGGCGGGTTTTTGTTGGGGTTTTTTTTTTGTTTGTTTTTCTTTTTGTTTGTTTGTTTTTATTGTTTGTTTGTTTTTTGTTGTTTTTTTTTTTTGGTCTTTTTCTTAAAAGGTTGTTATAGCATTTGCAACACATTTAGGTCATTTCATTTCCGGTAATAAAGGAATAAAATGGGGTCTAATACAAAAAAATTCCAGTTTTCAATTAAAAGCACACAAGAAAAGTAAGAAAGGGGAATGGTACAAATAGGGAACATGTAGATTCCAAGAGCATACCACCATCAATGTACTTCGTTTGAGATCTCCTAAAAGTCTCATCCAGATACAAGCACAGGATACGACAAAGAGGAACACATTCAAATGCTTACATTATACATTCCAAAAAAAAAATATAACAATACATAACAAGGAGATGATTTAAAACGACAAAAATATCATCTCCCAAAACTATAACTATACACTTGACTGCTGCCCTCCCAGCCAAGGACCCCGTCCAGGGAAAGGACAAAACCAAGTAATCTCATTCCAAGACAAAGAAAGAAAACTAATTGGAAAACAGATATAAAGGCATAGAAGACACAGTAAGTGACCTCACTGCCCACTATGGGAGGTCAGGAATCCACCCAGTATGCATTATTGAAATACTACTATCAAACCAGGGCACATCTTCGATGTAAAACTTATCACTGATATGTATGTTATCTCCGCGTACACCCACTGAATCTGTATATAAACCCGGAACGAAACATACGTGTAAAAATTGATATAATATAAGCGTTTAGATAAAATGCTCAGAATATCTGCCCGCCATATGAAACCTACCAACACACAAATGTTAATATTATGTTTTACATTAAATGTGTTTAACGTGAACTACTCCAAAAATGGCCAACTATAAATAACAACAATAACGAATAGCTGAGTGACGTCAATTTCGTTCCTTCTATACCGATGGGAACTTTGGTGCGACTTGTTATCATGTAAATTGCTTTAAATATCTTAGAAGTCTGGTTGTATTTGTAAATGCCTCGTATGATGTTATCCAAGGTCTTTGGCCAACTCTGCCGGACTCCGGAAAAACCCATATTTTAAAATTTGGTCAGAAAACTCGTCAAATGAACATTATCTTTGCAACAACAAAATCTCAAACCTGAGACTTTCCTGGGACTTCGCGAAGTCCCAGGTTTGAGAAGTTTTTTTGGTTTGTTTTTTTGTTTGTTTTGTTTTTGTTTTGTTTTTTTGCCAAGATGAGGTTCATCTAAATCGATCGATATTTGAAGGTCGAGTTTTCGGACCAAATTTTAATATATGGATTTTTCCAGAGTACTGCAGAAGTCAATGAGGGCGATAGAAGTCGAGGGGCTTTTGAGTATGTGTTCCACCGCCTCCATACAGTATCACGTCGGGTTGAGACTTATAGAAAAACTTGAACATTTATTAGGAGTGGCGGATGGCTCCGACTGTAGAGATACCCTCTCTCGGCCAGGCAGAGTTGTCGTACCAGTAAGGTCACAAGCAACTAAATCAGTGCTGGAAGGACATATGTCAGAGAAAAATAATCTCGACTTCACCGCAGATAGAAATCAAGGTCTCTTTCTGTCTGAAGCGACTGCTCTACCAATTGAACTATCGGACCCCAACATCTGCTGTATATCCTTAGTGCTTTGATTGTCGTGTCTTTCAAATTTTTTGGAGAAGTAATTTGCGATAAACCATCGTCTTGTCTTATAAGGGTAGCAAGAACACAGAAATCCACAACATCGTTAGCTACACGGGATGTCTGGTTCAGACTTACTACTTTTAGTACCATTGTCATGATGATGATGATGATGATAATAATATATGTATGCTAACCTAGCAAAACCAGTCGGATGTCATGTCGGAAATATTCCAATATTATTTCATATTTCAATAGAGGCACTATTTCTGGACAAAATTCAGTTCGAATGTTCTAATTATCTCAATAAGGGCTTAAGTTATTCACATTTGAAGGTATTGGGTCAAAAAATACGGAGAAAATAGATTTAAAAGAAAAGACATACATATTTATCACGCTTCGAAGAACTCCAAAAAAAATGAATTAAATGATCAATAAGCTATAAATAGTTAAATCATTTCGTGAGAATGTAGTTGGATGGATAATAAAAATGCTGAAGTGAATAAACATAAATCATTCAGATAACGATTTTTCACCTTTTTTGGCTAGTATCTCATGCGACATCCGACAGTTTTGCCAAATCAGCACACATATAATAGGTGAATTTCAAAACATGCTCAGTCTCATGTTTACCGTTTGGAGAAAACCGTAATTTTCTTGTCATTTAATAGTGACTTAAAGGTGGAAATATTCGTCTTAAGTTTCCTTAAAACAAAGCCGCAAGTCTTTTGTTCTGTTTGTCTTATAGATTGCTCAGAGTGGTGACTCATTTTCTACCCAGATGTGATAGCAGGTTTTGAAATGTAATTTCTCATATTATTAGCTTTCATGAAATGCACGTTTTTCAAGCGGTGTTCAACAATCAAGGAGAAAAGTGCCCAAAATAATAATGCTTGCTTTTGATAGGTAAAGGGTGACGAGGAGGCAACGTTTGTGGATTAGACACACACTGCAAAGGGAGTCTTTATGAGAGGACATGGTTGAAATCCCTGGAGCAGATAAAACGATGGAGGATCTTAAAAGAGTTGGGACGATGCAGAGAAAGAAAATAAAAAAGATAGGGAGGGGGACATAGATAGATAGATAGATAGATAGATAGATAGATATATAGATAGATAGATAGATAGATAGATAGATAGATAGATAGATAGGTAGATAGATAGATAGATATATAGATAGATAGATAGATAGATAGATAGATAGATGGATGGATGGATGGATGGATAAATAGATGGATAGATAGATAGATAGATAGATAGATAGATAGATAGATAGATAGATAGATAAATAGATAGATAGATAGATAGATAGATAGATAGATAGATAGATAGATGGATGGATGGATGGATGGATGGATGAATAGATATATAGATAGATAGATAGATAGATAGATAGATAGATAGATAGATAGATAGATAGATAGAAAGAAAGATAGATAGATAGATAGATAGATAGATAGATAGATAGATAGATAGATAAATAGATGGATGGATGGATGGATGGATGGATGGATGGATGGATGGATGGATGAATAGATAGATAGATAGATAGATAGATAGATAGATAGATAGATAGATAGATAGGTAGAGATAATACATGTTATCAATTACGGACTCATGCCATTCAAATGTTTGGGATACTTACTGACAATCTTGCGTACTTTGGGTTCATTGGACACCTTTGCCTGACTTTTGGATTTGCCTGAACAGATGTATCCGAGTATGAGAGCTGCCAGGAAGACGGCGCCCAGAACAGCACTAGAGATGAAGAAGATCAAGATCGTTATCTGCGTATGCAATTAATAATAATATGTATGTGAAGATGAGGCTATGTGGTCTAGTGGTATGACACTCGCTTTCGGATCGGAAGGTCCTGGGTTCGAGCCTCACTCGACGCATAGTTGAGTCCTTGGAAAAGACTCTTTACACACATTCTCTCACCGTACTCAGGTGTAAAATGAGTACCTGGCCGTTAACAGCGTTGTCTTTGTCCGAAAAATTGCAATATCGCCTAACAGGCGTCATGTCTCGTCCTACATGTTAAATGTTGCTGTTGACCAGGGACCCCTTGTAAAGCGCTTTGAGCACGTTAAGTGGATATTGCGCTATATAAAAGCTCCAAAGCTTAATGTATGGGTGTGTTTGTGTATTGATGCCATGGTGTTAGTGATTATGCGATTGTTGTGCCTGTGTGTGCAAGGCGTGTTTGTGTATGTGTGTGTGTGTGTGTGTGTTCATGTGTGTTTTGTAACTGTCTTTGTGAATGATATTCGTCTCATAATCCATGTTAAGTGACCAATGTTTACCTCACATGAATTGCCATTTGTTGAACACTTAAATGCATTATTAGTGTTCATATTATTATTATTATTATTATTATTATTATTATTATTATTATTATTATTATTATTATTATTATTATTATTATTATTATTATTATTATTATTGTTATACTTATTAACTATTTGTTGCACTCCTAATACTACTACTACTAGTAGTTGTTGTTGTAGTAGTAGTAGTAGTAGTAGTAGTAGTAGTAGTAGTAGTAGTAGTAGTAGTAGTAGTAGTAGTAGTAGTATTAGTGTCATTAGGTATTATTATTATTATTATTATTATTATTAATTAATTAATTAATTATTATTAAGAAAGGAGTCCGTCAAGGGTGTGTTGCCTCGCCAGATCTGTTTAATCTATACCAAGAAACAATCATGAGGGGCATAAATAATATGGAGGGAATAAAAGTAGGAGGTCACAACATAAATAATATAAGATACGCAGACGATACGGTACTCATTGCAACATCAGAAATCCAACTTCAAAAGATTGTTGACAAAGTGGTAGTAGATAGTGAAGCCAAGGGAATGGAAGTGAATATCACCAAAACGGAATGCATGGTAATACAGAAAAACCCGAAAACAACAACACCTGCAATATAACGATTCACGGCGAGCAACTTACCAACGTAGAAAGTTTTAAATACCTAGGTTCAATAGTGACAACAGATGGAAGATGTAACCGAGACATACGAGCAAGAATAACTCAAGCCAAACAGGCCTTCATGGACCTGGGAAACATTTTGAAAAACAAACAGATGTCGTTCGGGATTAGATTCCGAGTCTTGAAGTGCTACGTGTGGCCAATCTTGTTATACGGATGCGAAAGCTGGACTACAAATGCAGAAACACAAAAGAACATTGAAGCTTTTGAAATGTGGTGCTTGAGAAGGATGCAGAGAATATCGTATACTGCACACAAAACGAACGAAGAAGTGCTAAAACAAACATACCAACAAAGGAAACTAATGCCCTTAATAGTGGATCGACAACTATCCTTTTTCGGACACATAGTAAGGAAAGCTGGGTACAGCTGGGGCGACCATCCCCAACCCAGCGCGTCCACAGGTGGCGGATCGTGGAACGGCCTACAGATCCTGATCTATAGGTTAGCTGTAAAGCCGCGGACCAACTGGCGATAGTCGTGGAGAGTGAGGTTGGGTAGTCTGGCAGCACAGCTACACATACAAAATGCCTCATATACTCTATGAAGGGACTATCAAGGTGAATGGGAGGCGCCTTAAAACCTGCCAAATGCTCCCACTGCCTTGTGGGTTATGACCGGGAGGTCAAAAGGCTATGGAGTAAACCAGATAAAAATCCGTCAGAAGGCAACGGGAAACCACTGACGTATCATCCCAAGATCGTCATGATGTCCGTCCAAGCGAATCTAGTCAACGACGTCAATGGATGTTTTTCGAGCAACTCGATTACAGCCTCGTCCGGTAGAGATAGTCATGCAGGTGAACAGGTGACTCTCGACCGTCATCCAGCTACTGTGCACCACCAAACATTACGAACAGCAACATGGAATGTAAGAAGTCTGTACCAGAAAGGAAAATTAGCAAATGTAGTTATGGAAATGAAGAGATTGAATATCAATGTTTTAGGATTATCAGAAGTTAGATGGAAAGGAGCAGGAGAACTTAATTATGATGACTGTAAAATTATATACTCAGGAGGAGGAGAACACCAAAGGGGAGTTGGAATTATACTAGATAATAAAACGGCGCGAGCAGTCAAAGGATTCTGGCCCATATCAGACAGAGTAATGGCAATCAAACTACAAGCAAAACCTTTTGATTTTGATATTTTACAAATATACGCCCCAACCACCAGTCACGATGATGAAGAAGTGGAAAATTTCTATCAACAAATAGATAAAGCAATGCATCAGTTTAAGTCTTCAGACATAAAACTCATCATGGGCGATTTTAATGCCAAGGTGGGCCGAGAAAGAATAGAAGATATTGTGGGCCCACATGGTCTGGGAGACAAAAATGACAGAGGTGATCGTCTTATTCAATGGTGCCGTCAACATGATCTGACAATCACAAATACTTGGTCAACAAACCACAATAGAAGGAAGTGGACATGGAAAAGTCCTGGAGATGGAGTGAGAAACCAAATAGATTACATACTCATCAGCAAACGTTTCCGAAACTCGGTTTTGTATGCCAAATCTATGCCGGGGGCTGACTGTAACAGCGATCATATACCTGTGCTATGCCCCATACGAGTTAAATTGAAAATCTGCAAAAGAACAAAGGCTAAACCTAAATACCAACTAGACATTCTCCGGGAGGAACAGAAGATACAAGAAAAATTTGAACTATCAGTAAGAAACAAGTTTGAAGTGCTTGGAGAACTAACAGATATAGAAGAGAAATATGAGCAGTTTAAAGACAGTGTTGCTGCATCATTAGAAGAAAATGTTCCAACCACACTTAAGTTGCAGAAGAAGAAATGGATTACTCCAGAGATATTAGAACTAATGAATGAGAGAAGAAAGGCCAAAAATCAGGAAGAAAAATACAAGACTCTGAACAGGCAGATAAAAAGAAAATGCAACGAAGCTAAAGAAGACTGGATAAATGAACAATGTCACTATATAATGTCCTGCAAAGAAAAAAATGGCAAATTCTTCCATCAG
>NC_088363.1:29963602-29978602 GCF_034508935.2 Berghia stephanieae
ATCAGGTGAATAATTTTGAAAACATGGTATCACAAACTGAACTTTTGAAATGTTAATTTCTTAACACTCTCACGATGTTAGAAAGCATGAGCAGTAAGTTATCATGAATGTTCGTCTGGAAAATATAATTGTGTCAGTCAGGATTAATCTACTGTGTTGTACAATTTGTGAATTGGAAAAGTACATGTATATGTGTATGAATAAGAAAGAATTAAGTAATAGAAAACAAGATTTTATGACATAACACGGTATGTGCGTATGTGCAAATTATTGTTTTCATATCATCAAACCTGCCAGCTTGAAAAGTTTAAAATTCTTAGCTTTCAGAGGGAAGAAAAAGAAGTAACTATGATTAACTTTACAAATTAATATTTTAATCCTTAGCAATATTAAATGTGCCTTCAAAACGCTGAATATATGTTTTGTGGCACAAATCTCTTCTTTTTAACACATTGCAATGGATCAAAAATGTCTATTTATTTCCGCTGTTGAAGGCAATAATTCGTATTTTTATGAATTTTTCGTAGTAGTTGACAGGTCTGTATCACATGAATTATGATTTTTTTTTAAACATTTCATCGTCAAATATTTTTCACCGGAGAGAAAATCCTAAAACTCTAATAAAATCGAATCAACGCCTGATATTCATTATGAAAATTAATATATTGTAGCTTGCAACTTCGTCAGCATCGACTTCCATTCTATTATATGAGATAAGATTTTCATTTGCTTTTCCAGAACAATATGTTTCCGAAGACGCCAATCATATCTGAAAGCATACTTTCCTATGTGTATTAAAATAAAAATGGAAATGTTTTAAAAGTAAAGATACCGCCATCGGATTCCACAATCTAAAATTTCAGAAATTCGCTGTTTCCAAGGAAAATTAAAGAAAAACCTCCATTGTAAATAGCTTTCTTAATATTTTCCCCTCAAAATGATAAAAAAAAGAATGCTCTTGTTGAAATAGATTGTTTGTCTGTAACCAAACCCTCCTTTTCAACCAATATTGAGCTTTTTTTAGTGCAACATCTATTAAACGTCCTCAAAGCGCTTTACAAAGGGTCTGACCAACAGCAACACGTAACATGTAGAACGAGACAAAAGTTAGTGGATATTACAATGTTTTCCGACAAAGAAAACGCTGTTAACGACCAGGTTCTCATTATACACCTGAGTACTGTGAGAGAATGTGAGTAAATAGCCTTTGCCAAGGACTCAACTATGCGCCGAGCGAGGCTCGAACTCAGGAGCTTCCGATCCGAAACACTCGCATACCACTAGACCACATAGTCGCACAAGATTTGTGAAACCAAAGACGCAGAGCGGCATATTCAGTTCTGTATCGGGAACCAAAAAAAAAACCTCTTAGGTCTACGATATTTTTGTAGTAGAATTGGCAGGTCTGAATTGGATCTGGGGCGTTTTGTAACGGCGCACTCTAAAAGGACAAAGATTAGTCAAGGTATTGGATTATGAATAGTTGGATACACTTGATTGACCACTTCTCAGACGTAATCCACGGTGACGTCATACTAGACCCATAGTTCTACACATATTCGTTGCAAGGTAATAAAATTATGTGATCCACTCTCTCAAAACGTTATGTCGGGATGAATTGGATCTCGAGAAATGATTTTTAGATGACATAGCAGGAAATGGGAGCTTTGAATGTTTTGCAATGTGACAAAACTGACTTGTACATATAAAGTATTATGTGGGTCTGACATCCGAACCTAATTATGGGCCTAATCGAACATTATTGTTATGCGTCAATTTGTTCATATTCCCATTACAACAATGAGCCCATAATAAATTTGGCTATCAGACTTGCAAATATGTGCACGCCAGACAAATTTTGTCAACTCTCTACCATAACGAAAAGGAAATAAGCCCTAGGTTCATATTTGTAGCTATAAATTCAATTTTCGTCACCTAGTTTTGAGACGGGATGTCATAAAAATGAAAAAGGCGTTTTTGAACGATTATTATATAGTAAAATAAAGGGAAGAGAAATGACTCTTATTATAGATAGAGACAACACAAAATAAATAATGTTTGGGCCTATCTTATGTTGATTTTTATAGTTTTGATCTCGGTTTACATTTCATAACTCTCTCTCTCTCTCTCTCTCTCTCTCTCTCTCTCTCTCTCTCTCTCTCTCTCTCTCTCTCTCTCTTTCTTTCTTTCTTTCTTTGTCTTTGTCTTTGTTTTTGTCTCTCTCTCTCTCTCTCTCTCTCTCTCTCTCTATATATATATATATATATATATATATATATATATATATGTCCCTCTCTATCTCTCTCCTTCTCTTTCACGTACACACGCGCGCGCGCACACACACACACACACACACACACACACAAAACATGTGCGCGCGCGTGTATTTTCACCTATAATGATTTAACAATAATGCAAATGTAATATAATATATTTCCTTTTCTTGTTTAATTGAAGAAGGCTAAAGGCTGAACGTTGTTTACTTTGTGTTGTATCTTTTATAAGAGTCAAGACCCCACCACCCAGCAGGAATCTATCCCTGCCTCCAGTCTAAGGCCACCCAAAGTATGAGACCTTTAGAATTAAGACAATCAGATTGCAACCATTACTAAGAATATAGTAATAAATTACAACGAAAAGGTGAAAATGAAAAAAGCTTCGGATATAAAAAGTGCTTTGTTCGGTTTCCACCCGAAGCTTTTCCAATTTTACCTTTCCATTAATATTATATTTACGAGTTTTATTATTATTATTATTATTATTATTATTATTATTATTATTATTATTATTATTATTATTATTATTATTATTATTATTATTATTATCATTATTATTATTATTTTTTGTTTTGTTTTGTTTTGTTTTATTGGTTGGGGTTTTTGTTTATTTTGTGTTTGTTTTTGTTTTGTTTTGTTTTTTTTTTGGGGGGGGGGTTGTTGGGTTTTTTTGGGTTTTTTTTTTTTTTTTTTTTTGGGGGGGGGTTTTTTTTTTGGTTTTTTTTTTTTTGGTTTTTGCTTGTTTTTAATGGTTTTACGGCGCTTGCGACACATTCAGATCATTTCATTGCCAGAAAATGGGATACACTAAAATTACAAGTAAAGGTACCCAAGCAAAATTAAGACTAGGGGGGCTGGTTCATATAGGGAACAGAGCACACGATCAGTGTACTTAGTTTGAGATCACCCAGAAGCGTTATCCAGACACCAGCATGGGATCCCACTCAAATGTTGACAAGATATGTTCAAAACAAAAAATATAACTATCAGAACATAGCTTAGAGATTATTTAAAAGGAAAAAATATCGCCTCCCAAAACTAACATTATACATTTGATTATTGTTCTCTCAGCCAAGGACTCCGACAAGGGCCAGGACAAAACCAAGTAAACTCATTCCAAGACAAAGACAGAAATTACCTCGGAAAACATACAGCGGGATAGAAGGCACAGCAAGCGACCTACTGTTTGTTTTTGTTTTTAAGAGTTTTACGGCGCTTGCAACACATTTAGGTCATATCAGCGCCAGTAAAAAGGAAGAAAATTGATAGTAAAAAGTTCTAGAATTACAATTTAAGCATCCAATAAAAGTAAAAGGTAAGACAAAGAGGAATTTAGTTCAAATAGGAAACAGATGTAGATTTCAAGAGCACACTATCAGTGTACTTAGTTTGAGATGACCTAAATGTCTCATCCTGACACCAACACAAGTCCCCACTAAGAGGAATGCACTCAAATGTTTACAAATCACATATACTATGTAAATAAAACTAAAACATAATACCGTGCATTACAGAAATATCTCTCAAAACTAACTATACATCTGACTATTTCCCTCCCAGCCCTCCCACTATTTCCCCTCAAGCATTTTCATCCCAAGACAAAGATACAGGGAGATAGAAGACAGTAAGTGCCTCCCTGCCCACCATGGGAGGTCAGGAACCCCACCCGGAAGCGACCTACTGGCTACTATGGGAGGTCAGAAGATCCCACCCATCCCCACCGCTCTATAATAGTACAGTATTAATTATACAGAGAGATGATTTTCCAAGAGGGAAATATGACTTCCACAGAACGCACTCACACCTCATCAGTTTGTTTCCCTCAGAAGTCAATCAACCAACAACAAAAAACAAAAAAAAAAGAAAGAAAGAAAGAAAGAAAGAAAGAAAATGATTGTTATTATATTTTTATTTGCACAAAATTATTTACAAGGTCATTGTATAAAAGTAAACAATGATTGAGCATGTTAAAGAATCTGACAATGTCTGGCCCATAAAACAAATTTTTCAAGAGTTCAACATCGTAAAATGGTATTCTAATGCCTAACATATCTAAAATATTATGGTGTAAATTTGAATAATTTTCAAATGTAACTTGATATTCTAGACGTCTAAGTACACTTTGGAATGAATTGCCTTCCTTTAAAGTTTGCATTAGATTGCACATCGATGGTCGGTGGATCAAAAACTCTGCGCATCATGTTTTATTTAATTTTGGACGGATCAGACCTCTCAATCGGGACTTGTTTAGTTTAGGATTTTACGGCGTTTGAAACACATTTAGGTCATATCAGCACCGGTAAAAAGGAAGAAAATTGGACTATGAAAATATTTTAGATGTACAATAAAAAGGACTTGAGGAAAAAAGGGAAGTGGTTCAAATGGGGAACAGATGTAGATCCCAAGAGCACACCATCAATCTACTTAGTTTGAGATCACCTAAATAAATGTTTCACCCATACACCAGCCCAAGATCCTACTCAAATGCTTACATTATAAATTCAAAATAACAAACAGAATACATAACAGAGAGATGATTTACAAGGAAAAAAATATCTCCCTAAACAATAACTATGCATTTGACTGTTTCCCTCCCAGTCAAGCACTACCACCAGGGCCAGGGCAAAACCAAGTAATCTTATTCCGAGACAAAGACAGAAAGCAAATTGGAAAACAGATATAGGGGTATAGAAAACACAGTAAGTGCCACCCTGCCGACTATGGGAGGCCAGGAACCCCACCCAGCAAACGGGACTTCAGAGTTTTGATCCGCCTTACATCGACATGTTCTTTACCTAATTTGTGATTTTAAAAAAGCTCACACACAAGACCATGTTTTATCTATTTTGTGTTTTTGTTTTAGTTTGTCCTTTTTTATAGTGGATATAGTAAAGCATTTAACTATTCAATTATTGCATGGATAATATTGGTAATATTCATTTTGGCAAATTCACCTTGCGGGATTATTTAGATTCCCATTAACAAGCCGGTGCTTTAGGTAATTGCATCAGGAAAATGGTGTAAAAACGCATTTATAACTTACTTCTTATGGGCGAATGAAGAACACACTTAATTAGCACCATTGACAGGTAATAGTTAATTAGGCACATTTAAAATGCACTGAGTGTTTGGAGTATCAAAAAGAAAAAGAATCAGTACACGATTTTTAAAAAGACTGATATGAACGGTACATGTAAATTGCATAAATAAAAAGTTCATATAAAAATACATGTAAAAAGTGCATTAATACTGTTGTAAATGGAATACAGTGGGATCCGCATTAATTCAACACCCTTAAAATCAACTTCTGTTTAAAGTCAACGCCTCTTTTTGTTCCAAAATACCCTGTTCTTTATCTAAGCAAACAAATCGTTCTGGTCCAACGGCGTTGACTTTAGTAGGATTCCACTGTAGATGGGTGCTGATTTGTAACTAAAATTACAAATTAACTGCAGCTTCAATTTGATATGAAACGAAAAACAACATTTCAAAATTAAAAAGTTTGGCTTTGAAAATTGTGACCCACCGCCTCAAAACGTATAATGTCGAGGTGGTTTCGATGTTATGAATTGAATTTAAGGTCAAAGATTTCAGACATGGTTTTTTTTTAAAGTGTTTTGTGTTTCAAGTAGAATAAGTACTACTTCAAAACGGACCCAAAAACAAATAGAATTTCCCATTTCAAGTTATTTTAACATTAAAATCGCTTTGGCATCTGGATTACCTAACATAATACCGTTTTGAAGCCAGTGGTCACATACAGTCATGTTGAAATTATTTTCAAAATGGCATGGCTTTAAAAAAAATGTTTTTGTTAAAATTGTTTTAAAATAATGTTGAATTTCAAAATCCGTGTTTAAACAATTTATGAAAAGGTAAGACTCCATTTTCTGAGTTTAAACTGAAAAAAAGTGTTCGTTCCGCATTAAAACGTCTTTTAGGAAAATAAGATTTCCAGATGAGATTTACAATTTTAAGGGAATTTAAATATCCCAAATTTAAATAATACGGTAGATAAGGGATTACAAATATCGAGACCCAAGTTATCAATAACGAAACAAGCGTCCACAATCCAAATGAGCAAGTTTATGTAAAGTAATGACTAGATAATATTAAGATGTTTTCAATCTCTTGAACCGTGATTAGAAATTTAAGAATAGTAATCTAAGAGCAGGTTATATAATGTGTACTTGTAAGACAACAGAACCCTGAAAAGTTTTTAATTAGTTTTTACAACCTGATTTTTGATACAAGAAAGACAATTAACTTTGATCTCTAAGGGTAGTCTAGCTCTAATCCTGTCCTTTTTTTAAGCGGTCTAATTTTGCCAAAAATAATATTTCGCACTATCCATGTAATAAACTAGCGTTACGACTTGATTTTTTTTTTTATTTATATTAGATTTTTTCTAGACTATAATATAATTAGATATAAAAAACATCACAGCTATTTACAATGACAAATTTGTAAAGAAAGAAAATAAAATGCTTAAAACATAATATCCTATTAACTATATTTACTATGCTAATCAACTTTTAGCTTTTAAATGAAGTTAAAATATTCTAACCTATTTGATTCTATTCTTTATAACGAGCACTGATGTTTATTAAAGTGGACCTAGCAAGAGATTACGGTACCTGGCAAAATGGTTTGCAAAGCGGTTTGAATATAAATTATCCTTATTTTCAGTTTGATTTATGTGGCATCAAAAGTTTTAAATTGATTGATTCAGAGTGATGAGGGAAATTAGGTATGTTCAAACTCTCTAGAAAAATAAATGAAATGGATGGAAAAGAAAGGAAAGGAAAGGGAAGGGAAGAAAGGGAAGGAATGAATGGAAAACCGGTAGAGAAAGGATAGAAAAGAGAAAGAGTAGGCAAAGAGGGGAGGAGGAGGAGAAAAAGGAGAAAGTGAGTGAGAAAAGAAAGAGAGAGAGAGAGAGGAGGAAGAAAGAGAGAGAGAAAGTAGAGAGAGAAAGAGAAAGAGGGAAGAGAAGAGAGAGAGAGAGAGGATGAGAGAGAAAGAGAGTGAGAGAGAAAGAGGAATGAGACAAGGAGGAAAAGAGAGAGGAAGGAGAAAAAAAAAGAGAGAGAGAGAGAGAGAGAGAGAGAGAAGAGGGAGAGAGAAGAGGGAGACAAAGAGGAAACAGAAAGACCTTAGTGACCGACTTCATTTTGCAGTATCTCTTTCACTACTTTTATAGTTTGAGTTATGAACTCTCATAAAAGGCAGTACATTCTTAGTCATTCTTTTATAATAATAATACAATAATACTCGGGACATTTTGGCATGCATCTCAAAAGTTAACGCACCAATAGTACCTAAATGCTTAAAGAAACATTTCCTATCTGTATAGGCACTTATAGTATGTATGACTGGAAAGGGAAAAAGGACGATATTGAAAGGCACAATTGATCACTTTTTTTTTCAAAAAATTGTATCATCTGCTTTACATGATATTTCGACTGAAATGGCATCTGAGATCTAGACGCATTTAAGATCTCTGATCTTTAAAGCCATCTTAGGTCTCTCAAGGTATTTGAAATCTCTCAGGGCATCCGAGATATCTAAAGGCATATGATATCGTTTAAAGCATCTGAGATCTCTAAATGCATCTGAGATTTCTAAAAGCATCTGAGATCTCTAAAGGTTTCTGAGATCTTTAAAAAACATCCGAGATCTCGAGGCAAATCAACAGCAATCGCAACAATCAATGACGGTTATAACATTTCATCATGACTAGTGGTTGCACATGCAATAAATAATTATTATGACTAGCATTTTGGACATTTATTGTCCAATTAAAGTGTACATTTTTACAGAATTTAATATTAAACTTATGACAGGTCCTTTTAAATTAAGTCATGATAAGACTTCTAAAAGAGGTCTTCTGGTCTGGGATTCAAACCGGAATCTCCCATTTAAAGGAGGACACGCCATAGATCCGCCCAATTAGATCTGGTTTCAGTTTTAAGTCCTTTTGTGCACATATGTGTAATATGCATTATTTAAAAGATGGTTCCTCCATTTCAGAGGTGATCGGGTTTGTTAAAGATAGTCTTTTTCACTAGAGAAAACAGTCCCTCCTTGTCTCTGGTAAGCCATTGACCGAGTCGCCTAATCGACTTGTCTGTGGTCCAATTCAATTTCAAATACTTATCTTAATTATTCCAAAATAACATGTCCGCAAATAACCATGAGCCAATGAGCACACGAATCTGAATAGACCTTTCAACCTGTAGGTCAGTCACCAAGTCACCCTATCCGCTGGTCCGTGATCCAATTTAATTTTAAATGCGTATCTATATTATTCCCATATGACGTGAAATGATAGCTATCAATTCAATGTCCGCAAATAACTATGAGCCAATCAGCATCTAAAACTAAATAGAAATTAGATCAGATTCCTACTTTTCTAAAACTAGAATATAATCTTAGCTAGAGAATAATATCTGGTACTCCCGATTTTATACCTACATGAAGATTGTAACAGAGCTAAGTTTAATACATACATTCTTTTTTCTTTCCCTACAAATCTATCTTTCTTATAGATTATCACCCAAGATTTTCTGTGTGAAATAATGAATAAGCTTCGATTCATGTGATTTTTTTCCCATAATCATGGCACTAATGTTGTGACAAAATTAACATTTTTGGGATATCATAATTTCACACAGACTAGAAGATATAATGTATTGTTTATGCTCCTTTAATTAAATCATTTGACACGTGAGAGAGTAAACTGTTGTATTATCATCTTTTAAATGATTATTCTTTATTGAAAAGAGATGTTTTCATTGTAATCAAATATTTATGTACGTTTGGTTTCAATTGTTTTTGTTTTCTGATTGTTTTGGGGTATTTTCAAGAGGTTTTCGTTTCGTTTGTGTACTTTGTTTTTGTTTTGTTTTTGTTTTTTGAGGGGGTTGTGTGTGTGTGTGTGTGTGTGTTTTGTTTTTGTTTTTTCTGGAGTGGTTTCTTTTTGGTCATTTTTTTTTTGTCTTTATGCTTAGTTTTCTTTTGTTTTGCTTAGTTTTTGTTTTATTTTTTTTGTCTCTTGTCTTCTGTTTTGTTTTTGTCTACTTTTTACTTGCTTTTATTTAATTTTTGGTGTGAGGTTGTTCAAAGCATTTTTATTTGCTCCGCTACTTTTCCATTTATTATTTTTTTGTTTGTTTGTTTTTTTTTTGGGGGGGGGGTTTTTTTTTTGTTGTTTTTTTTTTGTTGGTTTTTTTTTTGTTTGTTTGTTTTGTTTTGTTATTGTAGGAAGGGCTTTCCTAACAAGGAATAAAGGGAACGATTCCCTTTGTTTTTGTCTTGTTCCCAGTTTGTTGGGGAGTTTATTGGAAGGGTGGGTTTTTTTCTATTACCTGGGGTTTTGAGGGGGAGTTGGGGGGGGGGGGGGTAAACTTATGACAGAGGGTGGCATATTTATTTTGGAAATTTTATTCTTATCAAGTTTACTCTCTCATGATCCGTTTTGATTTGCATCTCGCTCTACAAGTCTGATACTCAATTTGTTTTGTTTGCTGTTTTGTTTGTTGTGAAGAGTTCTAACGGCATTCACGACAATTTCGACAGCTCAATTGGTAGAGCTAAGTCACCGAGATCGATCACGGGTGCAGTCGAGATTTTTTCTGACACCCCCCCCCCCCGCCCCTTTTATTCACCAAGTAGTGATTGGGTAGCTGGGTCTTTTAGAAAGTGCTTTGGGATAAACTAGCGTCCTATCAAAAGGGTAGCAAGCAATTGCTATTATCCGTTTCATTCTGTAGAAACCGGGGAAAACTCCGGTTCCATGATCCCAACGGCTCTGAAGAACTTGTTTTTCACGAGTCACGAGTCTCTCAGTTACAAATATAAAATAACCATCAAATCACAGCAGCGATGAAAATATACGCCCACAATAACAAAATTGTGTTTACTACCTTATCAGACTTGTAAATCAATATTATAGCAACTTGTACCAAGCTACATTGGCTCATATCACACGCAATTATATAATTCTTTACCACATATCTTTTGTTTTCCTTTCTATTGTTATAAATAGAAATAAATATAAATTTTCAACAGTAACAAGACTTTTTTTTTAATCGGGGTTTGAGATATTATATCAAACCCTGCTGCGGCAGTCGGTCGACAACCGAAATGGAAATCGCTTCCTTTTTTTCAGACTCTGGAATTCTTTGTCAAAGTGATATTTTTTCAGGTGGTCCATACAATCCTCACGTTGGTCGCAGCGAAAATGGACACCGCACTGGCGGCATGTGTATCTCTGGGGAGGGGAAGGGGGAGGGGATAAGTGACAAAATGTTAATGGATGACTATTGACAAAAAATTAAGGTGATAAGTCATACAGAACATACTTGTATCAAATTATGCATTGCATTAATTATGACATGAGTAGTAACCATTATTTGTCATTTCAAAAAAAACAATATTAAGCAATGAGAATAATTAAGTAAATGTCAAAGCTTTATTAGCGCACGGACTTTTTAGGATTGAAAAAGTTGCACTTAAATCGCTCCCATTTGAAATTCAGATCAAATTATTCTAAAGGTTCCACTTCATCTGTGATAAAAGCCTCGGGAATTTTTTTTTTTTTAAATTAGCGCTTTCAACACGTCCGTTTAGTGGATATTGTTTTGTTCTGTTCTTGCTTTTGGGGGATTTTTTTTTTGGGGGGGGGGGGTTGTTTTCATTGTTTATCCTATTATAAAAGCCTTATGACATTTTGTTAATACAAATGATATGGTCAATCTAGTTTTTTCAAGTATATTATCTCTTTCAGAGATGTTAATGAATAAGTGAAAAATACCAATTAATATGTATATATCTAAAAACTAAAATACCATTTAAGATGAATATAGCTTAAAACTAAAATACCAATTTATATGAATATATCTAAAAACTTACGTCTTTACTAATCTCTTTAATTGTTGTAATGTTGTGGGTCTTTAATATATGATTTGTGAGAGTCACCTTTTGGGAAAAGACTTTTCCGCACAGCTCGCACGGAAAGGGTCGAAGTACTGAAATTGAAAAAATAATGAAAGGCATTTTTTTAAAGTAAAGTTCAAAATCAATGATAAAATAAATGAAGGATTATATATGATCGAAAGATAAGTAAACAAAACATAAATAAATTGATTAATCAAATAAATGAATGAATAAGTGAATAAATATGTAAATAAAATAATAAATGAGTAAATAAATGGATAAATAAAAAATAAATAAATGAATGAATAAATAAATAAATTATTAAATAAATAGAAAAATAAAATAGTAATTAAAGTCATTTACAGAAGTCATGCTGCTGTTAGGTTAGGTTATTAAGGTCATATCAGCGCCAGTAAAAGGGAAGAAAATGGGATAGTAAAAAGTTCTAGAATTACAATTAAAGCACCCAAGAAAAGGTAAGACAAAGGGGAATTGGTTCAAATAAGAAATAGGTGTAGATTCCAAGAGCACACTATCAAAGTACTTAGTTTGAGATCACTAATTTTATTGGATTTGAAGGACTATTTAAAACACACACGCACACACACATACAGAGAGAGAGAGAGAGAGAGAGAGAGAGAGAGAGAGAGAGAGAGAGAGAGAGAGAGAGAACATGAACACACACACACACACACACACACACACGAACACAGTCCACAACAACAAAAACTTACACGTGTGTGTTGTCCCGTGTCTAGCCATGTCGGTCTGATCCGTCATCTGAGTACGACAAAAGGCACAAACCCATTTCTTGTCAGGTAAGTGGTTCTTGACATGGCGCCTCATCTTACCCAGGCTAGTCGCTGTAAAAGAGCACTGAGCACCAAGGGGATCGATGCATTTTTTCGTGAGGCATCGGTAGATTTTGCCTGTAGACGAGAAAACGCCAGATAAATTAATACAGTTTTCAAATGTAGTGAAATTAAAGAATACAATTAAGTTAAACTTGAGCGTTTTATATAGCGCAATATCCACTAAACGTGCTCAGGGAGCTTTACACAATGCAGGAATATCTCTTGGTCTCTTTTGGATTAGACAAAGTAGAACTCATGAATAATACTTAACCCTCTCCTTATCATCCATTTTCAAGTTTTTCTCCAAAACTTCACACCCAACTAACCCAAAAATATATTTTTAGCACTCAAACACAATAGCAGTAAGTTCTTGGGATACATAAATTCTTAAGCAAAACATGCTCACTGTTCATTTTCTTTAAATTTTATGATGTACAAAAGGAATTTTGAATCAGAAAATTGTGAATATTTTCCTATAGTTGGTTAATCATTGGGCCTGATTTGAGATAGCATCATATCCAAAAGCTAGCAAGCAATTTTACTGTCTATTTAACGTTACCGGAACATCTATAAATCCAAGCTCCATAGACTATGTGCGTTGCCTTATGAGAAACTACTACCATGTTTTTAAAATTATGTACACTTACCGTCCTTTTTCAACATCGTGTCAATAATGGAATTGTCGTCGATGGCTCTGAAATTTTCAAAAGCCAGACCTCCGTATGATGTAATAATTGTCCGAGAATCTCGATACAGACTGACCTGTGAGAATAAAGACATTTATATCATCAAAATATATTCCTTGATTGAATTTCGAGTATGGATTTGTCATCAAATTTGTTATCAGATTTGTTATCACACCCGCTCCTCTATTAAAAAAAAAAAAAAAGATTAATTTATTAGCCGGACACCGAATCCATCAAAATATGCGCTTTGAATCAATTGTTGATCAAAAACTCTCTTTAAATTAAAAACAAATTATTTATTTATCCACTGATCAACCATTTACTAAATCTATCAAAATATCGATGGTCGGCAGATCAAGCCTCGGAAGCCCGCCCCCCCCCCCCCCCCCAAAAAAAAAATAAAAAATAAAAAATTAAGACAAATAGAGAATCCACAAAAACAGATTTAGACCCCAATGAGGTCACTTAAAAGATCTATTTTTAAACCCTATAATAGTACATTACATAGAGATGATTTACAAGGGGAAAGAATACAGATATGATTCGTTGTTTCCAAGGGGAAAACCCCCCGAAAAAAATCACTTTAAATTGCTTTCGCACGTCCAAAAATGATCGAATATAGATATATAGATTATTTTAAGAAACTAGACGTTCATTTTCAACTAGATTTATTGAGTCAAAGAGGCGTATGCAGTTCTGTTACTGGACCCAAAAATTCTTATTTCTACTGATTTTGCGTTGTTTCTTTGAGCACTTATAACAGCAATGGCGGTGCACTACATTAACCTAAAAGTGACACAAGCCCAAGTGTCAGGCTATAGATAGAACGTAGATGACGTCACTCTGGTCTTTGATATTGTTTTTGCCATCCACGTTTATGAGTACTTCTCACTAAACTGTATGAACCAGACTATAAAAGTTCATGGTTACACATAGTTTTGTGTGTTGGTCCGTTATACTTCCGGATGGCAATGCTGTGAACTTCTTACCCAAGCGCATACTATCTATAAATTAACGAATGATTTGACAGACGATATGGCAAGACACAACAAAACACCCAGCCAAGAACTATTACCTGGAAGTACGTTTTCATCTGTGGGTAGAATCTGAGTCCAAACAGATTACTTCGAAGACTAACAGGGACAGGCGGCAAATTACTATTCTCAAAAAGAGTAAGTAGAGCGTCAATCATGTTTAACTGCTCCTGATGATTCTCAGGAATTTCCGGAACCTGGTAATTAAAAAAAAATCAAAAGTAAAATAAATATATCCATGTTTGTTTATATATATATATATATATATATATATATATATATATATGTGTGTGTGTGTGTGTGTGTGTGTGTGTGTGTGTGTTGTCATGGTAGTCTATTGTGTGTATGTGTGTGGTTATGGTATGCTATTATATGTGTGTGTGTGTGTGTGGTTATGATATGGTATTGTGTGTGTGTGTGTGTGTGTGGTTATCGTATGCTATTGTGTGTATATGTGTATGTGTGTGTGCGTGTACTGTCTGTCTCTGAATATGCTGTATGGGTGGGACATTTGACTAAATACATTATTGATACTTATTGAAAGAACGTGTGGAAGATATGCCGTGGAATCAAAGGAGACAAGAAGGAGGCCCAAAAAAAGATGGTAGAAAGTGATAGGGTGAAATAAGAGAAATAATAGGATGATAGAGAAATAAAGAGAGAGAGAGAGAGAGAGAGAGAGAGAGAGAGAGAGAGAGAGAGAGAGAGAGAGAGAGAGAGAGAGAGAGAGAAAATAAAAGTGAGGGGGCGGGGGAGAAGAATGGTGCTCAAATCCAAGGGAAGCAAATGCATTATAATTTGTACTAATCATAAAATTAATGTCAGTCGCCTCCCTTGTCCACAGCTGATATTATTATTGTACACTCACCTTATATTTTCCTTGGGCATCGCAAAAGATGCGTTTCTGGGGGACGTCCATGAATGTGACGATTGTCTCCGTCATCTCATGTCCCCAAAGTGGGGGTCTATCTCTAGATTTCTTCTTTTTCGGTGCCTGATCAGCAGGTACATGCTCGTTGTTTTCTTCATTTGAAGAAGATGTCAATGAATTTCTTAGTCTCCTCTTGGTTTTCTGGCCTTTCGCGGGGGACACGGGAATTAAAGACGACTGGCTGTAGCCCTGAAAATATCGAGTTTTCAAAAAATGCAACCAGTGTCGTTCCACTTTTCACATCTGGGAACTAGCAAATAATCTTTAAATTCTTTTGGG